>NC_133025.1:70061428-70397857 GCF_048771995.1 Taeniopygia guttata
TTGTTCCAAGAGTACTGGAAGAGTGTTTTTCCAAGTGTGGCGTACACACATCATGATCTAGTTAAAGCCACAGTATCATTATCTGAAGTTTCAAGAGTCAAAACCAGTAACTTCCTACCATCTGCTATTAAAAATTAATATCACCACCAAAAAAACTCACAAGCACATGCTAAGTCAAGAGAAAGTCCTATGCCCAGCTGCAGGAGTGCTGCAAATTTACATTACATTTATTTTTTCTTTTAACTTAAATGTTACATCCATTATGTAGACTGACAAACTAAACAGAAAAACACTCAATTTTTATTTCAATTCAACCATTATTTGAAAGAACCAATTAGCAGTCTCAAAAAGAGGTTGGCAACCTTTACAGGAAATGCATGACAGGAAGCATCAAAACTGCCACTGCTTAGCACCAGCTTTGTCACATGCAGCATGGAGAACCTGGGTGTCAGTCAGAGCTGTGATGTTTAACAAGCTGCTGCATGAAACAAAACCAAAGACAAAATAAGAAAAAGAACATGTGGCCCAGAGGGATGTTGCTAACCAAAAGGTATTGAAAACTGCACTGTACTGTGCACTGCATCCATGGAGACTACCACAGATCTATTACTGCTTGTTTTATTTATTACTCTGCTTGACAGCTCTCAAAGGACTCTATATAGGATATCTCCAGGGAGCTTTTATCAGGTGGGTTTTTTTCCCTTACAAAGAAAGATTATAGATCTGGTACTTTTCCTCAGCCCTCAAAAGTTTTGTTACAAAGCTAAGTGTTTTAAACCATAACAGCCCAAAACAAATCTCATTTAAGGGATTTAATTCTGCACCTCTCAAACCCACACAAACTGACAAATAAAAGCCTGTTTATTTCCATAAGAAATGCTGCATTTTCAGAATGTACTTATCCTATTATATTTATTACCTCACAACCAGACAGTTACAAATTGAACCACAGCCATCTCCAAAAGTGATATCCCTTTGAGTTAAGATTATTTTCTTAAGCAGAGGTCTCCAAACAGCTGCAGCTCCAGAATGTACTTCAAAAGCTCCCTTCTCTCTTTCAGGGTCACTTTTGTGAAGTCTGAGGGAGCCTGACCATTGTTTATACTTCTGCAGGTAATTAGTCTGGCCCCTTTCCCATGTCATTTATCAAGTTGTCAATTGTATCAATTACAGCACAAACACTCAAGAATATGGCTGGGTTTTCATCTTTAGCTATAGGAGAAGATTTCACATCAGAGATTTGAAGACCATAAATACCAGTGATTTGTTCTGCCCTATGACATAGAAAACCAGCAAAAATTTAGACTTTACTGCACAAAATTTCAAGTTCCTTGCATACGCACACTTGTAAACCCAGCATCCTTAAAGTGCCATAAGCCCACTGTATACTTACAGCTTTACACATTTTACTTTCAGTATTTCACAATTTGTAGAGCTGAAAACAGAAGATATAATAAGGACAGCATGATGTTGACAGATCGTCACATACCTTGATTAATCTACATTTGTGACAATGACACAGCTGGCCCAGGAGCACTCCCAAACAGGAGGCACACTGCTGCTGCAGCAACTTAACTGCTCACAACTAGTAAAGCATTATAAACACTGGTGTGAGGTACAGGGTAGGCACAGGAGCCAACCTTCTGCATTAGACTTGACCTCCCAGTAAGTTTTAGAAAATGTATTTTTAAATAATCAGAATTAAATCACAGTCAGAGCTTTCAAAGAATGCGTATTTGTTTCAGGATATTAACTGTTTCTCCAGAACTAACAGAATGTAATCGTTTTCCAACAGCACTTGACAGATGAATTCCAGGTCCACACTTCTCAGCTTCCTCTTACTGCAGAAAGGCCTAGATCTGGTTTTCCATTTTGCTTTAATGTAGCTACATGATTGTGCATCAGAGCCAGCATCTTTGCAGTCAAGACTCCTAGTGAGCAATATGCAACCAGCTTTTTAAAAAGGAAAAAAACAAAACAAAACAAACAACTACAGGATGCCACAGTTATGTGATACAAGACCTTTTTTGGTTGTCAGACTTGAATGTGCAACTTCTGAAACATTCTCAGCTCTGCCAGTCCAGAAAGAATAGAGAATTTTAAGAATTATACGTTGACTTCAGCAAGCTGATATTTGTCATGGTAAATCTGCAGCGGAGTCTACACTCCAAAGTACAGAAACTGCATTCCATTGCTGTCTGCTGACCTAAAAATCACCATTAAGTATAGTTTAAGATTACAAGATAATGATAGGCATCATTAAATCTGAAGTGTCACTAAAAGTAAAGCTAAACATCACATTCAATCTACTTCCTGCACTGTGAGTTTTAAGCTAACATTGTTAGACTCAGAAAAACTCTGACAGGTGGAAATATTATTTAGTACCTTGCTGTTTCCTGCTACAAAGTGTTACTTGCATTATCATTTTTACCAGAGTGCACTACAGAGTCCCATGGTTCACATCCAGTTCTGGCATTATGCTTGTTCCAGCTAGTTTTTCATTGCTATTTCCTATGAAAGAAAAATCCATTTGCAAGCTGGCGTATTTGTACAATACATTTGGTTTGTAGTTAGACATCTGCTAGAGAACTGCACACACGTAACCTACACCAGTTTATTACTCAGATGATTTATAGCTGAAGGTAACCAAATTCACAGTCAGCTTTCCCTCAAACAGTAATGAGCACAACAAACTTTGTGTACCACTTTCACCTGTCCAACTCATTTCTTACCTCTGGAAACGGTGTAGCTTAGGGAGAGCCCACCAGTTCCTTTCTAACCCTTCAGCAGCTCACGTGTTCAGCAGAATAACCTGACATGGCACTGAAGCCAGAGTCAGAATGGCAAAGCAACATATATCAGCAAGAAGGTGCACTCATGAACTGTGGGTGCTGACTGCCCAGCCACCCTTTCTGTCAGGGAACACAAGGGACAGGAGCTCCCAGCAGACACAGTGCACACCATTTACCAGGAGCACATCACCAACCAATGCAAATACCTTCATAAATAACAGCTCATAACAGTTCTCCTTTAAGAGAACACACTGCCCAAATGAAAGGTAAGTCTTCAAATGCCTCACAAATACACAGTTCAAAAGAGCCCAAGTTACCTCCACATCATCAAGCACATCCCTATTTGAAAAGTTACTAATCCAGAGCAATAATTCTATCTAGATGTTGCAGTCCAGCAAGTGACTGTATTAATCTGCACTGTCTGTAAATCAGCAGTTAAATGACAGTCTTGATTTAAAACTACTAACACAGGGACTCACAAGGATGACACACTAGCACTAAGATCTGGCTTTTGCAGCCAGTAATGTGACTTGCTACTTCTGGCATATGAGTATTACTTTGCAAACTTAAAGCATCAGGGGAAGGCATCACATTTTAGCCACAACATTACCTGAACTGTACAGAGGAGACAAACTCACTGCTCAAACACAATTTACAAAGGTATTTTTGTCAACGTCTACCTACTTAAAAACCCTTTAATTAGTAACCCTAACTACTATTTTAGTCAATTTATGAGATGTGCTAATGACAACAGTAGGAGGCACACTTGACTCAGAATAACTAGAGCTGAGATTAATACATACAAGGGGAATAAATGTATTTGAAGGCCAACACTACACTAATAATTTCCTTGCAGCAACTGAAGCTGAGCACTGGCATGAAGCAGTAGCTGCTAAGCTCTTCACAGCACCACTACATTCACAGCAAGGCAGGTATTTCACATTTGAACACCTGCTCAAAATATTTTAAAGTAGGTTCAGTAACAATTTGCTTCATAGGTACAGGTCACAAAGTAAACTAGAATAGTCCATCAGCCACACTTGTGGTAAGGTTTTGTTAGCTTCAACAAAATTGACTCACAGATCCATAAAAAATAAAGAGCCAGACCTTGGCTTCCTGGAGATACTAAGAACACCAGCAGGTCACCCAGTGAATTTCAGCTCTTCTCTGTTCTACTTCCTCCACAGTTCAATTTATCAAGCAGAAGGGGCAATTCAATTACAAGGCAATTCAAGAGCCTTGAGGACATGAGCAATATCCTCCAGTTTCACTAACTTGGAAACACAAGCTGCATTTCATGAACAGCACCTAAACTTCCTTTGAAAGGAAGCACAGTCATAGTCTCAGATTTTGATCTTCATTGCTACAGAGCACACACAAAAAAAATGAGGCATAAGTGCATTATTCAGAATTAAAAAGTCATTCTGCCAGACACCAACACAAAACCTTCAGTAGTGCTGTTTAGAAGACTCTGAGGAGGTGGGACACACCTCAGACACCTAACAAAAACTGCTATTGCTGAGGAACATTATTTCAAGATAATTAAAAGTAACCACAAGTTAGTTATGGTTACTGTAACACAGCATGAAAAAAATCATTCACATTTCCCTAACAAAATAATTATGCTTTGAAGGTTCAACAAGTCCGAAACCATGGCATCCTGGAAAACCAATAACAGCTACGTTTCAGTCCATCTTTGTGAATGCAGATTTCATCCTGATACAAATCACGGATAACAAATATCAACCTGTCAACAATTTTCCTATATAAGACAATATACCCACCATCCCAATAAATACCAAATTCCCCCTTTTCTTTCTAGTCACAAACAATAGGATTCAATCTTAAAATATTCTACTAGCTGTAGAGTCTAGCTCCTTCAGCAAATTCTTTTAACAGCTAGAAAATGTACATTTTTAAAAGCTCTTTTAAACTTGTCACTTCGTACTGTCTCCTGAGAGAAAAAACACAGCCTCAGGAATCTGGCTTAACTTAACCCACAAGGCACTCCTGCAATGCAGTTCCCCTCTGAGCAACACATCAAGTATTTCCCCCTTGCAAATATTTTCATTCATGCTTTTTGCAACTTGTCAATTTCAATACTACCCATGAAATTCAGCAACCAATTGAAAGCCCAGCAACACGCCCTTTAAAAATGAGCTTCTTTAACAAATTCCTTCAAAAGTGGTGTGTCTTCAGTTTATCCACATGGTACTGATGATGATTAAGACACTTCAAGAGGCAACATTAGTGAAAAGCAACTGATGCCAAGTTGCCATTAGTTTCTGATCAGTAAGTGTGAAGATTAAAACAATATTCAGAGATTAAAGTCACAGAACTCAAAAATTCAAAAGATTACAATTTCAAATAAAAATAATATAATTTTGACAGATTATTGATCTCCTCACAATTCAAATTGCACAGGTAAAGCTTCAGCAGAGCCAACACTTGATCATTTTACTTTCAATTTAAAATCAATGCTGAAACAGGCCACCACAGCAAGTATGTAGCTAGCTTGGAGGAGCAGGGCATGCTGAAGGGTCACAAAGAAAACTGGAAGCTTTCTTCCACAGTTAGTAAGCACAGAATAATGGCTATAACATAATGAACCAAGATACTGGTAGGATGCTTGAGCAACCATCCAAAAGCAACTATGAATTCAAATTAAGAAATCTTTTAATAAATTCCCTCAGCTTGACTGAAACAGATAAACAAGTGCTTTTGAGAAAGTTCTGGTGCAGTTACTGCAATTGATCGTTTGTGAGCCACTGACTGCTTAAAAACTCTACAAAGAGTTTTGGGACTTTCACCCAATGCTCTCTTGTCTGCCCTAAACTGGATGGGAACACAAACAATAACAAAGATGTACTACATGAGCCCTTCTATGAATTGCACCAAAACCCAATACTAAAAAACAAACATTAAACCTTTTTACTTAACTCTGAGGCTTTGAAAACAAACCAGCACACCAGGTATTTGTTCCTGGTACTCCCAGCTCTTCCCACTCCTTTCCAGGCTGTTGCACAGCAACCCGTGTCTGTTACACAAGCTGTGACTCGCAGGGAACCAAGGGTGTTCTTGCCATCCTTAGACTGGGCTCCTACAGAACTCTGGCTCTGCTCAGTCTAGAAACTTGATAAAAGAGCAGTGTCATAGTCCAATTTAATCTACTAGCCATCTAGAAAGGCTAAACTTTAGGGTGCTTTATAAAGCTTTGGAAAGATAATTTCTTTCCCTGTCCCTGTTAACAAATATGAACCCTGGAAGTTGAAGTTAATAAAACTTTGCAAAACTAAATGGTGTGATACACTGCATGACTTGTGTACGTTCTAGAGTTATCTATCCCACAAGAATCCACTGCCACTACCAATGAAATGACTGTGAAATTAATGTTTTCACAGTTCTTCCTAAGAAAAACACCTAAACAAATTCTGAAACGTTAAGGGTAGCTCAAGTCGACATTCACTTGCCCATCTTCCCTCAGCCTCCTTGAAGCTGTACACAAGCGATTTTACAATCCTCCTTTCAAAGGCATAAAATGCAAGACACTATACGAAACAGAACTGTAGCACGTTTTGTAATGATAAAGCTAAAAGACTCTTCAGAGAGTATTTAAAATAATTAAAAGGCAAACTGCCTCTATGGAAAGGATGCACCTTTTTTTCAAAGGACTGCCTCAGGTAAGGTTTGCAGCTCTTTCTGAATTAAGCAGATCTCGAGCTGACGGGTTTTATCCCCTTCAAGCACAATGACTAGCACCTGGGAGAGTGACTGTGGTGTGATAATTCACTTTTTTTATTTATTTATTTTACCTGTAGCTCGCACCAGGCAACTTCCACAGTGGTTTCAGTATCCAGTCCTTTATAGACAGTTTTGAAAGAGCCTCTTCCAATCTCTATGTCAAACTTCAGGAAGCGGCCATCCGGGGAGATGCCCACTGCCTTGGTCTCAAGCTCTTCAATGTCTTCCTGCTGCGTTCTCCGCTCCTCAAATTCCCGGCTGGCAGCTGACAGGCTGCCAGCGACACTGGTAGGGGGTAGCGCAGTTGCCTCATCCCCCTCCTCCTCCTCCTTGGGCAGCAGCGGGGCGGCATCCTTGGCGGCCGGGGGCTCCTCGGCAGCCCGTCCTTCCAGGGGGAGCGGGGCGGGCGGCGACGGCCGCGAGTCGGTCTCGGAGACAGCGACAGGAGCGTAAGGGGTCCGGCCGGCAGCCGAGGGAGGGAACACCGAGGGAGCCGCGCTGCCTCCCGAGACAGGGACCGAGGGCGCTGCGGGCTGCAAGCTGGGCAGCTCCAAGGCCGTGGCGTTGGAGTCGCAGATCACACTCCGGCGGAAGAAGCGGTGCTCAGTGGCTGCCGCCCCTCGGCTGTCCTTGTCCATGGTGTGGCGGCGGCGCCGGTACTCCTCACTGCGGCCTTCGCTGCCCGGTCCACCGCCCGCTCCACCGGTGCCGGAGGTTCCGACAGAGCTGTCCGAGCTGGAACCGTTCCTGGGCGGCGGCGGCGGCGGCACCAGGAAGCGCGGGCTCGGGGGGCCGCTGCCGGCGGCGTCCGCCGACATGGTGCCCCGGGGGAGCGCGGCTGTGGCGAGGCGGCGGCGGCAAGCGAGGGAAGGGCCGGTCACTGAGCGGGGAGCGCGCCCGGCCGCGGCTGCCGTTGCAGCTGCAACAGAGGAGGGTCCCAAGGGCTCCTCTCGGCGGAGCTGGGAGGCTGGGCCGGCGGGGTGGATCCCCGGTCAGCGTGTGCATCCATCCTGCAGCGGGGAGCAGGGCAGCTGGGCCGACATGGAGCACCGGGAGCAGACACGGGGCGCTGGGTTGGAGTGGCGGACGGCGAGAGAAAGGAAAGCCCGAGCACCGGGGAGGTCCCCGAGCGGGGAAGCGCCGGTAGCAGTTACCCCGGGCGATGGAGAGAGAGCGGGGCCGGCCTGGGTGCGGGAAGGGGGTAGAAAGGGGCCGGGACGCGAGGAGGAAGCGGGGCGCAGGCCCGCACGCCAGCAAAGCCGCCGCGCTCAGTCACTCGTTTCCGAGCGGCAGAGGCCCAGGCAGGCCCAGGGCAAGGAAAGGGGTCCGGGGGGCTCAGCCCCGCCTCACCCGGGCGCCCATGGCGGCCGCGGCCTCTCCACCGCCCGGCAGGCGCAGCCACCGCCCGCGCGGCCGGGCCGCGCTCTCTCCAACAGCCGCGGCCGCCTCGCGCGGAGCCGGAAACCCTCCTCCTCCTCCCTCTTCTTAGCCTCCTGCTACCGCGGCCCACAGCCGCCGCTCCCCGCGGCTGTCGCTTCCCGGGGCCGCCGCCGAGCCGAGTCCGGGTGGCGCCCGGCGGGCAGGACCGAGCGCGGCCGCCCGGCGACGCCTCGGCACTAAATGGCGACGGCGGGAGCCCGAACCGACACACGGTCCGGGGGGGAGGAGGGGCCGCGCCGCCAGCCACGCCCCGGCCGAGAGCGCGTAGTCCTCTACACCCCCCCCGCCGAGGGGAGGTGGCCGCTCCCGCCGCGCGCGGTGCACCATGGGAGTGGTAGTTTCCAGCGGCCGAGCAGCGGCAGGGGAGCCGCCCGTGGATTCCCCCGGGATGGGAGGAAGGAAGGGAGCGAGGAACGGAGGAGAGCAGGAGAGAGGAGGGAGCGACGAAGGAGGATCCTGGCGTGCGCTGGGGGCCGATGTGCTGTGGGGAAGCTCGTCCTGCGCGGCCGCCCCTTCCTCCCCTCGCCCGGCACGTGAAAAGGCACCAGGTCTGCTTGCACTGCTCCTTTCTTCAAGTCTTGTGTTACGCCCACACATTAAATATTTCGGATGTACGTATTTATTTAGTTATTGTCTATAAGTAGATAAATATATCTCGCAGAATATACCGATTTGGAAGGGACTGAGTCTGACTGCCTGCCCTGCACAGCACATCCCCAAGAGTCACACCATGTGCCTGAGAACATTGTCCAAACGCTCCTTCAGCTCTGGCAGGCTGGTGCTGTGCCCCCTGCCCTGGGGAGCTGTTCCAGTGCCCAGCCACCCCCTGGGGGAAAAACCTTTTTGTAATAACCAACCTAAACTTCACCAACTTCAGGCCATTCCCTCAGGTCCTGTCACAGGTCACCAGATGGAAGAGATCAGTGCCTGCCGCTCCACTTCCCCCTGTGAAGCTGAAGACAGCAATGAGGTCATGTTTTCAAACAGCCTCTAAAATTATTTAAAATCATGGGCAACAGCAACTCATGTAGCTGAGTACTATACAGAGAGTTGGGTTTTTGCTCCATTTAAGCCATCTGGAGAGGCACTAAGTGGCCAAGCACTGAAATGCAATTTACTGCTCTGTAAATGTCATTATTCAAAAGAAAGAGAATTTGCACCCTCTTCCCTTAACACAAGTGTTATCTTGTGACCACTTCAGTCATGCTTGTGGCTGCTGCAGCTGAACCCAGGCTGCACAAAACCTGGGCTGTACAGCAGCCAGAGCCCACATGAACCCTGACATGAATTGGGAACTTTCAGGTTAACAAGGCATTGGCAAAGACAAGTCATCTAAATTATTTATATCATGTTCCTCTTTTGTAGAATAAACGAAAACCAAGCACTTTCCTTCTTACGCCAGCAATCTTTTGAAGTCAACTGGAATGTACTGAAGGAGTAAATGATTTTGTGCCATGACTTTCAGGCAGCTACAGAGCAAAAATTACATTGAGGAAGAAAAAGAAAACTAAGAAAATTCCCTGAGTAAGTAATATGTTCTCAGCAAACACATTGTTGTTTTAAATAGTTTTTCTAATGTTACTTTTAAACCAGCAGTTTAGAGGAAGTTGTGTGTTGCTGATGTGAGGCCTTAACTCCTTCTGCAAAAAGTAGCACAAGTGTCCCTTTCAGAGTTCCACAGCTCCCAGCCACAAATCATCAGTCTGGGCAATTCTCACGTGCTTGTGTTCCTCACAAATAAAATTTGACTCAGTAATCAGCATACTGCCGTTTTCCATACATCCTTCTGTGCATCCTTTCTGTACATCCTTTTTAGCCTTTGTAACATCAAACAAAATAATGGTACAGTCTTCATAAAGAGGACAAGAAGTGTTTTGTTGTACAGTTCTACAGTAAAGATTTTTGCATGGCTTAAGCTTTCTAGGGCTTGCCTTCACTGGAAACGTGGATTCATCAGGGTGCCACTTGAACTGCATTGGCACCAAGAGTAGACATGCTCCAAACCAATGCTGAGCTGAACAGGGTAATTTGATTAGCAGCAGAGTGACTGGATCAAAACTGATTAACTCATAATTCAATCTGCCTCATCCCTGCTGCACTGCCAGGACCAGCAGCTCCTCTGATCGCCATCAGGGTTCGGCATGACTGCGGGTGTTGGTGGATGTCCCTTGGCAGCAGAAAGACAATTTGTGCGTAGCAGCAGCAGGTGTATCCATGCTGGCTTTATACTGTTAAGCACAGTAGGACACAGTAGCAGGGCTCCAGCAGGAGCTGATAATGCAGGCCCATTCCCTCCCCTGGCCTGTGCAGTCTTAAATATATTTTCCCTCAGTTAAGTAAGCAAAAGCTTTGCAATAGAGACTGCAGCATAGCCAGAGGGGGCCCCAGGCGGTCTTTGACTAAAAAATTGTGGTAATTATGTAAAAAGGCACCTCCCCAGTGTCTGATCCAGCACATTCCTTAGCACTCTTGAAATTCTGGGAGGTTGGTCCTCAGTGCAAGGTCCCTAACACCAAGCTCCTCTCACTGGCTCCTCTTCTGGGCAGAGGTAGGCAGAGCAATCATCTTGGCAGGAAAAAAGAGCTGAGCAGCTGACCTGGAGGTGGGAATGATGGATTTTTGTCTTCTTTGGCTCTGAAAAAAGAAATGGTATGATATTGGCAATTATATTTTATGTGGGTGTTGATTTAATTTTGTCATTCTAAAAAAAGATGAATGTAATAAAGAGTGTAGGCTTCCTTTCCCTTCAGTTTTATTTCTTTTAATCTGTAAAACTCTGTTTAGGCTAAATGGAAAATTTTGGTATTGCAATAAGATTTAATAAGCCCAAAGTAAATTCTATATGTATTCTACATTTAGAAACAATTAATATAAAAAATATTTTCGGTGCCAGAGCTCCAAAACCAATTAAAAATATTTATTTTGCCTTTTGCTGTAAGAAAAATCCACAGAAAGAAGGAGATTGACTACACTTGAGAAATTACAGGCAAAGAGACTTAAACAATCTTTTGATAGAATCCAAAGGGCTTACACCTGACATCGTAAAAATATCCTTATGTCAAGCCTTTTATAGTTACAATTGTCTTGGTTAGAACAATAATAGTTTAAAAAATTACGTTGAATGAAGTGTGATTTTGAAGTTGACTGAATCAATTTTTTTTTTTTCAGTTTTGCTTTCTCCATTAAATTTCATCCACTGTTGGCATCCATGACCTCTCCATGTGACAAAGTCTTAATGGGAAGTAGCTATTCTCTATTTTCTCTTATGCAATACATTATGCAATACAGGAGGCTATGCCATAATTTTGATGCATGTGTTTTTATTCCATAACCTAAGTGCTCTGCAAAGCAAACTCTTCATCTCAGTTTTATTGCCAATTACCAAATTGCAGCTACAATGCCATATTACAACAGTGACAGTACAAGTTTTTCTAAAACAGTTTCTTCTTTAGCCTTTACATTTCTTAAATCTAGGCCTCTGCCACAATGTTCACTCGTGTTTCTTAGAGCTGAAAGTAAATTAAATAAAATATTTCAAGTCCTCATGCTTGAGAAATGAGACTTGCCAGATACTCTGTTTTGTTCTGTTTTATCCCTTAGTAAGCCAGTTTAATTTATTTTATTTTAGGTGAGGTTTTGTACTTTCAAGTAGCTCTGGAAGTTGGGTTGGTTATGAAAACATTGTAACCATCTCTAGGACCTATAGGCATTTTAAGTCCTCAGGCTCTGTAGTAGGTGGTCCATCAGATGGCATTGGATGGTGAGTCCTGCCCAAACCTCTGAACCTGGGTGCTCTCTCCACTAGCAAAACCCATGGGAATTGGAAAGAGGAAGAACTACAAGTCTTACAGGCCTTAAAACCAAACACCCCTCTTTATGCTATCCTGGCTTAGAGAGTCTCCAAGTTCTGCAGGAAGGCAGGTGCACACCACAGCTGAAACACCTGAGCAAAGTCTGAGCTGTAGCTGAAGGACTGGTGAAACAGCTAGTCAGACTGTATAAGAAGGACTAAATCCAGGAATGATTAATTATGTGACCTTTCTTATTTATTGCTTGAGAAAATGTCAAAAACCCTGCACCATAAAACTGGAACAGAGCATGTGCTTCTTCATCAGCTTGAAACATACATTTCCCTTTCACCCACCCATCCACCCCCATTCTAGCTACTAGAATAGAAAGCACACCTCTTTTTCTTTCCTTTTTTTTCACTATTCTTGAGCTACATTAACAAATGGATTCCAAGCATGTGAAAACAAAACAATGAGAGAGCCAGCAGAGGAATGTATCACTGGTTTGTTACCTGTGCTTTTGAAGGAACAAAGCACAACTTTATATTAGTAACCACTTTTAGGCTAGAATTCATTGTAGGCTGTGCTTCTGGCTCCCTGTTGATTGTAGCTAATCAATAATTGTATTTAATATTAGCATATTTATCTATATACATTCTCCAAACATAATCCATTCAGATAAATTTGAACAACAAGAACATGATAGAAGAATATTTAAAATAACTCAAATGCTGAATTTTATCAGAGATGAGATTCAGTTATTGTTCACACTCATATAGATTTCAAACTGTATCAAGCCATAATGGCAGATGCTGTGGCCAAATTCAATGTCAGTGCTACTGGGAGCAGAGGAAAAACATGGCTCACTTCGTTCTTCATAATCTTCCTGGCTATTCTTGCAATGTTTCCTTATATAATGAGTTTATGGAGTAGTCAAACAGTGAGTGAGTGTTGTGAAAGCAGAAATATTTGCTGAAATCAGCATCATGTTCTTCCTTTTTTTGTGTCTTTAGTCAATTGCTCAGGATGCCTCATTTATCTTTTCTCTCTCTGAGGCTTTAGGGAATTCTGTGCTTCACAGCAGTGTCATAACACTTCTAAAGCAAGCACAGAGGCAGGGGCACTGCTTTAATGAAGAGGAGCTGTTTGATGGAGGTGGGTGGAGGGAAGCATGAAGAAGATGGTGATGCTGGGTTTGTAAATGACTGCTGTGCAGCAGTCAACCTGCCCTGCTTTCTGCTCACCACTCACAAGCTGATGAAAATCAATCACTCTCACAGCAGGTCCAGTCCTGCTCCTCTTTACATCAAAGCACAAATATAAATAACTACTCACTTCAGTCAGAGCAGGAGCAGGCTCATATCCAGCATAATGAACTTCCTCACGTCCTTCAAAATCACAGTCTGGTCCAAAAGCAAGACTCTAGTTTGCTCTGGTGCCATTTCTGCCAGATCCAGTACTGGAAGGTGCTTGCCATTCTGAAATGTGTTGGACATTCCCAAAATATGATGAGTGTTCTCCATGGCCACTGACACTGGGGAGAGAGAGAGCACTCACCCCTCACAGTGGGCTCAACGCCTTGCAGAATGGAGCCCCTGACAAAGCAGGATTCCTGAAGGGAAACAGGAACGTGTGATCATTTGGCTGCAGGGAGCAATAAAAACCTGGAGTAACCTCCTCAGGTCACTTCTCTCCTTGCCAAATAGTTAGTGGAGGAGGAGAGGAGTGATTGGCAAGTTGTGCATGTTACAGAGCTGTTCACTTCCAGCCTTGGGCTCCTCGTGCATCCTGCCAGGACCAGGAGCAGGGGCACAAAGCTGGAACTTAACACCTGCTGGCAATCCACAGCTGAGACATGGCCTACTGTAGTGGTTTGTCAGGAGTGAAAGGCTTTACTGACAACATAAGCACACTGGTATTAAAAGTGACAAAGTTCTGTACCTGAATGACCCCTGCTCCACACATGCAAAGTTTTCCCACTCATGTCGTTTCGGTGGTGTAATTATAATCTGATGAAAAAATATCCAAGGTAAACAAGCTCTTGGGGGCCACTGCCAGATGACACAGGTCACAGCAGCTCTCATGTTGCTCAAATCTGTTTCCAAGACTGGGAAGAGAATCAGGGAGCTGCAGCTGCCTTGCAGATAGCACTAGATCTTCTGCTGTGCTTGATCGTAACTGAAATGCTCCAAGGAATCTACTTCATGTTTCTCAGAGATCTTGTGAGGCTGATTGTCCTAAGGTTCCAGATGAGAAGGGAGAGGTGATCCGAGTGTATATGAGTGTAACTGGAAAAGCTCTTTGTTTCCTTTTCATGTCTGTGGTACTACCTAAATGTGGACAATCTTATCCAAATAGTAACAAATAGTAACTTTGTTACTTATT
Source organism: Taeniopygia guttata (assembly GCF_048771995.1). Classification (NCBI taxonomy): domain Eukaryota; kingdom Metazoa; phylum Chordata; class Aves; order Passeriformes; family Estrildidae; genus Taeniopygia; species Taeniopygia guttata. The sequence goes on from NC_133025.1 coordinate 70,075,575, forward strand.
TGTTATGAGCTATTAACAAATAGTTAATGTCACAAACAGCTGATGACTGACTCCATCCCAAAACATCAGCCTCTCCAAACTGAGATACTCAAGAATTCATCAAGTAGCCTCAAATACAGAAGAATGGAAATCAACAGTTCAACTGCCTTTAAGGTATGACAATATGTATTTCAATTACATGTATGTGTGTGTGTGTGTGTGTGTGTGTGTGTGTGTGAGAGAGACACCTCTACTCTATTTTAATCTCTTTCTCTGAGAAACAGCTTGCTCAATTTATGTGCCTCTGATACCAACACAGAGGTTCTGCTGTTCACTGCAGAAACATCAGTCTTTTAAGATGTTTCTGTTTCATATTCTCATTTTCTGAGTACAACTTCCCCTTCTCGTCCATGAACTATTAACTGCCACTGATAGCTGGAAAGCAAAAACATTGCCTTCTGGGGACACAAGAAAGCGTGGCTTAGGTCATAGGAAAACCAGACTATGAGACATGGTAGGAGCAATGTCTTTCTGCTCAGGCAACTCCTCGACTGCCCTAGGCAGGTAGGACAAAGCCTCAGGAAACAGGTATGTTTAGATGCAGTCGTGGCTGCAAGATTTGCAGCTACACTAAGATAAGGCAGACGGATTTTCTACAGCGCTACCAGTATAAAGGACAAATTATTAAAACTTTTGGATGAGTCAGAGTAATTCCCTGTAGTTCACTCCATCCTCTTTGGGATGCAGTGCTTAACTTCCCTGTGTGCCTGGAACCTGAACCACAAGCTGTTTACTCCCAGCACCTTCTCCCTCCCCATCAGCAGCCTCTCCACTGTGCTGGAGATAGGCACACAAAGGTGCATTGTCGGGACCCAAATCTACAAACACTGCAGCTAGGAAGCAGTACTTGGTCCTATGAACAGTCCATTGACATTTTACATTGCAGACAGCAGTAAGTGTCTGGAGGATCAGGCTCTTGGTGATTATGTGATTTACAGGTACATCAGGTTCAAAACAATGCTGGTCCTAGAAAGGCAAATAATTCTGGTCTCTCTTAAAATAGTAAAAATCCCCCAAATCAAACACCAGTACCTAAAATTAGATCCATAAACAAATGACAAAGATTACACAACATTCATTACGAGGTTTGCCAGGATTTTCCAGCAGAAAAGACACAGAATGAAATATAGATCCACTCGTTAGGACTTTTAATATCACAGTGAGTAAATTACTTTTTAAAAACATCTTGCATTACAGGGAATATTCAATCTCAGGGGAAACAAACAGTCTCTGAGCAGCTTACACTTCTGGCAGCAGCCCAAGATAGCATGAGGCACAAATCACACAAATCACACAAATGCCTGAGTTTGTGTAAATTCTGTGCTCAACATCTGCACGAGCTTTCTTCCTAACTGTAAAAAAAATCATAGTGCATGTTTGTTTCTTTGTCCAAAATTCAAACATCAATGATGTTATTAGACACATCAGAAAAATTATGATTGTTCCTTGGATCTGAATCTTTTGTATCCTCTCCCTCTACCAGATATATAACACCCCATGTGACAGATCATGTACTGACAGATAATTAAAACCAACAAAAACCAACAAAAAGAAGGCTGATCACTATGCTGTGATTTATCTCCTTTAAGGGACTAATTTCTCTTAATTTTCATTACATTAATTTAAAAGACCTAATTTCTGATAAAATGTAGGTGTTATTACCATGCAGGAGGTATTGAGGACTAGAAATGTGATTATTTGGGCATTAGAACAGTCTATAAATATTTAAAGTGTTAAACCCCAGAGAAGGTTAATGTAACACAGGGAAGTAACATTAGAACTACTTGGGTGAATTGTTGAATGGAAAAATGAACAAGTCTGAATATATTTGAGTGTGGAATAATGTCTCGATAAGACAAAGCTGATACTGTATTACTTGACATTGTTTCAGTGACAATCCCTGAAGAGCATTAAAAATCTACTGTGTTAAAACATGCAAAATGAGAGATGCATTAGAACATGAAACTGATTACTTATGCAAACTGTTATAAACAGAACTCATCACCCTGATTTGAAGAGTAATGAGTTCATTATTGTCAGTAAAATGCATCATTGGAAACACATGGTTGAGAAAAAAAAATACCCACCCTGAATATAGAAATGTTCTTGGTCATCCACCCCTCCTGTTTCAAAACCAAGACATACACCCTCTTCTGTGCCTGTAAAACTGGTAGCACCTGTACACTACGCCAGGATATTAAGCTGTTCATATCATTTTATCAATGCTGTTGAGAACTCTGTGCAGGGGAGAATAGTAACCACCACTGTGGTGTGGTTTCTGACCTGCTTGTTAGCAGCTCAGCTAACTCAGCTGGCTGGTTCAGAGTTTTTAAAAATGCAAGCTGACAACAACATGCTCTAAATGTTGGACTAAGCAATTTCAGAGTGCATGTTTAGCTTACTGTCTTAATTCCTTTTTCTTTCAAGTTTGCTTGGTAAGAAAGAAATATTCTTGCCTTTAAAGAGCTGACCATAGACAGACAGACAGCACTTACCTATATTTATTTACTTGTAGTACACAATACAGACTCTACTTTTGCAGGGAATACTCTTAGTCTGGACACATTATATTAGGAATGCTAGAATCCTAACACAATCCTAACTACTTTTTGTTTGAATCACATTAATCGCTCCCAAGATAAGCCAAAAAATGTATATGGCAGCTTTCTTTGTCAAATCTTCTGTTGCCACTCAGATTTACTCTGTGGATTTTGAGGACCTTATGCTTACTCAGGATCACTAAATCCTTCCCTCCAAAGCAAGTTCTGTACATGCAGGGTTTTGAGAGGACCAACACAAAGCCCTTCAGAGAGAGGTACAATTGAGTAGGAAGTTCTGATATGTCTGCCCAAGAGCAAAGTAGAAGAAAGGCAGCTCTCAGATTTCTGTGGCATCGTTAATTTGGGAGGAAAATGAAGTACTGAAGCAGCAGGTAGGAAAAAAAATAGTTACAAGCCCATTCATAAGGTTTTTGGTTTTTTATAGTACAAATAGACATTGCCAGTGACACTACATGCTGGATCAGACCTGTCAGAAGGACAGGCAATTTCTGTAGGCAGACCACGCACATTTTTGTGACATCATGAGAGAGAAACAAGAACTCAGCTGAACACAAATAACACACGTTTCCTTCAGTCAGTTTTCACTCCCAGTCTCAAAACTACGCCTTTTTGTTCTTCACACTTAGCTGTGTGAAATTGTCCCACTAACCCATTCAGCCCTGTCCCTTCTCTGTGGTCCTCGAGTAGTTCACCCCTTATTCAGATTATTGAGACACACAGTACTTCTCTCTTAGCCATCTATGGATTTTTTTCTTACCTGAATCCAGATTACACAATGAGGATGATTGCTGCTTACCTAATGTTTGTTATAAAACCTGTGACAGCATTTTTTCCTTGCTTCTGTACAAGAGGAAATAGCATTTTATTTGAAATGCTGTGCTGAGTGTCAGCATGAGAGGTGTTTTAAAAGAGCTGAGAAGTATGCTGTCAGGAAAATGTTTCCAGGCCTACCTTCCCTCCCACATCCAACTGTGTTGAAATAATCAAATGCTATCCCACTCTTACTTGGGAAGAGGATGACTAACAGCAGCTAATTACTGCTCAATCTGTTGCCCTCAGCAGCTATTGGTCTGAATCACACCCACTGGCACCGAGGGGGCACAGTTTGTGTGCAGTGCTCTGGAGGCATCTTAATTTTTGGGGCCTTCCTTGGGAGGCAGCAGCTGGGACAAGAACTGCACATATTAAGATCCTACCACAGAAGCTGCTGCCACCATGCCTGACTCAGCAGATGGCCTGAACAGCCTGGCCTGAGCCTCTCTGGGACAGCCCTGTCCTGCTGGGGCCCTGGGCAAGCCAATGTCACACTGTGCAGAAAGGAGAAGGTGGCTACTAATTTCTTCCTGCTGCATCCTTGTGCAGCACAGACTGAACCTCGCTCAGTGGTACTGGATATTAGTTCCTGCTTTCTTCCCAGTTTGCTGCTGCAGTAGCAGAGAGTTGGCAGAGGGCCTTCTGTATCACATTTGATCTGTTGACACTTGCAGCAGTGCTGGACTCTAACACTGTAGGAGTTTCCATCTGGAGAAGTATGGTAGCCCTTCCTGCCTCCTCATTCCACTCCCTACGGAAAACCTCCCTTTTGTTTTCCCAAATTCTGGGCCAAATAAAATATACCAAAATAACATTGGAGACACAGAAGGAATCTCTTGCCTCAAACTTGGCCTCAGAGCAATACATGCAACCATTAGTTCTCTCACAAGTGAAGTCATGTGGGTGGAATCCAGGCAGGGTTTCACCAGCAGGGACTGTAGGTTTGGCCTGGCTGCTCTGCAAACAGGTACCCCCTTGTTTGTGGTGGCCAGAATGACCACTTACTCTGTTTTCATGCCAGGAGAATCCAGCATTATACTTTTCAGCTGGTTAATTTAAAACTTTCTAGGAAAGACAGGGACAGAAAGTCTTGAACTGTGGTGGTGTACCTGCCTGCTGGCCAACATGCTCTGACATTTCAGTCTTGCACAGAGAAGAGGCAGGAAAGCAATACTTTCATCAGAGTTATTAGAGTTCCTGCCTCATTGCTGAAGCTTTTTATTATTTCAGCTATATTCTCCTGAGTAATCATGTAATTCTGCTGCACTCATTTAATGTATTCAACACCTGACACCTGAGCCAGATGTTGACTTTCTGTAGCATAACCCATCTGCACAAAGGCACCAGTATTATCCTGTCTGTGCAGAGCACAGCTCTATTATAGGGAGCCCCTTACCTGTGAGACAGCCAGCTCTGCACAGAGATATTACAGAGCCTCCTTTCTTACTCAGGGTTCCTCAGTGTCATTCCAGGCTCAAGCACTACACCATGAAAGAATCTGGGGTTTGCTGTAGAGCTGATGATGTAGTATGGTATTCTTCTTTACTTGGAAATAAGGTAAGCATTATTATCAAGCTTCTGTCATTGCTGACACCTGGGGGGCTGCTAATGCATCTCAGTTGTGCACAGCTCATGCTGCAGTCCCTTTAAGACAAGGGACTTAGAGAAGGTTTCTCTAAAATGTAAAAGTAGCTTCTGTTTCTGCTGATGTGGGTTTGAAAAGCATATTACTAAGTTTACCTGTTTAATTTATCCTACCTGGTAGAGCTTTTCACCCTGTATGCAATCAATGTGAAGACAATATGTCTGGTGATAATGAATAGCCACATACTGTGTGCTGTAACTTCAATTCTTTTTATGGAACTTTAATCTCTTCCCGATTCCATCTGGCTCCTGTTCTAACAAAGGCCATATGGCTCTTCAGAGCCACCTATGTGCTGCTTAGGTGGGATGCAAGTGTCTGAAGCAGCACTTGCTCTTCTGAGGAAATTTCCATTTCAGGTATAGGCTGAGAATGGGGTCACCCGCTGGTTGTGGACACTTCTGGGATACATGGCCCGAAAGACCAAAGAGGATCTTCACCACAGCCTGACCAGACACCTGTTTAACCTCTGCTGTAGAATGACACCTGCTCTCCTCTTCTAAATGTGATAAGCCTAACTGGCTGAACCACATTAGAAGTGTAGAGGTATTCAGCACCTAAACAAGGCCTTCTGCAACTTGTCTCCAGCCTGTCATGGAGAATGTCAAGTCATCTAGCACAGGCAGCAAGCTAATTTATATCAACAGAAGTTCTCAGCCTCCATTTTCTCCTCCTTTCTCTACATTCCTCATCTGGTCCTGGTCTACTGTTTTCAGATGCAAATTGTCTATCAAAATGTATATATCAAATGTTTTATCTTAGAATGAAGCTCTCCCTAATGGTCTAGCAGCTTCTCAGCAGCAGCATTATTTGACAGATGTTCAGAAAATAACTTTATGTCTCTATCTAGGCTTTCACACTTGACTATAATGTGCTCTTACCTTTATATGGAAACACGTCAGTGCTGACAATGAGACCCTTATTCATGGATATAGCAGACACTGCAATCGCCTCTAGATCGCAGCAATTCATGAAGTGTGCTCTGGGTGTCTGCAGAGAATTCAAGGTAACAATTGTATGTATGTTCATAGGCTCATTGGTTAAGTAACAAGAAGAATAATGTTATTTAAAAAAATAAATAATAAAATAGTCCACTTTTCCTGCTACACAAGTCCTCCTCCTCTTACTTAACTCCCTCTCATATGAAATCCAGGTTTCCTCAATTAATTCCTGACAAACAGCTTTGCTCTGGCTTTTGTGCCTATGCTCTGCATTCCTTAGATTTTTCTTATAGATATTATAACTGAAATTTTTCCCTTGTTTTGCTTCTTTTTGTCACATTCCCTTGCTCTTGCATCCAGCTCCTCCTGGTTAACTGGTTCTCCACCTCTGTCTGCCTTTCCATCCTGCCTTCCCACCTTGGGTATCACCACCACCTGCCCTCTGTTCTGAGCCTGCAAAGCCTCCATCAGAGGAGACCTTTGAGAACAGGTTAGACTCACATTTACCAGAAATAGCATAAGTACAGTTCATTCTGCCTTTGGGCAGGAAACCAATTAAAGGACTTACTGAGGCCCCTTCCAGACCTGCGTCTTTCTGATTCTATTATCTTTTGCATTAGTAGGAGAGCAGTAATGGAGCCACACTTCTTGGCACAAACATTTCCAAGAGATTGTTATCTTGCACTCTTGGGCTTGCAGCTGGAGATCCCCTTTTGGCTGCCTGCAGGGGAGCACAGGCTGCAGCCAGTGCCAGGGCTCAGGCTTGCCATTTTGGCTTTGGAAATGACTTAAATATCTGAGCCTCTTGTTTCCATAAGGTTATCAAATTACCTTCTTTTTAAGTTATTCTATATTTTACAAATACAATTACCATAGATACTTATTAAAATAGGAGTTTTTTCTCATTCTGATTATATTTGTATTTATCTTTGCAGATAATTCTGCAGATCACGCAGGCAGCACACAATGCTCCACAGTACATCCTGAAACCATTTGGAGTATAGCTACTCTTTCAATCAGCTGATTAATTTGCTGTCAGTGTGCAGGTAGGATATCCCAGTTAAGAAATTCAGCTCTTTCAAAATTATTAATTTTCTCTTGTATTAAATTCCTTGGTAAATAGCTTTATAAAGAGCAAAAAAAAATCTTTACTGCACATACAAACATTCGAGAATGAATGCCCGATTATACCCGTCCAGCTGCAAATTACTGTTATCTGTTCAGAACAATTAGTTTATTATCCATCATCTTAAAACCTGATACCAGCCCATCATCTTGGAGCCTGAAGTATAAAGCCTTTCATTAACTTCCTCATACTTTGGATCAGCCTGCGAAAACAGCTCAGTGTTCCAGCATCCTTCTCCATAGGGTTGCTCATTATCAGCTATCAGCTTTTGTGCTAACAGTTCCACATTGAGCTCAAAGAAGAAGCCAGAGTGTTTGCCTGTGGTTTTCTATGATTTTAAGCACTTTGGACTGAACTTACATCAATATTGTTACTGGTGTACTTAAAATAATAGTCGAAAGAATAGATGACTGGAAAAAGGTGAGGTGGTTTGGGGAGGAGGAGGAAATACCAATGCTGCTGGAAAAACAACTTTTTTTAAAAAAACGGTGTTTCAGTGAGGCAGGTTTTACAACAAGCACCACTGACTTCTGTGGAGTTGTTCCTAAATTGTACTGAAAGAACCGAGGAAAGAGTAGAAATTTTATAGAGGTATGAAGCAGTTAAAATATACAAAACACTTCAAACAAAATGGATCTTTGAAACAATCAGAAATTCTCAGAACTCTGGTACAGACAGTCCAAAGCTCAAAGGCTTTCAGGCTTGTGTAACCCTCTGAAGTAAATCCATGCAGCTCACTGGGTAGAGAACTCATAAAAAGCATTTTCAAAATCAAAGGCCTGACTACTATATAATTGGAAAATTAGGCTGTCCTTGTGCTGTTTGCCAGTTTTCAGTCACCTATCAATTACAACATGATGTGTACTTGTGGGCCATAGCAATTAATTTAATTGCTTTCTGCCTATTCCTTGAAAGTACTCCTGGCTAGCTGTTAGTCTGAAAGGGAATTTCTAAGTGCAAAACATTATTTGTTTTTTCAGTTGTGCTCTATATTGTTTCCTTACATTTCTATGGTTCCCTTTTCTCATTGTTTTTATTATCCTTTGGATCTCTGTTCTGCTAGAGCACAGAAGTACCTTAGACAGATACAGTAATGCATGGACCAAAAAATCCTGAAAATAAAGTCTTGTGATGTGAGTGGAATTTTTCTTTTTCTTCCTATTGCTTCCAAAGAAAAGCTAATTGCTGTCACACCCTAGTCTACACGTGAGACAGCACACAGCAGGCTGCTCATACCAACAAAGATGCTCCATGTCCTGGTGCTGCTGGTGGCACCATCCCTCTCTGGGTACAAACTCCCCATCTCTCTCTGTTTTGGGACTGTTAAAAGGTGAAGGTTTAGGTGGGGCAGCAGAAGGACATGCTGTCCTTTTCCCTGGCTGCTGCTGGAAGCAGGGTGTGCTGGCCCTCTCAGAAGCTGGCAGAAGCAGCTGCTCCAGCTCTGTAATGACAAGTGCACAGGTGCTGGGAATTTGCCCAAGGGCATGGATCCCAGATGAGAGATGCAAATAGGGCAGAGGAGATGCAGTGCTTCAGAGGGGGATGGACATAGGCCAGCACAAAGGCAGCCCATCCTCTAGGGTATCCAACATGCTCAGTCTGTCTGGGAAGAAGCACGACAGGGATTTTTCCTATTTGCTGGGTTGAATTGTTCCTTGCCTTTGATTCATTATGGGGAAAACATCTTAAATTGAGATGCTGTCAAGAAAGTGCCCTTGGTGCTCATTATCATAAGCTGGCAGAAGGCAAGACTGTCCTGTGATGGTAAAGAGCTGGAACTTTCCTCTATCAGCATCTTTCTATCCAAGCTGCTTGTAAAGCTATTCTGCTTTCTTTCCCTCATTTTCACCTTCCTGACTGAGGGATGCACACTGCCAGCAGCCCTGAGTGGTAAGGGAAAACATCTGGTGGCAATGTTCCAAACCAGGGAACAGGCAGTGAAGGCTCAGAGCCTCTGTCTGCAGGTGACCTGCATAAAATACCAATTTCCAAGGATGCTGTTTTCATTCAGATGGCTGGGTGCTGTCTGACAGGAAAAATTCCTTTCTCTACCAGTTTTAGAAGAAGAAGAACTGCTCTTCAAACAGTAATTCTACTATAATGAGAAGAAAAAAGCCCCAAGAGAGTTAGGATGAAATTAGTTACTCATAAATTGTTGATTTTAGAATCCTGTTTCAGGCATCCAAAAGCAAGATGGTTGCATTTTCATGCTAACTCATAATCCCCAGTATACTTTCCATTTGCTACGGATTATATACTGTGGGAAAGATTGTGATTCTCTTTTTCTTACATCAAGGTAAGCTTGTAACTCCTACATGATGGGCAGCCACAGATGCCTGGTATAATTGGGTAGCCTGGCCAGCATTTACACTTTATTGGAGAAGTTTGTGAGAAATGCTTTTGTTATCATATTTCTTGGTTTCCGATGCATGGGGTTTTTTTTGTAAAACTTATAACAAACTAACCACTCTTCATGTTAGTTAATGGGCACAGAAAAAAAAAGTCCTTTGGGAGGATTTTTTCCTAGCATAATGTTAGATATCATTAGGAAAAAATTCTGTTTATTTCAAAATAAACTGTTAGCATTCTAAGCCATTTCTGTGGGGTTTTATCTATCATAATCTAATCAGAACTATTTTTAGAATAGCAGTGCATAATAATATTAGGCAGCACTGATCTCTGAGACAATCTGAGACTCCCAGTCGAGTTTCTGCTAGAGATGTGAGCCATAAAAAGCCCCATCACAGATTTGCCCCTTTGTTGCAGAGTCTGCCAGACAGATCAAGGACTTAAAGGGTCTGCCATTTGAAGTCTCTGCAGTTTGAAGATGTGCTGTCAGGGATCAGTGTGGAGAAGGCTTTTGTTCTGCTGCTAGAGTAAGTGTTTGCAGATGAAAGGAGAATGCCTGCGCCTGGGCCATCAACCTGACACTTTTCCAGGCATGAAATTCACTTAGAACTAAGCATGGGATGGTGGACTGAAAAATAACATGTATTTATTTTGTCTTCGCTTACTACTTTGAGGAGCATCCCAATCACCTCATAAAGGAATACTGAATATTGATATATAACTAACCTGCTGGAAGGGAGGATTTACAGCAAAAAGAGCAGACATTTGAAACTGCACAAAGTTCTGGGGCTATCTTACAGTAATTGTTTCCATTATTTTCAGTGTATTTTGATCAAACCCTTAGCACTTCTGAAGGAGAGGTATTTGGTCATCTGTCAAAAAAATCTGTGTCACAAAACCATCACAGTAGTAGGATTTTTTAAAGCATGAACATAGCTATGGTGTGGTGTCTTATTCCTTGAACGAACCTCTCAGATCACAGGTGAAATGCATTGGGTAAGACAGTAAAAATAGGAATTATTTTTCAGTCCACAGAGATTACTTTACTTTTTAAATGATTTTGGCGCCTTTAACTTGTTTAAGGGTATGTAGTAATGTAATTTGTGACCCTACAAAATTGAATATGAAAAGAGGAGAAAGGGTGAGTCACCGTAAATCTTCAGCTTATGTTGTTAGATTGTCAACACACCTGGCCTTCTCACTTTACCCAGAGCCCCCACATACTCCTGCCAAGGAGCAACTGACTTTATACTGTGTCCTCTGCTCCAAGATCTCCAAGCACCTAATGTTGTTCACCACCCGATTATTTACTGTAGCTACAGAGAGCACTTTGCTCATCATTGCAATTCAGCCACCCCTGGGATGAGAGACAATGTTTTAGGCAGAGAGCAAGTATTACACAAGGGATCTAAGCATAAAGTACTGAATATCATGTTCTTAATAAGTTTTGGACAGAGGTAAACAAAGAGATTTTGAAAGAAAGTGACGCAGAGTTTTAACTGACACAATTAGCTAAATGCCTGATTTTACTTCTGAGCTTAAAGCACCACCATATAAAACATTACCTGCTAAATAACATGTTGCAGATTGGCTCAGAGGAAAATGCTACCAACGCTATTTTCTAGTATTTTTCAGGAGAAAAAGGACTGACCCTATCTGCATTTTGAGTACCCTGTAAGAAGAACTTGTGCCCATAGAAACAGACATAATGGATGACTGTACAGATGTAACCCCACCAGTTGGTGTCTGCCACAAGGGTTCTGCTTTCTGCCAGAGGATGAGTCAATTATGGATCCCTGGCAATTGAGGCTGGTATGAAGTACAGCACCTTCTCCTCCTCTCTTCTGTCTTGGCAGCCTGTTCTTCATGGCTCAGCTAGGATGGACACATGTAGGCACACCAATACTTTTATTCAGGCACACACAGGGAAAGGTTTGATCTTGCTCCCTGTTGCTAGATTTCAGTATGATTTAGTGGGTGCAGCAGAAGGAGACTCACTGGAGAAGATGCTGGCATCCTTTGTACCAGAATTAATTTGAGTTGAATTTCTGACTTCAAGTGCCCTTCTCCAAGTATATTGCAGTATAACCAAGAACAAAACACTACTCTAAAGTACAAAATTTACTGTTGCTGCCTGCATGAGAAAACAATTCTCTGTAACTTCCATAATCAGTGAGGAAGCCTCAGACCTTAAAAGCAGACAACTTTGTAAGTAGTTGGCTGTAGCAGCCAAGTCTCAAGCACAAAATCATGCAGGTGATCCCAGGCAAACCCAGCTTCCTTCTGCTCCCAGGGCTTGGCTGTGCAGGGTGAGGAGCAGATGGGTTGTTTGGTCACATTACTCATTCAGCCAAAGCTCAGCACTTTGTTTAATGCTTCGCTGTCTAAGACTGGAGCGGCCAGCATGCTGCAGATTTGAACCTGTTCTTCCTACCACATCAAAGAAATCTGGATACTGGGCCAGATTTGGATCTCCCACCAGTTTTAACTGGTATAAACTATGTGATAACTGGTAACTGAACTGTGTGTAATAACTATATTACTTAAGATCTCCAAGCACCTAATATGTGCCCTAAGCAAGTAATGAAAGAGCACTAAACCCATAATGCTTTGAAACCAGTCAGTAATATAGTGATTGAAATATTATAAGAGTGATTTGAAATCCAGAATTTTTACTAAATAATACTAAGCATCAGCCATTGTACAAGCTAATACTGAGCATGATGCAATGATCCTGTTAAGTACTTAGGCCAGGAAGGATTTTACAGCTTCATTTCCCAATGGTAATCAGAAACAGTCTTGTAGAAATAAATGCAGTTATACTCATGTAAAAGCCCAGGATTCAGACCACAAGGCAAAAGAAGATCATGTGTTGTTTAGTGAATTGCTGCAATCTATTTTTTTTTTTTTTTTGCCACATTCCCTCATCTCACAAGCACATCTGGTGTTTTAGGAACATTGTATTCAACAGTGGTAAAGGACACTAGGGCCAAGAATAACAAATGAAAAATGAAAACACTGGGGCCTAATGCTGATCTCATATGGGTGTAAATGAGAGGGATTCCAGCAAAGCCTTTGGAACCACCCCAGTGAAATACTGGTGTCTGATTCAGGAACAAAACTGTACAAACCAGTGATTTTCACTGTCAGGCCTGAAATTCTTCCATGCCACTGGGAAAATTTGCTGCAAAATATCTTTAAAAGAGCTTCTCACAAATATCACAAATGCTGAGGAAGTGACAAAGTACAGCAGAAAGGCTTTAGTAGGATTTGTATCTGCACAAAGTAATGTAAAATACCCATCAAACCAGGTAAAGAACAAGTATTTGATTTGCACTTTGCAGCACAAAAAATGGAGTTTGACCACAAATAAATATATATTTTGCATATAGTTACTGGATCAGTAAATGTTTCCTCTTAAGCCCTTGAAAGACAGAAAAAGTCTTTCCACTGTCTGCAGGGTGGGTTGCCCTCAGTAACATAACCTTCTGAATAATATACATTATTGCACTTTGTATTTCTGATCCTGACCTGAGGCATTGCCATAACCACAACACTTGTAACACTTGGCAATTTAACTAAACAGACTGTCTTTAAAATGTAAACAAATCCCAGCACTTGTTGACAAAATTGTATGAAGTCATCAGACTTTAAAACCTCTTAGTCCCCATTTGTTGTAGGGAGATCCTAGCAGGGAGGAAAAATGTGTGCATAAATGTCTGTACAGAAACCACATTTGAGCCCTGAAAACCCCACAGGAAAAACCCCAAAGTACATTCAAGACACAAGTCCAATAACTGAATTGAATTTCCTAATCCCACCTTCCACCAACTATTTTGCCTGATTGCTGTACACTTATCAGAGCAAAATCACATCAAATTAGAACCATTGTAAAAACATAAGTCTTCCTGTTCCTGGAGACATGATGCCAAAACGTTAGTAAATTTTATATTTGTCATTGTCAGGTGCTGCTGGTTTTATTTCACCCACTGTACTTATATTTTTACCTTGTTAAATAACTTCCCCCCTCCCTCCTCTTTCAAATACTGATGGAATCTTCCCCTGTCTCCCTTCAGGGCTGCTGTAAAGCTAACTATAGTCAAGGGGACTTCTTGTGGGTTTAAGGGGGCTTTGTAGGATGTACTGACTTTATTTATCCTCCACATGCTTTTCTTTTAAAACACTTATTTGCAAATTACATTTTCAGTGCCTTGCAGTCACTGCTGCTTTGGTTGTCTGCAGCTCATCAACACTCCAGGGACAAGGCAGCCCTCTGAAAGTGATGCTTCAGATTCTGCTGTACAAAATCTCTCCCTATTTTTCTCCATGTCCCTTTAGGTGAGGATGCCCTTTTAAACTCTGCTTGCTTTGTAAACAGAGGAATAACCTACTCAGGGTTGCCCCTTATTTGACGTTGCATTCAGTGAACATTGAGCCAAACAGCAGCAAGAATGCCTGACCTTAAAGACTGAAGTTCAGTAAGAAACTTAGATCTTGAGGCAAAGGGTTTCATATTACTGACTCCGGTGTCTTTCATTGATTAGACATTTTGCAACTGATAGTGGCTTTCAAGGTTTATTTAGAAACTTTGTCAGGAGGGCAGAGATGGGGGAAGGGGGAGAGTAAGCAAGGCTGAGGGCTTCTTTTATAGTTAATGTGTGGCATCAAGATGGGAATAAACAAAGGTGGCAGAAGGGAATGCCATTAACACACCATTTCCAGATTTACCCCTCGCTTAGCTGCTGGGTCAGCTCTTTCTGGCTATAGGTGGAGAGATGGGGGTGAACCCTGGAAGAAGGGAGGGTGCAAGAGAAGGAATGTGGGAGTTGTTCACTGTAGAGGATTTATTCCCTTCCTGCTTTCAAAATGCTTTCAACTCCAGCTGAAGTGCATCAGAGCAATCTGAATAATATGAGTTAGTCTGTGTGAACACCCCAATTCTGTTCCAGCTTCAAATTCTGGGTCCTTGGTTAAATGTCATACAGGTGAAATGTCACACAGGGAGCCAGGCAGCATTTGTTCACAGCATGCAAAATGTGCTTCTGGGAAGATCTGCTGCCAGGGTCAGAGTCAGGCAAGACTTTGTTCAAGTAAAAAGGGGGAAGAGAGGAAGTTTTATTTTGCCCAGTTCCCAAGGGCCAGATTCAGAGACTTTCAGAAAAAAAGTTAAAGAAGCTTATAAGAGGAACTCTTAATTAGATGAGTTTTCCAAGACTTACCCTGGAAAATTACTTTCAAAGCCTCCAGGCACAGTGAGGCTGAGAAACGCTGCTGAGGCCAAACTCAGATATGGACCAAGGCCGTAAGCACTGAAGTCAGTAGAAATATCCACAAGGAAGTTTGTGACACAAGTAGGTGTCATCAAGTTTTTGGTCTAGAAGTAAAATGGAAAATGTTTTGGTAATCAGTTGAGAACTCAGAAGTCTGTAGTATGGCTCACTAAAAGATCATGCAGTGTTAACAGTGATCATGAAACAGGGGGCTGTGTGGAGGGGGGCAGATGTGTGTGTGCCTCCTGACCCACTGGTGTTGAAAAAGTTTCACGTATCAGTCTGTCTCAAGCTAAGGAGACAAAAAGAGAGCATGAAGCAACCTGTAATTTCTGCAGGCTGTGGCTGAGCTGCTAAAAAGAGGGGGTGTGTGCTGGAATGCACATAACCCTTTTCTAACCTCTCACACCTCCCCGTGTTGAAGATAAGGGTTGACATGCGAGTTATTTGTCCACTCAAGCTCTCAAAGAGCTCAAGAAACTGCCAGTCAGGCTGTAGTCAAACTAAACTCCCTGTTTCTGGTGTGATATCTTCTGCCATGGTTAATTCATATTCTTAATCTACATTCCAGGTGCAGATTTTTGACTAAGGAGAAAAAATCAAAGAGTTTAGCAACCAGGAAAGAACACTGAGGCCTAAGAAACTCTTCTCCAAATGGAACACATTCTTCTTTTGTCAGATAAAGCAAGTCTGGGCTGCTAGGATTTCTGGGAATCATCAATAGTCAGTTACCTGAGCTTCAGGAGGTGACCTTGGTCTCCTTACAACCTGATCCACCTTTATTCTCACTCTCACTGTGGTTTACCACAACATTTTAAAAAGTTGAAGAGTGCTAAAAGAATTTTTCTTGTCTAGAATTTGTCCTGGCCTTCTGGAGTGATTTTCTCTCAAGGACAAACAGAAAACTACTACTCAGTCAGACCCTACAAAAATTACAGTCTCTGCCCCAACTCCCATTATCAATCCAAATACACAGAAGATTATTCCTCTGTTATTTCTTCCACTTGCACCCCTATGACCATTTTCTCCTGTGTTAATGCAGACTCCCAACAGTCCAAAACTCTCTGATAATTTAACAGGAAAGAGTTTGGATAGCAACAACAGCGCTAAGAGATCCATGAAATATAACCTATGAGAAGATGGCAAAAGAATTTTTGTTTTCTTAAATACAGAGAAGACTGAACAGAGACATGATAGCAGTCCTCAAAAATGTAAACAACTGTAGCAAAGAGGAAGGAAATAATCTCTTCTCTCCCACGTGGAGAGGATAAGAATAACAGGCTAAAATTGCAGCAGGGACTTTTTTTTTTTAAAATTTTATTATTAAGTATCAGCAAAACCACTTGTAACTGTTAGAATGGTGTTACTGAAGCACTGGGATAGGTTGCCTTGGGAATCAACATGTCTGGAGCACTTTCAAAGCAGGCTGGATCAACATCTGTGTTAATGGGGGAGATATCCCTGACCTGTTGTGCTCTTGGAGGTGGAGAAGGAATGGGCGACTCTTTAATATCCTTTCTAGCCTGGCTTTTATAAAATTTAACAATTTAATTCATGTTCATTTTTCATCCTCTGGGAGAATTTTAGAAGTACTGCTTGCACATTGTGCTCCTTGCCTCCAGAGCCTTCCCTGAGATTATTACTCTTCTAAACTCTGCAGCTCTCTCCTATAACAGGTGAAGCTAGTCTGGCCAATCAGGAGCTATAACCCTACCAATAATTTAAAAGACTAATATTCCTAAAGAAACCACAGGAAATGGGCCTTTGCCTAGCTAGTCACTTGCCTTCACTTCTACAGTAGCATGTACTACAGTTCTGCTGAGCTTTGCTCTCCCACGAGTGAAACACAGAAAAGAGGACCTGGGACAAGAATGGTTGGCAGGGGCAGTCCCTGGCTGTCACAGGCAGCTGTAGCAGGTAATCCCTATGGCCAGTTCAGCAAACTCCATTTGCAGTCTGGCTCACTTGTTTGTCCTTGCTACTCTCACTGCCTGGTTTCTTCAGAGCATGAGCGCTTAGGCAGCCAAGAACCTTCCTCTACTTTCTAACCCAGCACTTTTTCTTGGCCAGTTTATTAATTAGTTCCTGTGCATTTCCATCTCTCTGGAGTTTTCCAGTTCAGTAACTGGCATCAGGATCCCTCTTGGTTTTCATTCTGTGAGGCTAAACAGGTCAGGCTGTATTCTTATCTTCCCAGGGAGTCAGGTGAATGCACCCACAGTAGATCAGGAGCACTCTTGTTTCCTGAGACAGAGCAGAGGTCACCCAAAATTACAGGGTTGAGAAAGAGTGTTCCGAAACCAAACCCAACCCACTTTTGTAATACAAGATGAGGGCCTGTGAAGAGTTAAGGAGTGAAGTCACCCTGGTAGAAGTGCAGTTGTCCTACTGAAACTTTTGCCATCTTGGATACTCTCTGAAGTGCTGCAACAAATGTGAGAGTGGAGGGCAGGGCAGTTTCTGCAAAGAACTCAGCACTCATGAGCATGGCTGCTTTCTGCTGCCAGGTGACCCTGCTGGACAGAGCTGAAGCCCACAGATTTCAGCTCTTCTTCCCACGTTGCCTGTCAGAGGCAGCCCCAGCGGTGGCACCAGCAGCGCTGTGGTTACACATCCAAGCAGCAGCGCTGCTGGAACCAGCCTGTCCCCACCCTCCTCCACTCCCAGCTGCTTTTTCCATTTCCCACCGGACGCCCTCCCTGCTGCCAGTGGAAGTGTTTGCACACTTACCAGGTCAGGGAGCTGATCCTAGCCAAAAAAATAGCCTGCAACTTTATTTTTCCTTCCAGCTGGAAGAAGTTCTGTCTGGTTTCTTGGGTGGCTGCACAAACACTTGGGCTGGCATAAGGGAGGGAAGATGATGGGGATGGAAATAAGCAACTCTGCCATGTGTGCTGCTCCCAAGTGAACGGGGCTGATCCACAGAGCCTCCCTGCTGCTCTTGGCTGGCGTGGGCTGATCTCACAAGAAAAATCATGGACTTGTTTTCCGTCATGCCCCAGGTACTCCCCACCCTCCTTTCAGGGAACACTGCTCTTCCCCCATCCCACTCATTTCTACTCTAGCATGCTGTACCAGAATGACTCCAATCAATCAATCAACACCCATTAGAACAGCCTGGTTTCAAAGGTGTCCCACTTATCTTATGTCATGCAAAAGAAGGGAGTTGAGGGGCTGCTTAAACTGGTGAGTGCTAAAACTGGTGAGTGCTACTACTCATGTAGTCCCTTCTAGAAACTGGGCCGCATTTTCTGTGCCTGAATTTTTGGACCATTACAATAGTGCGTTCTTGCATCATAATTAACAGTTATTGGAAAGATATTTTGGAAAATGTGGCTCTTTGTAATCACATTTAGAAACAAGTATATCTAAATAACTGTGTTCATTGAGGCACTTCTTTCTTGGGCAGCTATTATAACCCACTTTAAAATAAACCCACTCCTTTCTTCTCACATTTTTTTGGCTCTGAGCTTTGCTACTAATGACGTAGAAAAATAATTTCCAAGAGTAATTTTATTATTTGAAGTTTTCTCATTTTAATGTATTTGGTTCCTGAGAGTTCCAGGGAGGATGGTACAGCCATTACCACTAGCATGCTTTGCAAAAAGCCTCTTTCATGTTGTCCTGGGAGAGGGCAGTGAGGACCTGGTTTGATTGAAGGACTTAAAAGGATATGGGGATTGCCATAAGTTTTGGCTGATTTATGTAGTTACTCTGAGGGCATAGTACAAGATTACTACTCTTTGCAATACCTCTGTGGAGAGTGTGTTAAAAGAAAAAGCTCCTAGCATGGCATTTAGACATATTCAGAAAAAAATAGTTTCAAAGAGACACATTGCTATATATCATGCAGTCCTGCTTGAAATTTGTGCACTGGTAATATTTGTTAATCTACTAAATGAAATCATAGATACTTCATTCCTGTCTGACCACTAGAAAATATTTTGTAGTTGGCTTTATGCTATATGGAAACTCAAAAAAACTTTGGCCAACTTTCATGGGCTGTTTGCTGGAAGCCTGCTCACAAAGGACCTGTACAAGATGAAGCCCTTTTAAGTCCCAGGAGTGAATGCTGTTGGCACCCACTCAGGGTAAATTATCTATTAATAAACAACATATATTTATAACTTGATTAACCATATCATCTTTTTATAAACTACAGTTTTTAAAAAAAGTAAATTAAAGCAGGTAATTATCTATATTAGCATCTGTGCAATAGTATGCTCACAGAGAATTTTAGTTAACATATAGGTTCCTATCAGGCCAGCAAGTCAACAACAGCAGCAGATGGCTGCATTTGGGGTTAAATGCTCTTTATACTATGGAAAAAATTAAAAAAAAAAAAAAAGGCAAAAGCCAACAGGTGCTGGAGAGCAGCAAGAGTAACCTCTTTCCCCTTACTTCCACTTCCCTGCTGAATTCAAGCAATCACTTCAGTGACAACAAGAAGCAGGGACCTCAATTCTCATTCAAAAGGAGCCTTGGTGGTGGCTTTTGATTATAGAATCAGCCTAATGGTTTCTGATGGGCTTTCAGCCTTAGGCCAAATCCTAAGGATGAAATGAGCTGTATCCTAGCCCTGTTTTCCTGTGTAACACTAGCCCAGTCCCTAAACACATCTCACTACTTCAGCTCATATATCCGTATATTAAAAAAAAAGAAAAAAAAAAAAAAAAAAAAAGCTGTATAAGAGGAATGCAGAGAGGTTACATTCATCAGCATTTTGAAATGAACTTGCAGTACTAAGCACTAGTATTTTCACTGCAAAATGAGGTCTTTTGCTGGGAAGCATCAATGCAACAGGATCATCTACTGACAGACTTGTCAGCACTTTTAGGCAAGCTGGAGCACACATTTGGCTGAACTGTTTAAACAGAATATATTCCTTACCATAAATTTGCTATGCTACTGTAACTACAGAAATTCTCCTTCAAAAGCCAAACATGCCTACCTGATTTGCAAGTAGCACAAAGTAGGATTTTCTCTAAAATCTAGAGAATTATTGCTGATATTTCTGCCTGAGGAACCCACCTAATAATAATAACAACATGTTTTTCTACACTGTGACTTGATTCTGGCTGCACACATTTCCATTCCAGTATCATTCATAGTTGTTTTTAACTTCAGCAAAAGCAAGTTTTCATTTCAGCTAAAACCAGACGTATCAAATTCAACTAAAAAAAAAATGTTGGAGAGGGAAAAGAAAGATCATTTTGGCTGGGGAGAAAAAGAAGAAGAAGGGACTGTTAAAAGAGTAAAGTGTGAATTTTCTCTGAGATGTAACACTATCTTAGCAGCAGCAGCGACTAGCAGGCACAACTTTGTGGGCTTCGTTTCTTCTCCTCTTGGTTTTTCATCTGTACATTGTGCTGTGTGCTGGGGAGGGAGGGAGAGAGGGAGGGAAGAGATTGGGATGGCTGCTGCGGCTTCTCAGCCCATGCCAGGAACCTCTTGGTACACTGGCTGCATCACCACGTCCCTGCCCAAGTGAGCTCATGGGGCTCAGCTGGGCTCGCAGAGGTAGCACAGACATGCAAAGAGGACGAGTGTCATGGAAAGTCTAAGAGGGGCACTTGTTCCAGGGCTGCCTGTACAATGAAGAATCGGCTGCCACCCCCTCTCTCTCCGCCAAGGCGGGCGGCTGCCGGCACATGAATAGCGGGTCTGTTCCTGGTGAGGGCCCGCAGGAGCTCAGAGCGCTCCGGCTGCTCCGGGACAGAGCTGGGGACAGAGGGATGGCGTCGGAAAGGGACAGCACCCATCCTCACGTGAGTCTGCTCGGGAAATACCCATCATGAGAGGAGGAAGCGGGAGGGAAGAGCCCAGTCCGGGGGAAACATCCACTGCTTCTATCATTTTCTCCTCAGCTTTGGCAGCAAATTTCCTTTGAAAACTCAGTTCTGCTTTTTTTGTCTGTCCCCCTTTGAAGAAAAACCAGTGGCAGGATGTCTGCTGTGTTCTGCCAATAAGGGTTAGAAGAGGGATATTACTAAAAAGAGATGCTTTTTAGGGAAGGAAGGGCAGTGGAGCCCTCGGAAGGAGGCAGCACATACTCCGCAAGCTGCATAAGTCTGATCTGTCCCCCATCTCACAAAGCCTTTCTGTGTTTGGCAGAAAGTACTCTCAATCTGGAGAGGAGAAAAAGAAATAAATACAGCAAATACTGAGGGAGTGAAGAGGCCAAGGTTTCCTATGTACGGTTTACAGAGAAACAAAACTTCTTGGTGAAGCTCTTTCAGTTCTCTGTGTTCCTACTCTGAGTGTTTGTGTTTTTTAAGAAGGGTGTTTCTTGTGTGCAGCATGTGTTCTCAGAAAGGGCAACTACCCAAGGGTTGGAAAAAAGAGATGAAATGGAATCGAAAGCCCAGATCACAAACACCCATCAAACCTCAGAAGTTCAAGTCCAGATCTGCACTTCAGACAACTGTGAAGGGAAGAATATGAAGCATTGCCTAGGGCACAGCTTCCAGCCCTGAGTAGGTGGCATAAGGGTCCAAACTTTGCAGCTGATTTTTCTGTCTGAAATGGTCTTAACCATCCTTAAACTTGGCCGTGGGGAAGTCTCCCTGGGGTCACAATTATTGTGTCTTTGCCCCATGTCAAAGAAATTAAAATTGTAAGATTTGTGCCCTGGAAATAATCAGGACAATGTTCCTTAACTAGAAAGAAGTACTGAGATTCCCCAAACCTACAGGATGCATCTCCAGTGAGATACTAGGTGCAGAGCAGCTTTTGAAGACCTGGGAGTAGCTATGCTCAATAAGAGACACAATTAGTGAGGAAGATGCACAGGTAACTATGACAGTTAGTGAAAATGTACTTTATTGAGTCTTTATTAAGGGAGATATAAATGTTAGTCTTTCCTAGAATTAGACAATAAGGGGAAAAATATAGACATCATTAAGCCAGGAACTGATGATAAAGAGAGGACAAGAAAATTATCCTAAATAAAAAGTCAAATTAAATCCCCGTGTATTAAATCACTCCACTCAATGGGAAGTTTCAGGTCTATCATGAATTTAAAGTCCAGGTATAATAGATGAAAAAAATCAGCTTCACTGATTAAAAATATTATAAACTACTGAAAATTTTTTGGTTTAGGGTTTTCTCTTTCAACCCACCTTGAGGTTAAGTGAAGAGCCAAAAGTGATCACCAGCATCTTTGGCCTTTACAATACTCAAATAAGTAAGTCCAGAAGGCCAAAAGTTCCTTGAGTTGCAAGACTGAGAAGAACATCCTATCTGTTTCCAGAGCAGGGAGGTGTAGAGTGTGCACCACTACCCAACTGCCCCAAGAATAACTGTGCTGCTAAGATTTCCTCGTGACACCTCATGGGGAAGCCAGCAGGCAGCACAAAACACAGGTGAATGCACACAGACTCTGGCATGCTTATGATCAGGAAATACACAGTTTCAGGAGAGGGAGGGTTACCCACTGGTGTAATAAATAAAACCCCTTAACCGAACAAATCTAGTTTGGTTCAGACTCCAAAGGATGTAAAAGCATAAGCTGCAAATGGACCAAGAGCTCCTCTGGTTTCAATCTGCTTTCTGAAAACCCACAAAGAAGCAGAGTTGACCCAGTGAGCATCGAGGCATGAGCTTGGAACACCAATCATGCGATTGACACATGAATGGTGACCGGCTTTTCCAAGACTCATTTATCAAGGAACAAAGTAAGTTGTGGGTACAAGGAGTCTCATGCATACCTTTACAATCACATATAATTTGACTGCAAGCCAACCACTTTATTCTATAAAGGCTTGAGTGAACCTTCCTTGAGCTCTCCTGGCTAAGCAGCCTGACTGGAGGGCAGTGATTTCCCCTTGCACTGTGACAACCCTCAAGGCTGCTTCTCAAAGCAGACACCTTTTACCAGCAGCAGATCTCTGGTAAGTGATTGATACTGCACATAACTCTGTAGTATGGTAACTTTGACTTGTGTTCTGATATCTCTGATTTTTTTTTTACTCAGTAACTGTTGTTTTTTCTTAGTAACTTTTACTTGTGCCTTGGTAGTTTCAAATCATTGTTCAAATGATCGTGCTGTATAGTAACAGACTGAAGTTTGCCATCAAACATTTTAAGTCCCATTTTTACAACATCGTATTAAAATCACTTTCACAAATATCTTTGATGATGATTCTTGAAGTGATCTAAATCCCAGATCATTTGTTCATGACAAATTGGTGTAGTTGGCAGAGTCCTGAATCAGGATTCAGGACAATAGCTGAGACAAGCAGAGAGTTTGGTAAATGATGTGACTTGACAAGTGTGAGGTAAGAGGAAGAGTGGTCAGTGGCAGAGAAAAAAAAAAAAGTGGTTTTCAGTGGAAAGTACATTTAAAATCCTCTTTTGAGTCCCTGCTCTGAGCAGTAAATGCAGAGCAGGTATCTTGTTGGAAGTTTCCAGCTGTGGGTTTATGAAGATCTCGGGGAATGTGCACTGCACACTGTAATGCATGACTCACTCCTCCTCAAAGAGCTCCTGGATGGAGTAGCAGGAACAGTCATGAAAGTTGACTATGATACAATACAGAAATAGGAATCTTTATTTATACACAGAGGGTCCAGTGTCTGAAGCAGTTGCCAGTACCTCCTAGCATTTCTTACACAACATGGACAGGCTAGGCAGGTAACTAAAATTAAAACAATGGACCTTTGTCCTCATGTAGGAGACAGCAGGAAAAGGCAATCAAGATTTAAGAAGGCTCTAAGGAGAACTGATCAGTCCTCAACATTTTTTTGCTTATTCTGAAGCTTGAACAGGAGCTCAATCAGCAAAATTGAAAGTGTCTGTAACAGGAGTCCCATATCCAGCTTGTCATCAGCCTGTGGAATTTGCCATCTCCTGGGGCAGGTTAGAAGGTCAAATATTGGGGTGAGCAAACATAGAAAAGAGGTCTGGAGGTCCAGTAACAATATTTACAGTTATGCAAGCTAAAAAAGGTACCTTCAAATTCCATAAGCCAATAGCAGGATAAAAATAAATACTGGAACTTTTCAGTTCCCTACAGGCCATGGCACAATTGCTGACCAGACTACAAGTGGTAGCTTGCATTAGAGAAATTAGACACCACCTCTCCATAAGTGGCACCTATGACTGCTTTTTAACAGCAAGAAGTATCTCCCATCAATCCACCTTCTCCCTTAAAAAAATTCTCTTGTTCTGTGTGTCCCCAAGGAGTCTGTTTTCCCATTCTGACTTCTAGGAAGAACAACAAAACCTCAAACGGTGCAGAGAGATATGCAAAAAGGAAATGGTGATGAAATAGAAAAAAGACACAAGGCTGTGCAGCCTTACCTCATTTATGCCAGCCAGTCAAGTGCTAAGAAAATAAATAAAACTGGAATGAAAATATTTGAATTAAAAATACCAATTTCTCTATTAAAAGATAAAACTTTGACATTATTTAATCTCAATGATGCATTTTTCTCCCCAGATGTCTCTATTTGTGGCTTCCAAGTGAAACTTTTACCTTCCTCTATTAAACACCTGTCATTGACAAGAAACCAGGCAGACAGTGTCCTGGTGAGGTATAGCAGAGTACATCCTGGGATAGCTGGGATCTGAAAAACACATTTAGGATAGAAACAAATCAATCCAACAAGATCCCATCACTGATTTCCTTTCACTTCAGGAAACACAGGTTTATAAATTAGAAGTATGGTTTTGATAGAAACACTCTGGCTGATTTGCTTGTACTTGTTTATCCTATTGCCCCCCTGACTTAACTCCAACCCTTCTACAGAGATTTACAGGGGGGGGGAGAAGGGAGGAGGGATCCATACAGGACAGTTCTTTTCAGCAGCAAAAGACCCATTAAATCTGTTCAGCTGTGTACCTCAGCTGCTGCAGCTCACAGTCTGACATCTCAACACAACCCTGTTGCATTGGAGATTTAAGCCAAAGTCCCAGTCTTTGAATGGGGGCGACTGAGACAACATCATTCCACCACTCCCAGCCCAGCAGCAGTAACCAGGAACAACCCTGAGGACAGCTGAAACTCACACATATTGCCACAGCTAGCTCTTTTAGAGCCCCAAATGGATATTGCAGAGCAAAGATTGGGGCTGATACTAAATGGCTCCAGAGTGTTATTAGATTTACATTTTTATGTTTTCTTCCAGGGTGTTACGTTCTACAAATGGGTGCTTAAGGGATGTGTGCCGGATGAAATGTCATCCGTGTTCATACTGCAAAAGAGGTCATATATTGTTTGTTGTGTCTTTCTTTTTATAGTTTCTTACTCTTTGGATAAAAAAAATTACAATCCTCTGGGATGAGAAGCACAAGTAATACCTCACCATTTAGGGAATCATTCATACTTCAGAAGTAAAAAGAGTAAACAGCTAAAATAATCGTTCTGGAAAACAGACCCTACACTGAATTTTTTTGGCAGGAATTGCTTCATGAATACCTTGAATGGAAAATACATCTGTGGAAATAAAGACAGATTTACAAGTAACTTGCAAGGAAAAAAATACCTCAAGTAATTGCATAGTTTACTTCCAGTGCTCAGTTTTTGACTAGATCTACAGCTGGCAGACTTTAGAAAGGCAGATAAATAGTTAGCTGCAGGTCTAACAGTGTGGACTTTTCCAAAACGCCCACAAAACAACTGGAAAGTCCCCCTTACCACAGTAAATCCCATCTCTCACATCCCAGTTTCAGTCTAAATCTGAACACACAGAGAGTGTGTTCACAGCTGAGCTAGACTTTCAGTTTTTTGGTATTTTGTGGCTTTACCTTGTGCTTCAAGGCTGTGATGTGCTTACAAGTTCCTGGTTTAGGCATGTATTCACCTGTTTCTGCAGCAGCAGCCAGTTTGTACTCTCTAGTGCTCCAGGACCTTGCCTCTCCTTAGCCATTCCCAGAACACTGGCAGTCTCGTATTGTCAACAAAGCAATGGCCTGCCCCAGTGGGCTTCAGTAGCATTATCTGGGTTCTGTAATTTGGGCCTGGATAGTGAAAATCTGCATTGAGAAAGAGCCTTTCAAAGAGAAATCTAAGTGCTTAAGAAAAATCCACTTCTGTGACATCTTTGTACATCGTGTGCAACCCAGTCATCAAGAGTCCAAGGAGCTTGATGTGTTTTTAACTAAACTGACTCAGTTACTCGAGGTTTTCAAACAGGATCCCACTCCCAATGTTACACTCCATCACCTATGCCATTCATTTGAACTCTGGCAAAGCTGGTTCAGAGATATAAATTCAAAGAAAACTAGCCACTTCTTGGCAGGGTTAATGTTCTTGTTTGCTGTCCTGCAGTGGTTCCTGGGAAGAACACACACCTGTCCGTGACTGGGACTGTGTGGCCATGAGAGCATGTACAGACAATAGAATATCTCCTTTCAGAGGTAGTTACCCCTCACTTCAGATTGGTAATCTAAAGGTTCAGACCTTGGTATAGCCAGTGGGAGAAGCAGGGAAGGCCCTAATAGTGATTGCTCTCACTAGTAGATGCCACACAGACTGCAAGATTTCAGGCTGCTCCTTGAGAGTAAAGCCTTTACAGGGCTTGGGCAGAGATTCACTGTGCCCCAATTAGTCAAAAGGCAGGTATGAAATAGGTTATCAGACTTTGGAGCAAGAGTGACCCTATGCTTTTCTTCCCCAGCTGCCAGGACCTGAAAGTGTGTGTAGCATCAGCTGTGCTGGTCCCAGAAACCAGCAACACTCGCACTAGAACACAGACAAAAGTGGTCACAGCGTGCTGAGGAGAAGGGGACTAATTCTTGCAATCAGTACTAATTAGTTCTTGGTTCTATTGTCAGATGTGACACTTCCCCTCTTCCCTTTATGTTTTTCCTGCCTGGTCTACCTGGGCATGGCCAGCTTTCCCACTTGGGGTGAATGTTTGCTTTGGCCCTTCCCAAACACAGGGATAATATTTTTCATCTTGGGTTTTAAGGTATCCAGGAAAATAAAGCTCATGTGGAGTTAAAGATACCCTTGTAGCATTCTTATAGCAGTGCTTGGTCTGGACCCTCACACTTCATCTTAGAGGGGCAGTGAAAGAAAAGCAGCAGTCTTTCTAAGGGAGAGAGCCTGGTCCCACACTGCACTGGACATGTCTGATGACCACAGAACAGCCAGAGCCTAGGTCACAACTAAAATGTTAGAAGTGGTGAGGGACAAAAAATGGGCCCTGTAAAAGCAATCTGATGAAGCCCAGACATTTCTAAAGAGAAAATTGGGAGGGGTGGAGGGAATGATCTGGGTCGGGGGGTGCTGCCACATACCCTGAGGTAAGGGATGAGAACCCTAAAACTTGACTGCTATAAAAGTTTATTAAAAACAGCAGGATTTCTCTGTAAAGCTTGTACAACAGAGAGGGAGCATGGCCCAGGAGACACAGGCTCTCCCGGTGGGGATGGGAAGGAGGTGAACTGGAGAAGGACCTGTGTGACAAGATGACACCTGTGCAGCACGGGAGGTTGAGGGGATGTTCAGGGACCCATGACCTACTGAGAGTGACAGCCAGTCAGCATGGCTGTGCCCTGTCTGGGTGGCAAGGTCAGCCAGCAGCCACACCAAACCATCCCAGGACAAAGCCTCCTGCCACTCCCATGCTTCACCAGCAGCTTGGCCTCGCCTGCTCGTTGGCCAGCATGACTTCTCTTGTTGTACCACCTCTTCCTCAGCCACAGCCCTCAGGAGCACCCTCTCTTGCTGTGCAGCCATTTCACACGCTGAGATACAGATCCACCCACTCACATGTGCATCTTGCAGATTCAAGTGCACAAGGAGTTCTGCTTGTAGTGAGTAACCATAATCCTGGTTATGGTGGTGGCAGCACAGCTCTCCTGTCTGGCCAAGAGTAAACCACTGAGACATCTTTGTGACTGGGAATCTCTGCAACATGAAATATCTCTTAAAACACAGCTAAATTGAATTTTTCTAGCTTTTGTCAAATAGTTACTCTTCTCCACCTTCATTCCAGCCTGTGCCTGAGAGCTGATCCACGCACCTGCTTCTCTCTATCTGCTCCCAGTTGACACGCAAGTACAGCATTTTCCCTCACTTACCACTAGAAATGGAAGCCTCCAGTCCAAGTCACCATTTCTCAGCCCTTTCTGTAAAATCTGTATTATTTTGCTAAGTTTCTCTTCTGAGATCCAAAAATGGGCAGCACTTCAGGCATACAATAACCACCAGACAGAAGTGTGAGCTTCTCCAAGTACAGGGTGAACGGGCATTTTCACTGCCATTTCCCTATGCCTGGCTTGTGAGTCAAGTGTTTATAAAATTATCTCTGAGGAAAGGCAATACAAGAAATGAGCTCTACTACTGTAATCTAGACTGCCTCAGGTATGTAAACATATAACAGAAACATTTGAACTGGACACCAAAATGATGGAAGGGCCCAAGTGCAGAGGCTGCAAGATCCACATCACCAGTTACCATACACCTTGACACACTCCTTTGAACTAGCCAAGCTATAATTCCTTGTCAAATTACATGAATCAGATATGTGACTCTGTAATTACAGCTGTGAAAACCATTATACACAGGATCTTAGAACTTTCTATCCAAAATAACCCTTGGGGAAGAAATTTCTCATTAAGCTGCTTGGGTCAAGGTTCAGTGAGTGCTGGAAATTCTGGGGGAATCCAGTTGGCAGGTTTAGAGAAATAAGAAGAGGAAAATGAGATCATGTTTTGGTTTGTGGCTTGTTCATGCTCTCTTGGTTTTTTCTTTATTTTTTCCCTAATATTTATGCATATTTGCAGGAGTTTTCTCTTTTGCAGTCACATAACTGAATAATATTTTGTTAGATTTAAAAGAAGATCTAAATTCACCACAGACCTTGATTATGTGAGAAAAATAACTGCTCCTACCAATCTAACACGAGCCAAAGGGTGGCCAACCATTCTTCTGTAACCTATGTTTTACTGAAGGAGTGTTTTTGCAGAAAATAACAGCACAGAAATACTCTCCCAGGACTTGTGTGAGAACCAAGTTCTTCTGTCCCAGCTTTTCCAAGACTGCTGTGAATATCAATGAATTTAATTCACAATCTCCACATGGAACAAGAGGTGTTTTCCTGCCTATTTTACAGATATTAAGTCAAGGTAGAGATGGTTAAATGAGCACTGATGCACCCAAGGGCACACCAGTAGAAGGTGAAAGGAGCAGGAAGTTAAGACTGAGCACCTCTGGATGGACGAATTGCCACAGAGCAGCATTCTTTGGTTTCATCTTTGTTCTCACAGGTTAAATTCTTAATCTCCATCAGTTCTTGAAGGAATCATTGACAATTTTTTTAGTCACCAGAGATCACTCTGTTACTTCACACTGTGTAAAGAAGAGCATTAATTGAAGCTGTCAATAAGAGACCATGCATAATTCCTTTCCCTTCTGAACGTTAACTTCAACATCCATTGGAAATAAATTTTGACACACTTTTGAAAGTTCAGGCACACAGCTGTGTTTGCGCCTCTTTCTTGCTGGAATGAGTCACTCAACCACGCTGGTGTAGGACAAAACCCCAAAGCCAAAAGTGAAACAAGCTGAAATACGTTAAACAGAAATTCTGACTCAGAATGACCATAGAAGTCCTTGATGCAACTTTTCAACTTGAACTTTGCACCTCCTTCTGGCTGATTCAAGATGAAATGTTGCTGCATGTTCCTGTGTGATTTCAGGCTGTGGCCACACAGTTTTTGCTGACTGGAGCTGGAACAGGGAGGTTCATCCTTCCTCATGACCACCATCAATTATTATTGCTGCCTCAATGCAATGCTCAAAGTAATCACTCTGTCAAGACTGTCTGGGCTAGGAAACCTCCATTACTGAGTGTTTAAACTAACCCAGATCATTGTGAAAGAACTTGTTTCAGGAATATGTCTGGACAGAGACAGAAATAACAGCTCCTTTATGCAGGCCTTCATCTGTCTTACTGCAATGGGATAACTGCTTGAATTCTTGAGTACTTCTTAGCTGGTTATGTTAGCTGAAGATCTATTTATTCTATGATTATCAGGAGAGAACAGATATACAATCTGGGTTCTTCTTCACTTAGTTGTGAAAAATGAGGGAATCAGTTAACAGATGCAAATACAATAAAAACTATTCCTACATAACATTGGCACCTGGGATTTTTCTCATCTTTTGCCCATGGTGATACCTTGACTGGCAATCCACATTGCTCAGGGAGATATTCAGCCAAGGATTGACACCTTACAAGAAAATATACTGTATTGCTGTTTTGTTTTAACCAAAACAGATTTGAACTCCATCCTCACATGCTAGATTCTTGGGCGTTGACTCTGGCCTAATTCCTTAGCCAGCCCCCATTTTTTGGCATGTGGTTGTGAAAAAGTTGCCGAAGGAAGTTGTGTCAAAGGGCTTTTACTTTGCTCTTAATGGCTCCACGTACAGTCTGAAGGAATCTGAAGCGCTCACGAAATGTGGTTTCCCCACTGGTGTTTGCTGTTCAGCTGGCTCAGCAGCTCAACCATTTAAAACCACTGTGAATGGTTTTAGCACTTGTGAAATAATGCTGGCCTGTTCAGACCCAGAGAGGGATGAGCAAAGTCCGCTGGTACAATAAAAGCCCCTCTTACCTCCTTCTCCTGTGAGGAGTCAGGGTGCAAATGGAGTTGGAGGGAGAAAACTACTCACATCCAGGTACAGCTACACAGATATCAGGTGATAGAAACATGGGCCCACCAAAATAAAAAAAGCTAACAAAAAAAAAAAAAAAAAAAAAAAAAAAAAGAGAAGAAGAAGAAGAAGAAAAAAAAACCCACACCAAAACAAATACACCAAAACCTCACTGAATAAGTATAGGAAGCAAATCATGAAGGAGAAGGAAAAAAAGAAAAAAGAGGAGCACAGCCCCGGAAGAGAGCTCCAGTGGGGTTTGTTCCATAAAATCACAGACTACGAATGGTAGAAAGGCAAATGGGGGGAACAGATACAGAGAACAGAGTCCCAGAGGTCTCTGTCCCCAGAAACCATGGAAGATGGGGCACCCCACGTCCTCCTAGTCTGAGCCACTACATATAGCAAGAGGTGTGTTTCATCCCTCAGCTGATCTAATGCCCAATTATTCTGCTGAGACCATAAAAAAAGGAGATAACAGACACACTGTAGATCTGTATCCTTGTGTAGAGATTTTAACTCAGGACCAGGCTCAGACAAGCAATTCAAGAACAGAAGGCAGCAAGTCCTGGTGGCTACTTAATTATATTGGCTTTTGGTTAGTGATGTGGAGTTGAGGAGTCTCTGATTCATTTCCAAACCCCTCTGCACTGCCTTCAGTCATGAGTCTCCAGCCATCACCCTGAGTTACTGAACAGGGTCAGTCTTACAGTGTTCAGAGTTTTGGGCCATGGCAAAGTGGCAGTTCCCTTGCAGGTTCCTCTCTGGGAAGAGGAACAGGCTTGGGACTCAGCTGTGGGCCAGCATGCTGTGAACTCAGGTGTTTGGGGCCAGGGTGAAGCAGGGCCATCCCAGAGTGTTTTCTCTTGCCTCACTCACACACCCCACAAACAGGGACATTTTCTCTCCTGTGGGAGCAGCTGACTCAGACGCTTGGCCAGATGATTAGAAAGGTGTCCCTGTCATTACCAACAGCAAAGAATGGCTAAAAAATAAAAAAGTGCATCACTCTGTGGCTGCAAATTATAATAACACATTCCTTTTTATTCTGATCCAAAAGCAATTTTTTCTTCCTTTGTTCCCTTCCCTGTGTTTTCCTATCTGATGAGAACTTGTTTCTCAGCTAGGAGCCCAGTCAGTCTGTTATTGGTGTACCTAATATCATTTTTATATTCCTCCCATTTTTTTGTTTTACATATTATCAAATGACTTATGAAAAGTGAAGTTCAGCCAACCAAACCTCAAAAGAGTTGTGCAAGAGCAAGTAGCCCTGAGCTTTACCACAAGCCCTGTACATTAAAGATGCACATCCATGGAGTGATAAATCTGTTTATGGGGTACATTGTGGGTATATAGAGATGAAGATATAGCTGGCAGGTGCTGCTCCCAGTGGCTATCCCTAAATCAGAAGACACTGTCTCTAGTACCTGCTTTTGACCTCTCTGAGAATTGAGGGACAGTATCTGGCCAAGTAACTCCTCCAGCTGTATCAGTCAATTCCATACAGATGATAAAATTCCATACACATGATACATTTGTACCCTGCACACTGACAAAGTGCTTCTCTCTGTTATCATCTGCTCAGTGGGCGTAATTGTGATGCTGATTCAGCAGAAATGAGAGCCATACTTGTGGGAAGTTTGTGAGAGGATCAGCCAAATTCACAGGCTAAGAGAAGGCTGTGATTTACTGATCACAATCTTTATATGGAAAGATCTGTGGGCTTTAGAGGCCCTCTTCTCCTTTTGGTGCATTGTGAAGGACAGATAGGACTCTCTGACTCCTCTTGGTTGGGCTGCAGATGTTATATTGGGGACTCAAAATTGTGGGTATATTGTATCTGTTGCAAAGCAGCATTCTGTCTGCCTTTTGCCCAAGGCACACACGTTACATACACAGTCAATGCTGACATGTTGATACCTGTGAGCAGAGGGAAATTCACATTCTGTACTTGAGGAGCTCGGGCATTGAGATGATGTAGGAAGGGCAGAGGATGGATTACAAGGTAAAAGGTCTTCAAAAGGCCCAAGAAAACAAAACTTTTTGGTGCCAGGGTCAAAGACTGGAAAAAACAATTACAATGATTTTACTAAATATTGATAAAATCCCCTGTCAGATAGGGATAAATATATATTAAAAGTCACTGGTCACTGTAATCTTATTAATGAGTGCAAAAAAATTTATTTTGCCCACTTTCTCTGGTCATGCTAGCATCAGAATCAAACACAGTATTAGGGTATCCAAACAGAATATGAAAAGTCATGAATAAGAAAAAAATAGGCAAAATGGAATTTCTATTTTTTGGGTTTTGTTTAGGGTTTCTTTTTCAGGAAATAAAAAAGACAAAGGACTGTAGTGAGTGCACCGAAAGGCACCACAAAACCCCAGGACTACTGCACAACCTTTTGACAGTAAAGCTGAGCTGCTCCAACAGGGGTGAGCTCTGCTGGGGTAGGCAGAAACCCAGAAGGGAAGGTGTGATCAGGAGTGAATAAACTATAGGGATAAACTCCTCAATCATTTCATGCTAGTTATTGCAAATGTTTCAGTGTGTAACTAAAACTGGGAGCTAATATGAGCCATTTGTCTAAGCCCATGCCAAGTAAGGACCACTACAACTGCCCTTCAAGTCATCCAGTGCCCAGTCTGTCCTACATGGTCCAGGATTTTTCTTCCTCTTCCCCAACTCTTTTATCCCTCCTCCAACATTCAGGAGTTCATCTGGACACAGCTTTTGGCTATCCCCTTACAAGAATCCTGATTTGGTACACAATGCTTACTGAGTGAACCCCACTTGAAATCCAGGATATTTGTTCTGCACAGTGGTTCCCACTTCTTATATCTCCTGGCCATCTTGAAAGAAGAAACTACAGGATAAACTCTAATACAGTGAGAAAGGAATCATAAGAAACTCCAGTTCCTGCAAAGTTTTGTTTTCCAACTCCAAAAACTTAACATGTTCAGTGTCTGAATGTGAATGTTTTTTTTTTCAGAACAAGGCTGTGTTTGCAGAATCTGGGCATTCAATTGTCTAAGAAATGGTTGCTCTACTTAATCTCCTCCCATTCCTATTCTGGCTCTGAGGTATTTGCTTCTCCAGTACAGTCTCCTACTGAGACTGAATCTCCTACTGAGGAAGGCCTCCTTTGCTATACCCTTTTCCAAAGGTCTCTCAAAGCAACATTTACTCAGGAGATCTCTGAAAAACACAATTGTCACTAAGGGGGTTTGGGCCTCCCTTTCATTTCTGCCATGCTGTACTATAGCTCCTCATTATAAAGTTAGCTTCTAAAGGTTCTTTGTCTCTGCAGGGTTGTCTCTGAAAGTTGCTGACTGAATGTCTGGGTCCAATTTTCTACCAGTCCTCCTTTAACTGGCCATTCTCAGTTATGCAAAGCATAATGCTACAAGATCATTCACACATCAATCTTATTTTACATTTTGAACCTGTTTTGCAAAGGGGTTAATGAGAAAACAAAACACAACTTGAATAATAAGTCACCAGAAAAAACACTATCCTAATCCTTTAATATAGAGCCAGAACAGCAGTTCTTCTCTGAGAGAAGAGGATGGACATTTTTCTAATCTGAGAATGTAATTCCCAGGGACAGTGTATGAGAAAACAGCAGTAATCTACAGAACACCCAGGAACAATTGTTGAAAGACTCCCAGGGTGTTACTTTTGGCAGGACATCAGGTTCCAATAAAACCCTCTGAAAACACTAGCCTAACAACAACAACAATAATAATATTTTACACAGATGACGAGTCTTTTATCTAAGGCTCACTGCAAAAGATGAACGAGCTTCTTGAGGAGAGGTGAATGAAATTGATGCTCCACAGATATTGCCAATATGTTATTGTGTACAGACTTTAGAGGGCTTACAGAAAAGAGTTAACATGTATAGGCAAGCTTGGGAGCATTCTTTATGGTGAACTTACATGGAAATTGTAAAGTATTTTTTAATGTTTTCAGTAAATCAACTGCTGGCATTCACATACACAATCTGAGCACCTGTACACAAATCAAGTAACCAATGATTACATTGTGCAAATACACAGAGCACTTGGTGAGTTCATTCACAGCTACTTCACTCTAATTTGAAATTCTATGTACTCTGCTTCAATTCCTTCTTGGCATGCTCTTGTATGTTTTCTGAGACCAGTCTGGACTTGAAATATGTATATAACCGTGTCTAAGTGTATCACAAATTATGGACCAGAAGTGAGAGATTGGTATGGGCTGCATGTGAACTGCCACAAGTTTTGGATGCAGACTTTCACTTTGCACTGTGAGCCATTCCACAGTGTGGCTACCTTTCACAAAACCTGCAATTCTGCATCACTCTGGGGCACTTATGAATCTCGGCCTATATTTCATATGCCATACTGTGAAGATGTTGCTTGTGGTGTCACAGTGGGAAAACCTGCAGTGAAATATGGCTTCTACTGCATCATTAACAGTTTTTATGGCTGAATTTGATTGCACATGACTTTTTGGCACAAACATATCATCAAATGTTGCTGCCCTGACCTTAACTAAGTGACCTTAAGAGGACCACATATATTGAGAGAGATGGTTCCTTTCCTCAGGGTTTCTCAGTTCATATTTTCACATGAGGATTACATCTTGCTCTTTGTAGCCACTTTCAGAGTGAACAGCACTCTTATTTTCCAGCACAGCATTCTCCTCAGGCAGCAAAAGCTGTTGAGTAGTTACTGTTTGTGCCTGGAGTACAGACACCCTGGAATTTCTACTCACTGCTTACATGAAGGAAATGATGAGAAACAAGTCATGTTTCCTCTGTGTCATAAGGGTAGCAACAATAGCAACGAAGGTTTTGCCAGGACACCCCCAGTTTCAGCAGTGACTAATTAGCAGAAAGATAAGATATCAGGATGATCTAATAGCCTGCTGCTCCCAAAAGGGGGAAGCCCTGCTCCACTTCAGCCTATGACCCTTTGCTCCCTCCTTATCTCCTGCTCCCAGACTCATCCCACCTTGCCCTTGTGATGGAATTTGCCAAACTCATTTCACAGACAATTCAGCTCACTGAATTTTCTCTTTTAAACTTTTTTTTTTATTATTTTAATTGATTTATTTTTATTTAGTTTAGCTTATTGAGCTGGATTGGCTCACAACAATCTTAGGAAAGAAAAAGTGCAAGAGAACACAAGACTCACAGCAGGAGCATTTGTTCTGGACTCTAAGATCATCATAGCCACAAGCTTCAACCCTCAGAGTTGAACAGAAGATACTCTATGGCTGCTAGTTTCACTTTTTTCTTGTTGCTGACCATAGCTACTTTCTGAGATAATTCGGCCAAGTCAGGAAGCAGATCAGCAGAATAATTGGTGTAATTCAGATGTATTCAGCTACAAATGCTGAAGAGAGAATAATTCTGGCCTCTTAGAGAGAATAATTCTGGCCTCTTAGAGCTGTATTATACAATACCACAAAAGAATGAAGAGGGGAAATTAGAATTGATGACACATAACTGGCATACCATTTATGGGTTGAACAAAGCATGATGGCAAGGTATCACAGCCTCTAGGAGCTGTGTAATGCTTTACTCACTATCAGATATACCCACATGGCTTCCCTGTGGCTTGAAACAGCATCTATCACTAAGCTAAAATACAGAGAAGCTCTCCAAGCATCCTGAGTCACTGCAGCAATCAAGTCCATTTCCTCTGTCCTAGGGACCTGGAGGCCACCTGGTCAGAATCCTCAAAGGACCTTCAACACCAGCATTACTGGAGTGTTTTTGCCTCCCTACCAATGCACATGCAGTTGTTTCTTTCAGCACCCAATTCCCCTACAGAGGTGACAGATGTGCAACTGCTGTTATTAGAGACAGGTTGAAAGTTTACAAACTGGTCTTAGCAGCTGTGTTTGGAAGTTAAATTCTGAGAAAGTGAACTGCTCCCATCTTCCCAGTTTCTGCTTTTGAACAGCCCTATAGTTATGGTCAGACATTAGAGAGATTTTTGTGGTGTTAAAAGAATGTTTTGGAATTTCTTGTCCAGCTATCTGCCCTCAAAACTTAGCAGATGACTCACTAGCATTCACCTTGATTTGTTACTGAGCTAAAACTTTTTATCCTCTCAGCTTCTGGTGAAGTTCCACTCTGTATCTTTTCAGAAGCAGATCCTGTTCTAATGCAAAAGAACAAACAATGTGGGAAGCAACTCAGAATTCAAGTTTTCAAAAGCTCTTGTGTTGAATTCCCTGAGCTCATGTGCTCGTACTCCTAGAGGCATTTGCACACATAAATCACCACTTGCTTACATCTGGCACACCCAAAGAGCACACTGCTTGGTTCTCGTGTGCTGCTGCTACTGACTGCAGGCTGCTCTGCAGATAGGTTTGAAGAAGTTCCTTTTTAATCAGGAGACACAAAGCCTGGCTATTTTGCTGATACTCTTTGTGTATCAGGCTCATTGTTGCCTGACACTTGGTGACAAAGTTTTCTGCAGCCTTACACCCATGGGATTATCAAAAGAGGTGCTTTTCATCCTTGGCAAGCAGAAAAGGTATTTCCACATCCCAGATGTTATTTGTTTACCTTGCTGTACCTGTAAAAAATACCATTTTACCCAGACCACCCCATCCTACCCAGTTTCCTGCAGTCTCACAGAAGCAGCTTGCTATTTGGCTTGCGTATTCAGCCCCAAATATAGAAGATATGGCCAGAGAAGCTGAAGCTAAAAACACCAACCTTGTGCCATACTTAGGTTATTTTACCACCTTGTACCAGGGTAAGTGCACATCAAGTGAATTTTTCAGGGTGGTTTGTGAAAATTCCTTTGTAGTACAACATTGATCATATCTCTTTCAACTGTAATTTTTTTCCCCTGTAAGTGGGTCAGATTCCTTCTGGGTCCTAAACAACAGCTTTTGAGAAAGGAATATTTCTTTTACTCTTAACCTGGAAATTTACAATCTGGTCAGAACTGCTTTGAGTTATGCAAGTCCAGATCTGTACTCCTTTCATAATTGTCTACCATGGTAACAAAGAGGGCAGTGCCATGTCTGGTCCCTCAAGCTCTGTACTTGTGCCAAAGATAACCAGTTATACTGGCATAATTAATTTTGATGCATTAATAGCACAACAGTTTTTGTCTTTGCCAGCTAGAATATTTGCCAGTAGGATTTGGCAAACATAATTTTTAAAAGATTTTTCCTCTGGTAAGAGGGAAAAATATCTCTGATTTTAAAGAAGAGGCAAGGAATCCTCATTTGGGGATTAATCATCACTTCATAACTTCTGCAAAATTCACACTCCAGGCTCTGATTTAGTTATACACAATTGCTTTAGCTTATTAATTAAGAATAACATGGGTATTCGCCTTTCTTCTTTTAGGTTTTTAAATTGCTGATTTAAAACCCCTCTCAGTGTGAGAAGCATTGCTAAATATCTGAAGTGTAAAATAGCAAGGACATTTGCATCTGCAGCCAAACCCACAGGGGTTGAAAAGAAAGGCATGATTTACATTCAGTACCTCCACCTATAACCTGGAGGACATCTGGAACTCTTCAACCTCCACTCTATGAGAAAGGGACTTCTCTCCTGAGGGTACACAGATTCATATTTTGACTCTGCTTGTTGTCACTGAGAGGGCTTGAGCTTGAAATTATCAATTCCCTCCTATGACTTTTATATGAGACAAAGCAAGAAGTACTCCAGAGACACACGAAGCTGACACTTACAAAGCCTTTCTTTCTTTTTCGTTCAAGTTCCTAACAGGTATCCAACTTTTTAGCTCATGAAGGTGTTCCCAACTATTCCGAGTCACACTCCATTTATTGTGAATGGAAATGAAAGAAAAATTAGTTCTCCATCTTACTTAAGACAGGGAAAACCACCCTCAAACACATTTCCTTTCTAATTCTAGAGCAGATTTCAATGAGTCCCGCTTTGTTATCAGTACTGCTAAGGCTACTCTTATGGTAGAAAGAAGATTATTTACATGGGTCAGTCTACCACATCTGCTGGATATTACCCTAGGCCTTTACAAGAGCAGTTTGACATGGCAGGGGTGATAACTCAGCCTGATTAAGGCAACTTTTCTTCTAATAACTTGTTACTAAGAAATATGTGATTAACTTCGACTTCAGTACTCTGTAGGGATTTATTATTTTCCTGAGTCCTTTGAGCCTGATTTGATAGCAGTTTTGAATTATGAAATTTGATGCCAACTTTGATTAGGTTGCATCAATAGCTTTTTTCCACCCAAAAAATCTCTCTCTTTGTTCACTCCTTTATGCTACCAAGACTTGCTAACCTCTTTGTACCTGCAGAATTTCTTTCTAGTAATAATAAAAAAAATCAACAGCACACAAGGTTACCCAAGCCAAAGCTCCCAAGAACACATGGCAACATGGAAAACACACAGAGATGTAAGAGGAGATTGATGAGATGGGTGATAAGCCCGGAGGCAGTGGCAGAATGAAGCATGGGCACAGGGAGCACAGGAGCAGGGGCAGGCCTGGGGACAGCCATTAGGCAAATTAGGCACATTCAACCATGTCCCCATCATGAGGGGTTCCACAGGGAGCCACGTGAGCTTTTTCAGATTGACTTTGATGAAGGGATGCTGGAAGTAGATAGTTAAACCATTTCAGCTGGGACATCCTCAAGACACAGTAAACATTCTCACTGGAATGATCTGCTCCTCCTGGGTCCTCAGTGTCAAGACACAACAGGACGCTGACTGAAAACTCTTTCTAAAAATGATTGTGGTATGTGGGGTCCTGGGGGAAATGGTGGTGGAGCAGCATCTGCTTTACTCCTCAGCAACTCTCAAACACATCTGGGGCATTTGCATGTAGTATATGCTCCTGCTACAGTAGCAGAAATGGTTTGGGAGGGTCTCTGGCATGGAAAGAAATGAATAGAATGAAAACCATTTGTATTGGACACTACTATTAGATTTCATTGTGGTTTGTCTTTCTGTGGGAGCCTGGATTCCCAAATGAAAAGATTTGCCAGGAAGGTCCTTTCTGTGCATTTTCCCAGGTAGCTGCAATAATTTCTTTCATATGGAGATGTCATTTCCACAATGCAGTGCTTTCTTAGTTAGTTCAAGAATTTATTCCTGATAGTGCAAACTTGCAAGCTGCCCAGAAACATAGGGTAGTCCAAATGAGGCTGCTTGTTCATTTAACTCTTGAATATATAGCTGAGGTAAGAAGTGCTTTTTCCATTTCCCCCTCCATTTCTAGGTGTACTCGAGGGATTAAATGCATTTTGAAAAGTACTCCTGCTCTGTTTGCAGCAGTGGCCATCTCTTACCCCAGCTGTAGCTGTAAAAGCTGAGATGACTGCAGTGATTTTGCTAACATTCCAGTTACCTGACTATCCACAGGAACAGTGTTTTTGATAGGAAGCCCTTAATTCTTCATTCTGTAGACCCAGCTAGTCCACAGAGGCTGACATCATTTGACCACAAAATACAATGCTAACCACCAAGTTTTTTGCCAAAATATAATTTGATAGCTCAACACATTAAAATTTCTTTTGGAATCAGTGTCCACTATATATGCTATCATTCACCAGTGGCATGCATTCAATGTCTATGTAATCATCCAGCAGTCTTTTTTTCTATGGATGTATTTGCCAAGATTCAAAACAAGGAAAAATTTAAACAATTTTCAATGTGTTTCCAACTGTTATACTAAGTTTTCTGAACCACATTGTTGAGTTGTGATCTAAATTAATGAATATTCTCCTTAGCACTGCTATTCAAACAGTTAGTCTCCATTTTCTTTTTTGGTTATGATCTGTAAACCATTGAACATGAATATTATCAGGTGGGGCTACACATGTGGACAATCTGGGCTCATCACAAAGCAGGTCATAGGGGAATTTACTTCTCCCCCTGTAGCCTGGAATGATTTTATAATCTTTTTTTGGAATGAAGAGTTCTCTTTAAACAAAAAAAGTCCATCTTTCCAAATATATGCTGGTGTTGCTGTTGCCAGTTTGACAACTGTGACATATGAACATTTCACAGGAAATTTGGAGGTTTTTTGGGTTTGTATTTTTTTCCCCTCAGGCAGCTCAGAGTCCTGAAAGAGCTGCTGCTGAAATATTGATCAAGTGTTGTTAACATCTACTTCCAGCAATATAACAGCTCAGCTGTAAATTTTAGTCAGAATAAAATCTTGATATGGAATAGATTTCCACTGGAAAATGTTCTAATGAATCTTTTTGAAACTGTGTTGAGAATACCAAAATTTGTGAAAGTTTTCCATCTAAATGTTTCAGAATGAAACATTTAATCTTTTCACTTTGAAATAGCTCTTTATCTTGTATTTGATTGAACTGGCATTTTATGTTACAAAACATTTCAAATATTTTTGAGTAGTTGAAACATTATCTCTCAACACAATATAGAATATTTTTCCCTGTTAGCTTTTCTTTCCCAGACAATTTTGAAGCATTTAGCATCATCCTTCCAGATCAAAACAAAGTAAAGTGAATGTAACCAAATAATGAGTGCATGTTACCCTCTCTCCTCTGGATCTGAGCCACACAAGGTCTGGATCAGTTACAGCTTTCTGCTGAAAAGCTTGGCTGCTCACCTCAGACTGCAGGGACTCGCAGGATCAGCTTTGGACAATCTCTGGTTAAGGCTTCAGTGTCAAGGCATTGGCTCTCACAACAGTATCCATACTCCCTGGATTCTGCAATCCTAGTACTGTAAGAACCACTGAGTGTGTGGTCTTTGTAAACACAGAGCAAATTCCAAACTCTGTAGTGGGATATCTTGAACAAACACTTTGTGCCTATAATACACTGACTAATAAAATAGAGGAGTTCAGACTGCATGAGACTGTTGTGTGGAGGACTGAGATTTTCTGCTTCAAATATTTCCCTTTCTTGGTCTTGAGAAACAGAGGAAGATCTAAACAGTTATCTACTATGTAATTATTGATTATATGTAACTATTGGTTGAGATGCAAGCTATTTCCAGATGAACAGAACCATTTTAGCTACACTACAAGAAATTCAGAAATATAGCATGTAATTGAGGTTTTTACAGGTAAACACTAGCAAGGGTTGGGTATTTACCAGGGAAAACCAGCTGCTATCCACTCTGTTCCAGCACACACCAAGGATCAGCCCCTTTCTAACCTATTCTCAAAAGGTTTACCTCTTCAAAGAATCATAGATTGGATGGAATGAAGTTTTGCATAATCCTGCTCTTCCACCATTTTCATCTTTGGGATTTCATTGTAGCCAGGTGAACCCATTCAACAAAAAAAACTTTTTGATGTCAGGACACAACTAGATATGAATGATGCACTGCCTTTACAGTCTGTATAACTCTACAATTTATTGCCTTTTAAAGCCATGCTAGATTATTTATGGAGAGGAAACTAATAAAAGATACAGATATATGGCAGAGATTTTAGAATGTTCTCTGGCAGGAAGATACACGAAAGCGGAGAAGTCACTGTAGGGAAAATACAGCTTCTCTAAAAAAAATAAACATCCAGTATTAAGAGAAATGTACTTTGTTGTCATCACATGGCAAGGTCCTTATAAGCACTCTTGATTTTGGAATCTTTTAAATTTACACTTTCTGGCATCAATATCCTGATTCCACAGATCTGTTTGAACAAAGAGGACAAACGATTACTTGATTAAACTGAAGAATTGACTAAATCTAACTTCATCTGCAGTGAAATAGATTAGTAGAATTGCTGCTATATCAGCAGCAAAGCTGACTCAAGTTTACCAGTGTGCAGCAATACATTTCAAAAGTTTAGGAAGAGAAACTGATACTCAGGAGTCCTTGGGGATCACTGAATTATTCAGTGTTGCCTTCTGAGTAAGGCTGATGCTGCACCACTTGGCTGCTTCTGTACCAAATCCAGTAACTGGTATTTGACTGGAGCATAAGAAGGTGATGCATCTTAATTTAAAGATTTCAAGAGATGGGAGAATTCACCCACTCTCTTGTCAAGTTATCTCTCTGTCTTAATTTTCAATTTAAACTTAATTTTAATTCAGCTTGCTGTTAGAGGGAGTTTTGTATGCATTCTCCAGCAATATTTAAAAGTTGATTTAGTACCTGATACTAATTAAATCTGAATTAATATTTCTTTTAAGCAGGACAGCTGCATCTCTTTCAGTTTTCCATTGCAAGACATTTTCTAGCATCTTCATAATTTGTATAGGTTTTTTTTTCTGTGCACTCTCCAGATTTTATAGGCTTCTCAGCTGTGAGCAAGTTTCTCATGTCACTATGTTACTAAAGAAATTAATCTAACGAACACAGCTCTGCTCCTGTCATCACTGTAGAACTTCCATGTCCCACAGCAAGCTCATGTTCAGTGCTGCTTCCCTTAGGATCTTTAAATGCATTTCTGAAACTGTCTCCCAGTTGGATGGTTCTTAATGCTCATAAGCTGTATTTCACTTGTATTGTACTTAGAAATCATTAGAAAGACTAGATATGAAAAATAGTTAGAGTAACCCTTATTATTTCATGCCATATCAATGCAAACTGACCTGACAAAAT
The DNA here is from genome assembly GCF_048771995.1 of Taeniopygia guttata. NCBI lineage: Eukaryota > Metazoa > Chordata > Aves > Passeriformes > Estrildidae > Taeniopygia > Taeniopygia guttata. Next base: position 70,118,466 of record NC_133025.1, read on the forward strand.
TACCTGGCATATGGCCATGTTGATTAGAATCAAGTTACTTGTTCAGCTGAGGCTGGTTTCACTTTGTGACACATAAAGCTAAATGATCCCCTCTTGCCCTCCCTATCTCCAGAAATAAATATGAAGTGATTTTTGTTAAATAGCATTAGTTTCACTTGCCCTCTTAGCCATATTTGGAGCCTCTTGGTCCTCTGTCACAGGCTGCCTCTCACATATTCTATTCTCCAGGCCTGCAAGGGTCTTTTATAACACTTATTTCAAGCCAGCTTTGGGCTTAAAAATGACACAGATAAAAATACTGAACTGCCCCAGCAGCAGTCAGCACTTTTGGATGGCTCCAGCTCCAGCACTCAAAGCCAGCTATAGCACCAACTAATTCTGGCCAACAGAGCACATCACTGGTGCTCATTAAAAGCTACACAGGGCAATAAATCTGACAGGGTATCGTTTAACACAATCAAAATTTTTAAATAATATTCACTGCAACAAAAATATAATGCTCAAAAAGCCAAACCTCACTTTACACTGGGCACAATATTTTCTATTCCCTTTCCTGCTTTGCTAGTTTAATCCCATATCAAACTTTCTCATTTTTTGCCCCCTGGCATCAAAAAACATGAACCAGGGTTACCAAGGTCTCTCTCTGTGGTAACTCTCCTCTAGACTCAAAAGTTTGCTTATTGCTCAAAGTCTTACTAAAAGTTAGCAAGAGAAAGCTGTGCACCTCACACAGCTCTCTTGCTTAGCTGGTGCTGTTTAGGCATGCTGGGCTTTATTTTTTTATTATTTATGGCTGCTGGTTTTCATCTTTCATGGCTATTTGTGAGGGCTGGAAAGTGTTTCTGCAGTCCCGTGATGCTTGATTACACCATCCCAATTCTCTTTAAACACAAAAGAGATTCTGCTGCTCCTGAATCATTAAGACTTTCACCATCTTCTGTTAAGCAAGTGAGCCATACTATTGTTAGAAATTATTTTATTGCTGTTACCCTTTAAAATGCCTTACTGTCCTTAGGCTGCAAGGTAGAAGTTTCTTTTGCTCCCTTTCAAGTCTTTCCCCTCTTTATATTTCCACGGGCTCTAATTTACATAATTGCTGCCTCTTTCCTCTTTCTTCTCCTCTTCCCCATTTATCTGATATATTTTTAATAGCTGCCTCTGCTTCCTCACTTCAAAAGGAGGTGCCACTAACCAATGATGTCCTTGTTCACGATTATGAAATTGTGGTTTTTAGTCATCTAGTAAAATCTCCTAGAAAAATTTCCAGTTTTCATTCACATATTCCTGTCTAGATCTTGCAACTTCTGTCCAAGCTTCTCTTCCCAAACACATCCATCCATTCATCATTTTCTTGGCTGCTTTGCAAAATAGGCCATGGGGAGCATCACACATAAGACTAAGCAGAGATACAGAAAACAGACTAGAAAGAAAATCTTGTGTCTTTCGTTGGACAAGGTAGAAGATGGACACTTCTTCATTTAACATCCTAACATAAAAATGAGATTATTTTCAATGTCTCTTCAGAATATGCTGGACTAGGGTTCAGGTCCTGTTCTCATTTAGTCTAATTACAGAGTCATTACCAGGAATTACTAAGCTTGCACAGGCAGTCTATTTTCTAGGAATTAACCAGCCCTACTCAATTTGAAAATTATTGGAACTATGTTTTAGGCATTATTACCAAAGAAAAGATAGGCTACTAGGAAAATGAGATTAAAAAGTCTGTTAGTTTTAATAAGCACTAAAATACCAAGTATTTACTCATTCTATTAATTTTTTTCTGAAGCTTGTGCTTTATTAACAGCAGTGATAACTAAATGTACTGTTAGTCCAGCTGTTTTGCACTTGGGAGTCCTGAGGAAAAACATTAAGGCATAACATTAGCTTCTCAGATTTTTAGGAGTACTTTAGTGAAAGATGGAAAATGTGTAGTGTCCCCTAAAAAAACTGAGAACAGATGAATGGAGTTGCCTCATTGATGCTCCTCCTTCCTGTTACATGCTGTGTTTGAGAATTATAAGGAAGCAAAGGACAAGTGGACGCGATGATGCGGTTTACCAGAACTGAAAGTGCAAATGATTATGAAATTCAGAGTCATGATTACAACTGAGCACTGATTAAGCAAAAATATGGTAGGAATATAAAGCTATTTCTTGATAGATTTTTATGTTGTTGATTTTTTGGTTGTGTTGCGGGGCTTTTTGGGTTTTTTTTTGGTTGGTTGGTTGGATTTTTTTGCCTTCATTTTTGAGATTTTTGGGGTTTTTGGTTTTGTTTTGTTTGAGGCCAAGTATGATAACACACAACAAAAGAAGCATCCAGATATGCATAAGCAGAACTCCTAAAGAGCTTCTCTGGGTTTTTTTTTCTGGTTGGTGGGGATTTTTTGTTTGATTAGTTTTTTTCCCCTTTTATTCCTCCTTAAATTAAGTTGTCTGCAATAGCATGAGGGAAGAGGAAGAAAGGAAAAGAACTTCTGGGAAGTCTACCTAATAAACATTATAGAAACTTTGCTCCAACATTATAGCTATTAACTTGATTTTAATGCTGCTATTTGTGGGGAAATAAAATAATGCACAAACCAGGAAAAAATGGCTAGTAGCCAGGAAAAATAAGAAACACAGCAGAGAGAATTAAGGTTTTGATATATGCAGTAAACATGGATCTGTCAGAAGGAAAATGACAATTGTAAACCTCAGGGCAAGACTTCTTCATCCCAGACGTGTCACTGTTACTTCAAGCCACATAACTGATGCAGGAGCTGAGTTTTGTGTTTCATGTATAATGCAACAGGAGAAGTAATTCCAGTGTAGGAATAAAAAAAGTTTATTGTTTTCCATCAACCCTAGCCTCATTTTTTAGCTGATTTTAAAGTTTCAAATCTCTTTCCAGATGAAAATAACACCCACATAGTCCTATCTCCACTGGAGTTCAATTTAGTTATCTTGGAAACATGGCGATGAAATGATACTGCAACTATTTCTCAGTTATGGTGAAACCAAGAAAGTTTTATGAAAAGAAAAAGCCAGGTTTAACTGGTGCAGAGACCACAACTAGCTACTAAATATTTTACTACAGGAAGAGATCTGGAACATACACATTTTGGTGCAGCAGATTTGGTTTTCTGTGCTATTGGCAATTCTTTTTTAAAAATTAGGTCACTTTTCCAAGGAAACCTTAGTAATTGGCATATGTGGAGATGATACACTGCAGCTTGAAAGAAAAGTGCTTTTTTACAGTAGCATCTTCCATCCCATGTCTACTGTTTTTCAGCAAACAACAGAAGATTTGTCAAATTAGAGTGGCTGTATTTAGTCTCATGTTTACACTTCTCTACAGTTGAATGCTAAATTAGAGTTACCACGTTGTCATAATTCTCTAAGCTTAGCTGTTTTGGTTTTTTTTCTACTCAGTAGTCCTTTACGCATGCCTTCAAATTATGGGAAAAATTTACTTCGAACATATTCAACTTTTTTCTTGTAAATATTGTCTTCTATTTCAGAAATATAAATCTAGAGATAGATAGATAGATATAGATATCTCTATGCAAGGTATATATATTGCTTCTTATAAACCCAAAAAACAAGTGCAGGTACTGTGGCTGACAGTAGAACGCTTGTTCTCTGCCCAGTCTAATATAGGTTTATCCTTACTTAACCTTTGACATCCATCTCTAAAACACACCTTTAAGATCTCTAAGAAAAAAAAATAATTTCTGATGGTGGTCAAACATTGCAGTAGGTTGCTCAGAGAGGTTTTGGAGACTCCACCCATTTAACAGTTCAGTGATATGACCCTGAGGAACTTCAGTTATCTCCACACTTGGCCAAGTTTTGAGCAGAGGGTTGGACCTCCAGGGTGACCATTCCCTTTAGCACCAGGAGCAGCAATGAACCACACCTCCACCAAGTGCCACTGGCCAGTGCAAGTAGAGCTGGGATCAGGCACTCTGGATCCACTGATGATGACACCAGGGGTGACCATGAAGCTTGGCAAGGTCAGGAGTGACAGCACAAGTGCAGGGAGAGCTCATGTGGAAGGCAGTGCTGATGGATGCTGCTGCTGAAAGCTTCAAATATGCATGCTGCTGCTCTGAGGGGAGGATTGCTCTTCCATGAGACTGGCCACGGAGGCAGCCTCCCCTTGACAAAAATACTGTTCTTGAGTACGTGAAATAATTATGAGATGAATATGAACTGAAAGTGCACTTCCTCTTGACCTACTTCCCAGGCAGAGAAGCACAGCTTGATGCCCTCCTGTTTGCAGAGGTAAAATTATCTCTGCATTCCCTGGGCTCCACACAAGCCTCTATTGTTTGGTACCAACCACATGGCTCATTATCGTGCCTACTACGCAGTCTCTCATAATGATTTCCTTCCCTCTCCTGTCAACACCCAGCTGACTAACCAAGCTGGTTTCTGGGCAGAGACGTGGACCTGTTTATCCATCAATAAATACACCTCTTTTTTGTTTGTACTGTGGAGGTAAACATGCACAATGACAGTGTAAACTGGCCTTGGGAAAGTGGCTGGTCATTCTGAGGTGATCCAGGACCATAGGCATCAGATTCCTTCCTTGTTAAGGGAACAGACCTTTTCTACTCACAAGGCTATGGGATGGATCTTTTTACTCCACCCCAAAATCAATTACGTGTCCCATTAATGCCAGTGGAGTTTGGCTGGGCTCTGAGCCCTGATGGATAAATCTGCAACAGCTCAAGGGTTAGAGCAGGACAGTGGTGCCAATTCTGTGACAATCTCCAGGCATGAAGGATAAATAGAGCTCCAGAAATAGAACTTTTGACACATGGGCCTTCCTTTCTCTTCAGAGAGGTCTGTGGCTCTTATTCAGGTGTCTAAGTACAGAGGATGCTCCAGTACAGCCCTTGCTGGCATTTCAAAGCCATCAACTGCGCTGGCACTGCATGGTTCTTTCATCAAAAAAACTGTTTGAAAGGGGAGAAACTGCTGGGATTTTCTGCCCTGGGTATACTTCCCCTCCACCCTCCCCAACCCCTCCTCCATCAAAAAAAATTACCAGTTTTTCAAAGGTATTTTTTATAACTGATATCTTGTTATACCAAGTTGTACTGGAACCAGAGAGCAAGGGGTCACTAAATTATTTTTTAGTTAATCCATAATGTGTATAAAACACGTGGAGAGAAGTGACAGGATGGTGCATAAATTGCCAGAACGAAATCTCCATTCCAGCTTCCCAGGCAGAAGTCTGTAGGCCACAACGAGGAAAACTTCTGCTAAGAAAGAATCTGATCATGGGTTGTGGTTTTTTCACATGTACATGACACCAAAGACAATAGCTTTTTCTGCAAACTTCACCCAGGATGAATTGTGAATCAGGGTACATTAATCACCTGCCAAACCCTCCAGTGCGTCAGTGATAAGAGAATACAAATTCGAAAGTGCAGGTGCCATATCAGCAGCTGGAGTGGAACTGACAGCACAGCTAGAGACAATGACCATTCCTGAATTCTTCCCTGGCCACAGTTTGAATGTTTCATCTCACTTTTCACATTAAGATGTGACACATCTGAGTGATGTGACCTCTGTGACAGATCTGGATGTCCATCTGAGCTCTCTTGACTTGTCAGCAGTGACAATTTCATTCTGTTTGGGTATCCGTAGTTGCTGCAATAATCTCAGATATCACTTACTAATCTCACAATGACCAGGTGTGTTCAATAACCAAGTGTAGTTCTGCATTTATCTTATCTCAGGGCGTGTGTGCATGGGGTTTTGGCTTGGGGGGGATTTTGTTCCCCTCCAATGTACTGCTGTAGCATTCTTCCTCCTGAAGACAATTCTGTTATCAGCAAGGCTACTGAACAGGGAAACTCCTTATTTGAGATTAATTCAAGGAAACTGATTCAAAGGCATTGTTTTGGTTGTCAAAAGCAACCAAACCACAGCTTCAGCTGAACTGATTCTCTTAATTCATTTTTACAGTCTAATTAAGTTAATCTTAATTAATTAAGTACATTAGAGAAGATTGCCTCTAGTCCGCACAAATACAAAAGCGTGCCAAATCCAAAGCCAATAGGAGTTATTAACCAGCACCCTTGGACAGACAGACACACCCCAGGGCTGCCCACTCTATTCCAGCTCCACTGGATCTTTCTTCCCCACAGCTTTTGTTAGGAACACAGCTGGCCATCGAGTCAGGCACCCACCGAACATTCCCTGCCTCAAAGTAGCTGCAGGCAAGGCCATTCCACAGCCATTTGCTTAAATGTTGCTTTGGCTTCCCTGATGCAAAGCCCTTCCTGTGACACTTTACAAATATCAGCATAATGAAGCTTGGAGTTTATTTCCATCCACCTCCTTCCAAGTGACTGGTAAGGTCTCAGACAGCCTCATTTTTCAGAGAGCAGTATTTTCCTCCACTGTTGCCTGGAACAGCTGCCTGAGCAAAGTATTGTGGCTGAGAAGCTCCCTCTGGTTATACCAGAAGTTCCAGCCCTCTTAGACTCATTAAAAGGACCAACATTTAACTTAATGGTTAGGAAAGATCACTGTTAATTTTGAAGTGGGAGATTTAAAAATTAGTTATTGCTTCCATGAGTCTGGAATGCTGGATGAGTAACAGCAACAAGGTCTGATGTCCTGCTGCTGTGATCAGGGACAAACTCATCCAGGACACCCTGGCCCCACTGGCCAGGCAAGAGCCAGGAACCAGACATTCCATCTGCTGCTGTTTGCAGACCTTCTTGCAGGCACAGCTTCAGCCACATGAGCTTTCTTAGCAGCCCAGGAATGCTTACTAACTAATTTCTATTCAAAATCTAGAAAGACCTCCGCACTTTTGGAAGAATCAAACCCCATTTCCTGGCTCCCTTAAGCTATCTAATCTTGAGATGTGGTACCCTAAGCCTTTTTGTCTGTGACCTGGGTAGAAAGTGATGGTGTAGGCTCCTTTTCCTGCCAGATCTGGGACAAGCAGAATTTCACCATTTAAGGTGATACAAGAACACTTCTTTCACAGCACAATTGCTCTAAATCATTGCTTTAAGAACTGAAATAAGAAAATTAAGATTATGTCTGCTTGTATTCTGTGTGCTATAAGCAAGTGAGGTTGCACAGAATTTAGGTTAAGGCCAATTTTATTTCTATACCACTCTTTAATCTGATCTTTAGTATTCCTTCTACATAAAACTGTACAGCAACAGCATTAGCTGTATGAGAATCTGGGCCCAAAATATAAAACATCTCCAAGCACTACTGCAGTGTCCTTCCTGCAGTGCAGGAAAGAAACATTGAAGACTTCAGGGGGCTAAAATTGACATTCAGGACATGCAGTGTTAAAGTGGGAGAGACAGTTTTAACTGAGGAGAAATTTTATGGGAAGAATGTGTGTCACGTGGTTTGTATCCAATATTCAAAAGAACACAATATAGGGCTACAGCAACCATTTAAAAATATATCACATTTAATAAGGGCCAATTTTACATGCATGACTTCTGCAGCAGCTCTCATGCAAACTTCTGAGGTAGCTCTTTTAACAGTTCCCCTCCCAAGCTTTGTTGTAAACAATATTCACTGTTACCTTCCAGCCACTGCTTAGTCCTGGGTCTTGTGTATTATTTAAAATGCAATACAAAAGCATAAATTTAAAACAAAATTAAGCTTTAATAACAAATTAATAGAAGGAAAATGAGAGAGAGCTCTACAGTTGCTGCATTTCTTTTACTGTATGGATACTTCCAGCACTATCTTAAATGAGTTACATTAGCATCTTTGAAGACCAAAGAATTATGGTTTCTGAACTCTTTGCCCTTAGACTTCAATCCCTGCTGTGCAGCTGCTCAGAGAAATTTCCAATTTATTCAATACACTTTTGCAATACCTTCTAACCTAGAATGCCTGTCTAGAAGGCATATAACCCTTTTTATATTTATATTTGGATATAGTTATATCCAAATTCATAATCCACTGGAAAAAAAATTATTAGTATATTAGCAGAGGCACAGGATGACAAAATATCTTAATGATGAGGCTTTCAGGGCCACACTTTTTGAGCATAATTTAATTTACCATTGTGAACTTGGGCTGAGATGGACAAAGAGAAACGTTTTAATTGTTTAACTTCCACTGAACTCAGTGGATGTCAAACAGGGAAGTCCCAGTACCATTTTTCCAAACTGGGAGATATCACTGCCCACCAGCTGTTTCACTTCCAAACTCTGCCCAACAGTAACTCACAATTTATGTTTAAAGTACTGATATACCAATGAACATTTTATAACCCATTAAATCACTGCCCTGAACTTAGCATGCCTAGCTCTCACAGCACCATCAAGCTGGAGGATGAGAAGAAAAAGCATAAACAATCTCATCCTACGAATCCTGTCAATATAGCAAGCTATAAACCCAAACAACAGAATGACCCCACCCTTGAAAGGTCTCAAGGAAGACAATGGGAAGCCAAACTTAATATTTTTAGTTACCAGGGAAAACCTTCCATTCTATAACCACCTTAAACCTCCCCCAAGAGCTTTACTGTACTGTATCCTAATATTGTATCCTATCCTAACATCCTAAGGGTTCAAATTATTAAACCCTTATAAAGCAACACAGCACTGGATCCACTAATTTCCGATTTTCCTTCTGTATCCAAGGATTTGAGTGCATGTTGTGTTGCATTTTTCTTTTGCTCTGAACATAAGAAGGGCTGCCTTGGTCACCCAGTTAACAGTTAATATGCCTCATCCAACCATTTATCTACTTAAATAATTCCTCCCCACACTTTTATTAAAGCTTAATAGTCTATTCTCACATCAGTTTTACAAACTAGAAGCCTTCTTCTTTTTTTGTGTGTGCATTTTGATGTGAGGCAATTCCATCTCAAGGTTTTGTCTGCTTCCTGTTTCTGTCTCATATGGCCAAAAATACAGGTTCTGGCACAAAACCTCATCTAGATTTTCCTGTTGGTTCAAACTCATGTAACTTCAGTTAAAAGCAGCAAGACTGCAGACATACCTGAACATTTCCTGCGCACAATGACCGCAAAAAAACAATCTCTGTTCCCACAAACAAGACACTGAACGTACCAATGAAAGAGGAAAATTGGAAAGGAAGAGGCAGAGTGGGAGGATTTTTGGTTCCAACAGTGAGCAAGGTCTCAGGAAACTGCAGGCTGAAGGAAGGGAGGCAATGCTGCATCTGTCAGAAAACTGGATCAGATTCTGGGTTACTTCTGTGGCAGGCTGCCTTGCTCTTAAGCAAGTGTTCTGCCTGTCATAACAGGACACCCATGATGTGATGAGGAGTCTGGGTGCCACTTGATTCTGAAAATAGAAGCATCCCCTCCTTGTGGGACACATCCCTTGCCTCTGCAACTGTGGCAACTCCTTCTTGACCTGAACTATGGTGGCAATTCTCCCTGAGAGCTGAGAGGAGAAAAAACCATGGTACTGACCACTTAACCTGCTTACAGGCTCTGAGGGACAAAAGCTCAACCTCAGCTGCTTCAAAGGGAACACCTCGAGGCCTCTAAGGCATTTTACTGAGTGATTTCCATTGCTGCTTAACTCTGACCCTCTAAAGGATTCCCACCAGACTGCCAGACCCTTTCAGAGCTACCACTTACATGTTCAAGAGCTGTCTTGCATGGATGAGCTCTCTCTTAGTCCCCATTTGAGAATGCTTAAGAAGGAGATGAGGCAGCTCCCTGTGGCAGGTGTCCATGGCCTGTGGTGTGTGTGGCACGGGCATGTGAGAGGCCAGAACCCCCAAGTCCCACGGCTCATGAAGGCAGTGCCATCAGCTCTGTCAAAACCCTCAGTCACGTTCTTCCCTCTTTCTACCTGGATTCACACAGCTTCCTTTCTGTGGGGAGCACTCAAAGGGTGGCCAGGGGCATGGAAAGCTCAAAATGTGTCGATAAACCTGAGCTCCAGTGCCTTGGAGTGAGGTTTACCTGGGAAATGCTGCAAGATGTAAACCACCCTGGGAATGAGAAAATCACCTCACTGATTTCATCAGCTTCAGGGGCTTCCCTGCAGGGCGAATTCAGTCCAGGTGGATTTTGTTCACGACACAGGAACATATAGCACTTCTACAGGAGATCTTGCCCGTCTCTCTCACCCTACACATCACCCATATGAGGATTTGTGTTAATTCGCAGATAGGGAAAATTAAAATCCAGGGAGAACAACTAGGATGCCCTGAGCCAAATGGCAAATGACTAATTAACCTTGGGCTACCTCACATGAAAAGCAGCATCAGGTCAAGGCTGGAGCAGTTCTAAATACAGAGTTACAGGTCACAAGGGACCATTGCTATATGCTTGTCCCATTCTAAAATTTTTCTCTTGCCCTCCTCAAACATCTGCTAAAACCACAGTCAGAAGGGAACTGGACCTCTGGTCTGATCCAGTACAGCTGTTACTATGTTCTCTCAGTTTTAGAAATCAACCTGACCCCGCAACATTGGATACAAACACGCTTAGACTTGGAAGGAGTTCAGTTTTAGGACCTTGCTTCATGAATGTTTTGAATTAAAATGATTTATATGAACACATTTGCTCTTTGGATCTGGCAGCAGCCTGCAATCAGACCCAGCTTTTCTTAATATTTTGGGCCATAAGCCATCCAGCTTAGGGATTTATTCATCTTAACGTGTTTAGCTTTGTAAGCACAATGCAGTAGTTACTGTTGTGCCTCCCAGCTGCTCTTCCATTTTTTATAAACTCATTTTCTCTGCTAACCTACTTTGAATTTTTTCTTCTAAAGCTGTTTTTAGTCTTCCCCTGCCCCCTTTTTTTTTCCTCCCCAAAAACACTGGGATAAAACACTAGTGACTTAAATAGGCTCCAGCTTCTATATCCTGACTTTGGAAACAATTGTTCTCACTAATCCTTTTGAGTGCACTCCCAATTCCATATATTCAAAGAGCTGTCCCCCCCATACACATACACACCCAATTGCTTCTGTTCAACAATCAGAGATCACGCATCAGCACATTGTGATTGCTGGTGCCAAGCAATTGGCTCAATTCTTGAGCCCCAAACTCACAAACTGCTCCTAATCTATGGATGAAGGCTCCTCCAGCACTGCCACCACCCTTCCCACCTTGTCCTCATCCTAGCTACTGGAAAAGAAAAATTATCTTCTATTCCAGCTCAGCCCTGCAGCCTGCCAGTCGATTCCTGGATCCCTTCAATTCAGCATCATAAATATACTTAACAAGGGAGTTTAATATAGATTTGGTAAGACAGCTATTTGAATGATACATAATTTATGTTGCCCTGTAGCATAGGAAGCCTTGAGTGGCGTCAGAGTGAACAGATTCAAGAAACTTGCCAGACAGCAGTGCAGAGTGCCAAAGAGGGAGAGGAGTGGGGAGAGCAAGGAGACAGCAACCCAGGAAGGAGGTGGATGAAGCTGAAAAGCTCAGTAGCAGGAAAAAGCCTGAAAGATAGACAAGGTAAAAGGCACAGGGTGAGAAAGGAATGGAAAAAGAGAGAATAAAGGAAAAGAGGAGGAGCTGAACTGAAAATGCAGACGGGCTGGCAGCCTCACCCAGCAGCACCTTCATCCTTGAGCTACAGAGGTGCCCTCCTTTGGCACCCCTTGGCTCAAGGATGAGGGGCCTAAATGCTGCTCTGTGTGACACCTCTGCCCAAGAGACCTCAGCAGGTTTACCTGCAAGTATGAGATGAAACACAGGAGGCAGACAAAGCAAATGGAAAGACCAGGTTTGGTAGACCACAGAACACGAACAGTGGTTGTCAAGTGCATGGAATCTGTGCCTGCCACTTGCCTAGCCTTTCACTTCCAAAGGGGCACTGGCTCCCAGCTCCTGGAAGCCTCTTTTTAGCTGGAGAACAGCTAGTGTCAAGGGGTTCTCTGTTAAACTCAGCAGTGATCTGTTACAGAAGTGTAAGGACACCTCAGAGATAGATCTCCATCAGGACCAGACAGATACATGAGGAGAGATCCTAGGAAAGCACCTCTGATTTATTTTCTGGGATTTATGCAATATGAACTGAAGGCAACACAACACTTGGCTCAAAACAGGACCCCTGGTGAGCAGAACAGATAGCTACATTAAAAGGAAAAAATCCCTAAGCACAACTGGACTAGTCAAGAGCCTCCACAGAGGCTGAGGAGGGGGGACTGGCCCTGAACACTCAGTTTTCCTTCTGCCTGCAGTATCCACGATGAAGTTTACTATTACTTCTGTTTATGGAAAGCAGCCAGGATACTTGCTGTTGTGCCAAACTGGAGAAAAACAGCCTTTGCCTCACCAAGTTCACAATATAGTTAGTACAGACCAAAGTGCTCCTTGGGTGTCTCTTTTGCACACATGTGGCTGTGCACAGACCAGCTTCCTCACCCATGTGCTGCCACACAAAATACTGCAAGGGAATCCCAGCCCATCAGGGGAGCAGAAAGGTCGTCGCCACTCTTCCCGCTGCTGCTGCTCTCTGTGCCTGGGCATGTAGGCTAGAAATGTTAAAATCTGCTCCCTTCATCCCAGGTGAAGTGGTCAGAAGCTGCAGGGAATGAGCTTCCCTGGTGGAGAGTAGCTAATAACTGTGCCCTTAGAAGCAGAAGCATTGATTGAGGGCCAGGCTTTAATCCCTCTGCTTTCTTCTCACAGAAAGGGGACTGTGCTCCTCTCCTGCTCTGCAAGATGATGGTGACTGTCAGTGTGCTTTCACCTCCATCAGACAATGCTTACAAAGTACTTCTGAAGTTGCTGACTGGCCAATGCTGGGGAAACATTCCCTGGGTTTTCCCTGGTGTCTGATGCCGTGTGTGGCTGGCTGTCCGTGGCCAGGATCCCCGTGGTGGCTGTCTCTGTGCTCACCCCTCTGAGAGCGTGGCCTACATTTGTGTCTGTTTTCTTTGGCATTCTCCAGCATTTCCCTTGGAAGGAATGGCCAATAATACAGTTCCTACTCAGATATCGCCCTCTGACAGAGTGCTTCCATAAAGATTATCATTCTTATGCTGGGGAGCCTCATGCTGTTCCACTGCCTCTTTCAGACTGTTCTCCCCTGGGGATAGAGTCACAAAACCCACAGAGTACTCAGAGATTTGCAATTAGATCTGCTCTCTAATTCTTTTTCCTCCTAATCTGAAAAATGTGACAAGTAAACTGTAGATTTTGTAGAAATTGTCCAAGAAATTTAGAAAAGGTTTGTGCTCTCCTTGACCCAAAATCTGTCAGCTTTGAGAGAAATATTTAGATGAAGCTCCTCCAAAAGTTTACAGAAGAGAGTAGCTATTTCTTGTAAAAATAAATGTATGAAAACCCCAAAGACTTACTCTTGAAAACTAATTTTAGTGGAAAATTTTCAGGTAGTTTCAGTAAGCAGTGGAGCTCAGCATACCTTTTGGTACTGGCGTCTGATTTCACAGGCCTGGCGACCTGAGAGCTCTCTACAGCAAAACCAGAGGAAAAGTTGAAAAAGAAAAATTTAAAAAATCCACTCTTTTTTTTTGTTTTTTTCAGTGATATTGATCCTTCTTTCCATAAGAATTCCTACAAAAATTAAAAATAAAAATAGAAGTGCGAGTTAAATATCTGTGTGTGCACACTTTTGAGTAAGAATTAAGCCTTTCACTTAGAAAACATAGATGGGTGCCTCACTCAGTCCCTGAGGGGATCTGTATTGCTGTGGCATGTTTACATAAGAGAAAAAGGAAAGGGAATTTGCCTGGGGTCAGACTGAAGCCAGCAGGGTCCTTGCAGGGAGAGAGGCTGCCTCATAGGGGAAGATAAAACATCCAGAAATAGGACACAGGAAAGTAACTCAAACACCAGTTTATCCAGCACTGTTTTATGATTGGGATGGAATTGTTCAGGTCCTAATTTCCCAACTCTTAGTAAGTGGGTAATAGGGATAGAGCCCCCTCTTGGGACAAAAGTGCTGTTTCCAGCAGATGTGCTGGCTCTGCAGTCATGCTTTCAAGATGGGCTTGGTGTCTGATGGCCAGATCCAGCTCTTTGATACGTTACAGAGAAGGGAATAACTGAATCTCCTCAGTGATACCACATAACCCCCCACAGCTGCCTGGGCAATCCTCCTTCAGGGAAGCCCAAGTTGCTTGAGAATCAGCTCCTGAGCTGTAGGAGTTTATAGGACTGAACTTTAAAGAAAGCAAAGGCAGAAATTGTCTTTGGAAAGCTTTGTGTGCATTCTGGCAGCTGAAGAAAAGTGCCACAGCCATGCATTCACACCCCACAAACAGTGGTTCACGGGCGACAGTTATGGCACCAGGATCCCAAACAAATCCCTCCTCCAGCATTAATCCAAATACCAGGTCTCTGAAGACTCCTGTTTTTTTAAGCCTCTCCTTATTTGAGACATCAGGCTTCCATTCTTAGCTGCTGGACTAGGTGGAACACTGAGGGCCAAATCCATAAAAAAACTGGATCTCTGTAACTTTTTCTTGCATCATAAGAAGTCATGTGCCATGTGCTGGAATGTTTCAAGAGAAGGGCCATGAAACTGGTGAAGGGACTAGAGCACCAATCTGATGAGGAGTGGCTGAGGGAGCTGGAGCTGTTCAGCCTGGAGAAGAGGGGGCTCAGGAGGGACCTTAAAGCACTCTACAACTACCTGAGAGGAGGCTGTAGCCAGGTGGGTGTTTGGGGGCTGCCCATCACAAATCTTCAGCTACCCAGATTCAAGTTTAGTGTCCAAATTCCATCATCCATTATCATTTTGGACATTCCTCTGGATCTGCCTGGACCGACAGAATTTTGAATCTGGAGTCACACCTTTTCCATTGTGAAGGTTTTCCAGTTCCAGTTGCTCCACATAGGAGAGTAGCACCTGCCTGTGTTTTCATGTCCCAGATGGGAATATGCTGTCACACTCGTCCATGTGAGAAAAGTCCATGTCAAAGCTGTCTGTTTTCACTGCCTGATCATCTGGGACACAGAGCTCAGGACAGTGCAACTCTGCCCCATTTCACACTCCAGGTAAAGGAGCATAAAGGCAGCTCAAAAGAAGGATGTGCTTTTATTAAACAAAAGCCCCTGACTTGCTTTATTTTTCTCCACGTAAGCAGCCAGAAACAGATGTCTCAGCCTCCTGGTACCAGTCACTCATTTAACAGCAGCTCTGCCCTGTTTGTACAGCGCCCTTGTTCTCCAACCCTTAACTCATCATTACACAGAGATAAACTGTCAATGCACAGCCTTGTGATGCTGCAAGGAGGGGGGCTGATTCTTCAGGAATAAGGAAAACAGCACATGAGAGGGATCAAATCACCAACCTTGCACAATTTGGTATTAGTTCCTCTCTGTTCCAATAGAATCACATGTTTTTAAGCCATCTAAGGGGGAGAAGTCCCTCAAGACAGGTTTTTAAAATGCATTCACAGAACATGACCTTTTGCTGGCCTCATTTCCTCAAGATGCCTGTATTCTGCCCCTGACACCACACTGTAATATTTAAGTCTCAAACACCTACACACAGCCTTGGAGTTTTTACCAGCTCTTTAGACTTCTACTTTTACTTCTTTCCAGTATCTCTCACCTTCTACCTTCCAGAGCAAGAAATACAGGCTTTGCAAAGGAGCCACATAACCACAGAAATGTCACTGTCAGAAACTGCAAGAACTAAATGCTTTCAGCTATCATATTAAAAAAAACCAACCAAACCAAAAGCCTTTCCTACCCCAAGCTAGCTCCTTGTTAGGGATCACAGTTCACCAATAGTTCAAAACATACACAGCCTTTCCCGCTCACACAGTCATACATGTCTTTGTCACATCAGGGTGACCACTAGACTGGGGCCACAACCTCCTTCCAAAATTCACCCCAATTTCAGCATCAGACACACCCCCCACACACTGCTCTCCCAGGATCACTGGTTTTGTTGCTGCTTTCCCAAATCAAAGAAAGCCACTCGTACCCAGGGCTGCTCAAAGAGATCCAAGGTCACAGACAGTGTAGAGAGCAATAAGGTCCCTTCTGAGCCTTCTCTTCTCCGGGCTGAACACCCCCAGCTCCCTCAGCTGTTCCTCACATGACTTACTCTGCAGACCCTTCACCAGCACCATTGCCCATCATCTCTGGACTTGCTACAGCACCTCAGTGTCCTTTTTGGATTGTGAAGGGACAAAAACTGGACCCAGGATTTGAGGTGCAGCCTCACCAATGCCCACTACAGAGGGATGATCCCTTCCCTGGTCCTGCTGGCCACACTGTTTCTGATACAGGCCAGGATGTCATTGGCCTTCTAGGCCACCCAGGCACACTGATGGCTCATATTCAGCTGGCATCTCCAGGTCCTTTTCTGCCAGGCAGCCTTCCAGCCCCTCTTCCCCAAGTGTGTAGCACTTCATTGAGTTGTTGTGACCCAGGTGCAGGACCCAGCTCTTCATCTTGCTCAACCTCACACAGCTGGCCTCAATCCCTTGGTCCAGGCCCTGCAGATCCCTCTACAGAGCCTTTCTACCCTCCAGCAGGTCAACACTCACCCAGCTTGGTGTTGCCTGCAAACTGAGGGTGCACTCCGTCCTCTCATCCAGATCATTGGTAACGATATTAAACACAACACCCAACCCAAAGAGAAGATCTGTCTCTAATCCCCTGTAAGTCTGAGTCTTGTCTATGTCCTGAAGGAAGAGAATTTAATATTGCTTGCAAAATCCCTGGCTTTTGGATAATCTACATTATTGTAACTCTGGATGAGCTTGTTTTCTACAAAAATACCTGTTTGGCTTTTTTCTTTTCTTTTTTTTTTTTTTTTTTAAAGATTGCTGAGCTCTTGATCACAGCAAGTATCTGTGCCTATTAATACCAAGAGGCAACTGTGAGGGGAAACAGGGTACTCTCAACACTTTTAAAACATGCAACTTTGACTCTTTCCCAGGCTTTCTAGATAAATCCCAGGGAAAAGACAGCATCCCATTGGACACAGATGTGTCTGTTGGTTTAGCAATGCTGATGTGATACCTCCTGTCTCCCCAGGGCGTGAATCCTCACCTCCGGATCAACGGGCCGATGAACATCAACCACTACGCGACCAAGAAGAGCGTGGCAGAGAGCATGCTGGACGTGGCGCTGTTCATGGCCAACGTCACGCAGCTCAAAGCTGTGCTGGAGCAGGGAACGTCCTTCCAGTACTACGCCACCCTCATCGTGCTCATCAGCATCTCCCTCTTCTTCCAGGTCATGATTGGGATTCTCCTTATCATCACTGGTAAGGTGATGTGCATCCTTGCAGGGTGCTGCAGGGGCAGGGTACCCTGTAGGTGGGCTGGTGTGGGTATAGAAGGGAGAAGCTTCTTCCCCCAGACCACTCCCCTCTGTCTCCATCCAGGGCTGGATGTGGGTGATAGGGCCATCAGTGTCACTCAGAGTGGTGGGTGGGGTGTTTTTCGTTTGCACATCTCTGAGTAAAACTCTTCCTTCACTTTCCCACTGCTGATCCCCTATCCCAGTGAAAGAGTGGCGATTTGGCCAAGACGGGCCTCTGGCTGCCCATACTGTTCCGTGCTCCTTCATGCAGCTCTTGCAGACACCACATTTTAGCTCTATTTTATATCTTACTTCATCTGGGACTTAACAATTTTGGCAGAGGTATTCCCCAAATTTACCTCACATTTAACTAATCCCACAGTTTTCCTAGTGGCCTACAAACAATACATTAACACCAGCACTGGTTTGCTGGTGCTTGCCCAGTACTCCATCTGATACAGGAGTTGCTGTATTTCAGTCTCCAACAGATTCCCAGTATCAAAAACCTGCAAAAATTCTGCCTTCTCCTGAATATCCTACATGGTTTTTATGGGGGACAGAGGATTGGAGGCTCTGGAAAATCTGTGACATATTCCTTCCCCTGTCATACACACCACAGCTTTTCCTGGTGGCAGCTATGATGGCTGGAGCTGGCTGGGAGCGAGGGGACAAGGGACCACAACATGGCTGCTGTTTGCAAGGGTTACTGGCCAGACAGCCCTGGTAACCAGGGCATTGCTGTGTCTGAAGGCATCAATGTCCATCAGCCAGGACTGACCCCTTTATGTACCCAGGCCTGACAGCTGTCATCACACAGGTGATGTCGGGGTGTGAGGGAGGAACTGGTTTCCCAGCACAAGCAGAGCATTGTTGCCCTTGTCTCCCATGTCCCATGGCCAGGCAGTGCTGGGGGACCACGGCACGTGTCTGGCTAGTGTGCAACAGTAACGCCTGTTTAGGGTTGACATATTGCAGGGCCACGGCACCTGCATGGCAAAATGAAGAATTTTGCCCAAAAATCAACACAAGACAATTTTTTCTCTGCTCCAGCCTTCTGTGTCATCCTAGAGCAAGCTGTGGCTCCAGTAGCATTCCTGTGACTACTCTCTCTGCTTTGTGGCCTCAGTACTCAGGAGCACCATGAACATTTACCAGGCAGGGGAGGCTTGCAGGACTTGGAGTCAGTTTGAAAACTCCTTTTTCCTTTTGCATTGCATTGCACAGCTCGTTTGAACCTGAATGATATTGCAAAGCAACCCCGCCTGAATATACTCAACAACACTGCCACAGCTCTCATCTTCATCACAGTCATCCTCAACATCTTCATCACAGCCTTTGGGGTGCAGAAGACTGGCCTCTACCCTGCCAGGAATTTTGGACCTTATTAAGTCATGGGGCAATGGACTCGGGTAAGAAAGGGTGAGTTCCCATCACTGCCAGCCCCTGGGAGGGCTTTCAGTCTCAGAAAACATCACTGCAAGGTGGTGAAGGCAAAGCTGCACAAATTAACAAAGCCTTCCAGAGGCACATTGCTGTCCCACAAAAACCTGTGGCCACTGGACAAATTCTCCCAGAGGAGGAGGAGCTCTCCTCACTTGGTCTATGAAGCAAGAACACCAAACATCACAGTTGCTGGGATTTATCAGCAGCAAGTGGTTTTTGGAAGGCTGCAGAGCTCATGCTAGATACAAATAGCAGTTGTGGATGGGAGCTAACACTGGGGAAGAAAACTAGGTGTGTTCTGGGAGGAATCCCAAAACAGCAGCACTATCTGAGCAGAACAAAAAGAATGTGCTAGGCAAGGCAGGGGGGGAAGAGCTCTTTACAACAGCCACCGTAGTTTGGCAAGGGACTATTTCAAGCACCTAATGCTCATTTTCAAGGGAGCCCTATAAATAAGAGTTCATCCAAATGGCTGGGTTTCCATGTCACATCAGCCAGGGAATGACATGTTCTTAAATCAAAAGCACTTTAGCTTAAGAAGCAAAATGAATATATCTTGTTTACACGACCTATAAAATGGTTTACTCAGGTAAACAGAGTTCAAATACAACATACCAGGGCAACAGCCAACAAGAAAGCTCAACAGACACATGCTATGGTGAGGACTGATGCAAAGGCCAAAAACCTCTATAGAAACATTGATGGTTTGGGATGCAGAGAGGGGCAAGTGCTGAAGAGCAGCACCCCACATGCGTAGGGGCAGTTGTGGTGTCGAGCAGCGTCTGCGACTGCTCCTTTCTGGCCATGCACCCAGAGGAGTCTGAGGTGACCTTACCAGCATTCCTTGTCTTCCCTGCAGGATCTCAGCAGCGCAGATCTTCTCTGTGTTTCCACTGACCTCAGCAGGAGCCCATGGATGAATCCAGAAAACTGGGTTAAACTTCAAAACTCTGTGTGTGTCATAGCATATCAGCCCCTTGCTGTAATGCTTTTGCAGTTCTGAGGGGTAGGAGCATTGCCTTTCCAAGCTAGAACAAACTTTGCAAGAGGAAACTGCAGGAAGAGCAGCAGGTATACATTTTGAAAGTGCAGCTCTGTAAATCTCTTTTCTTATTTTAGCTGCCTGCTTCACATATTCAATATTGGCTCATTTGGTAGAGAAGACTGAATTATTTACTTTGTAGGCTAAATAAGTCCAGCTTTTTTTTTTTGTCTCAAACATAAGTTGATGCCCTTAAAGCAATTCTATCTAATAGTTTACCTCCCAAATATTGAAATGGATTTCTCAAAGTAAAAAAGAAGTTTTCCTAGGAGGATAGAATGGTGTGTATACATTAAGATAGGTAGAACCAGTTCAAATGTTTTCCTAGTTGTTTAAAATTAAATGTGACATAGTTAAGAAAACAACCAGATATTTCCAGCACTGGAATATTAACAAGGACAAAAACCAGTTATTGTGATCTGATGTCATCATCAGCGACCTATCAGGAATAATGTCAGAATAGCCTGAGAATACTTAATAGAAAATAATGAAACATTATACATAAGGACACAGACTAGGCTTATTGCTGCAATGAAAAATTACAGTTGAATAGTTTATTACTTTATTTTAAAAATCAGCATTATGACTTATTCTTATCACTAATATGTTTTAAAATGTATTTGGTTTATAATGACAGCTCTAGTAATTCTCTTGTATTAGAGCAATTTGTTTCCTTAAGAAAAAATCCCTTTGAATTAATGAGTTTCAAGATTTTTATGAAAAATTTTCAGTCCTAAATTTTTAACTCTATAGTCATGCTAAAAAATGGTATTTTAATAGCCTTATGTAAGCTTATTTAAATAATTACATGCTCTTTTGATTATTAAATGATTTTTCCATTGTACTGCAGAATTGGAGTTTAATATGAACTTCTCATTTAATATATCCTTGCCACCCCTGAGAAAGAAATGCTATGAAAGCATCCTCACATCAGTCTTCAGCAGCTACCAGGAGTGTCTGACACTTAGAAACGATGCAGACAGATTTTATTTGTATTTGTAATTTCATCTGTATTTGTCTTTACAAAACCAAATTTGTGTCAGTCCCACGTGGTGCTTTTTGTGAGAGGGTGTGAATGATCTTGCCCACAAACTGGTGAGTAAGGCCACCAGCCAGCAGCAGCTTAGCACCTGAAACTTGACAGCGACTTTGTGGAGGGAAAATGGAAGTTGCACAATAAGGGTAGGGTGGAAAATACTAGTTATGTATTTACCAGAACCTGAAGTGGTAAAGCTGAACACAGTGTGAGATCTGTTTGGTGAAGCAGGCAGAGACTTGTCCTCCACTTTTTCTTGGGGATGACAAGTCTGGGGTGACTCTGAGTTTGCTGCTTAACTTGGTCCTCAGTCTTTGCTTTGACTAGCAGCAGGGAGGGGAGGACGTTTCTGGGAAGCCTGTTATCCTGCCTCCTTTAGAAAAATGCTCCTTTCTAGAGGGGCAGAATGAGTTGTAGGCACAGCAAAACCACAAGCCAAGGGCTGTCAGCCACCACTGTCTGGCTGGGCTCGTGGAAAGGTAAAACATTACATATCCTGCATGCAGACCCCAAACACCAGGGTTTCATTGCTTCACGGAGCAGGAGGGAAAGCAATTAGCATCAATGACTGAATGTTAAGAGAGGGAAAAACCGAAGAGATTCAGCTGGGAAAGAAGCAGTGAGGGGAATTTCATTACCAGATCTCAACTTTATCATTGTTTCAGGGTCATTCTGGATCGGGTATGGCAGCATGTGAAGCCTGCATGAGCAGAGGGGACTCCCTGCCACTCATCCCAGGCAAGCAATAGGCTGGCAGCACACTGGAATACTTTCCCTCCATCCCCTTTAATATTAATAATTTCTTGTTATAGTGAAATCATACTCATTAGCAACCTTGGCTGCCTTTTCCCCTCTTTTGCGTGTGACTCCCATTGCTGCCAAGCTTTTGATACTCAAGGCACAACTGAAGAGAAGATGGGCCAAAATTGAATTCAAATAAGCAGCTGCTGTGAAAGAGTTGACCTCCCATTTGTGTAGGCTGCACCAAGTACTGAGCTCAGGTATAGGCTCCCACCTGTGGTCTTCTCCAGGAACTGTCCTCTGCTTGCCAGGAGAGCCACGGTGTTTTCCACATTCTCTTATCACATCACACTCATACTTTCCTGGAATGTGTATTTTAACACTGTTTCCACCCTGTTTCACATGATAAACCCATGTATACAGGAGGAAAACTCTTGTTGCCATCCCATTTTCTGCAGATCTAGAGGGGACTGAAGCAGGGCTAACCTTGTCCACTGCATCTCCCACCCACTCCTTGCTGCAGAGCTCTTGCTGGCTTGGGCTAGGTGTGACCTCTGGTACTGCCTGTGCTTTCAGCTAATTATGACAGAGGAGCACACCTGGATTCTAATTCCTGCTGCACAGAGAGGCAGGTGCAAGTGAACACACAGACAGAAGAGAGCTCTTGTAGGAAGACAATGTATTTATAAAACACAAGGGAGAATCTGTATATCCCCCAGCTCCAATAAAGAGGTGGCTCAGGAGACATCTTGAAGGCACAGATCCACTTTAAGGCAGGTAACTCAAAGGTACAAGTCAGATTTTCAACACAAGGCATCTATATCTAAAAAACAATCAACTTCAGACATTTGTAGGCAATGAGGAGAGATGTTCATACCGGGAAAACATTAAGACAATGATGAAACAAATAATAATTTTCACACAATACACTTTGCTCAGATTAAAAACCAGCCCTTCTTCATTCCCTTGATGACCTACAAAGCAAGCCCGAGCACCACACTCCAGTCCTGAATACACAGTCACGTTTGTAGGCAGAGCCCCCTTGCTCTGCACCTCACATTTGGTGGCCCAGACTCCCCAGCCTGGTCACATCCTACCCTGGAGAAGATCTCTTTTGCAGCGTTGTCCATCATCTCCCCAGCCACAGAGCTTCCGGAGCAGCTTGCTCCTGGCCTGATGCAAGGAAAATCCCATGGAACTGACTTCCTCCACCTGCCCAGGCAGGACACAGCCAGGATGCACATGAAGGCCAGAAACTCCAGCACAGCTTCCTAAAAAGATCTTAGTGACAGAAATGTGACCAACTGTTGAGGGGAGTCAGCTTCCTGGCCATGTCCTTTCATTGCATAGCTGAGGGATCTGCTCCTGCTGTGCTTCCTGTCTCCCCACCTTTTTGACTCACTCTGGGGAGAAAAACTGCAGCTTGCTTTGGAACAGGGGCAGCAGCCTCCGAGTGAAGCCCACTGCTGCTCCTGCAAGGTTTGCTGCTGGTCAGTAAACTGGGGAGTGTGGAGCCCCTTCTCTCCCTACACTCTGCAGTGAGGTCTCTGAGTATGTGGGCTGGAAGACAGTTTTTATTCTCATGGGCTCTTCAAGCTCCTCCATGGAGGCTGCCAGCTAGTGCCAATTAGTATTAATCACATTTACTACTTGCTTGGATACCAAATGAGTATTCCCACTGGAAGGGAACAACATTTGAGATGGCAGCTTTGACAGTGGGGAAACTGGCCATTAGGAAACTGGACTAAAAACCAGGAACTCCTTACATCTCCATCAAGGAGTCCTCACGAGGTAGTTCTGCTTACCACTGGCCTGGGTTACAAGGTGTGAAGGAAGGAGTACGGTCACAGCTGAAAAATGGGGGCAAAACCCTCACATTCTGCTGGCAGTGCTGAACTGAGGGCTACACCCTACTGTCCAGTCCACTCTTTGCTGGCTGTCCTCTGTGGTGGGGAAGACTCATGGCATTTATACCAAGTGAGTTACCTTCTGGATGCACCTAATTCTTGCCAGTGTCCACAGATGGATGCCAGCTGCTAACTTTAGGTGCTGCAGACGACATCCACAGCCAGATGTGAAAGCACATGGTACAAATAACTCCTCCTCCCTGTGCTTGACTCACGGGCTGCCACCGAATCCAGCAGTTCTGTGTGTGCAGACCAGGCACCACGGTGCTCCCAGCGTGATGGGCCCAGACAGCTGCTCCTGCTAACGCCCGGCCGTGTGCGGGCACTCTCCCTCCCGACAGCCTCTCCCCATTCCACAGGCATTGCGTGACGCTGCCAGCCTGGACAGGCTGTGCCCTGCACTCCTGGAGCCTGGAAAGCAGCTCACCTACACATTCGTGGAGTTGCGCCTGTGTCTGAGGGAAGCACAGGCTCTGACTTGCACTGAGAGTATGACTGACACTGCACATTCCAGAGAGAAACAGAGCATACTGCAACATTGCATCACAGGGCTCTGGTCTCCAAAACTCCTATAATAGTTCAAAAAAAAAAAAGGAAAAAATTCAGAAAAAGTGCTGACTGTTGTCAGCCTCTTCCCTCTCACCCCAGCTGCCATGTTTTAATTTCTTAGTATCTGTGTGGGTAAAGTATTTTCCCTCAATAGGAAGACTACTCTGGCTTGGGCAGCTGGCTAAGGCTGCCTCTTCTGGGATATTCAGTGTCTCCATTCTGGCAAAGGTTCCATGGATTCAGAGACACGGCCATCTCCTGTCTACTTTTCACCACAGCTGCACACTGCACAGCAGAACTTTCTGGTCTCTTGTTGACTTTTTCTAAATCCATCACTCGCAAAACCCAGACTGATGCAAACAGATGATTTGACATGATTTCTATCTCACATGCCAGAACTTGTATGTTCAGTTTTCTACTGCAATAGCGGAACTTGATGGACTCGTCAAGCACCACAGACACAGTAATAAATGAATGCCTATTCTGAATTGACATCTACTCCATCAGCAAAGAACAAAAAAGTCTAGTACCAGTCAGCTTTGCTTGTATTCTGCATACATCCATTACTCCTTCCTAGCAACTCCCCAGAGAACTGGGCACCATGAGCAGCATTCTATGTCACACTCTCCCTCAAGCTTGAGCCCTTTTCAGCATGGTATGGGGACACTGAAGCTGCAGTGTAAAGCACTGAGTGAGCTGGGATTTCTGGGTCTATATAGTCTTCTAAAAGGTTACAGGGTAAAAAAAAAATTTTGCCTTACATTAACAGGAGTTTTATGTGATGAGACTTCCCTGTAGCACCAGGCCAGCTGTGGGCTCTCTCCACAATTCTTCCATCAACAACAGCATGGGTTTGCCCATCGTTTTGTTCACTCAACACTCTCCTGTCCTCACTGTTTGTTACACCCAGTGCATGTGCCAAGACCTGAGGCCACCTCCTCCCTACCAGGCCAAAGCTCCCAGAGCTGTTCCAGAGATGAAGCACCAACAGCTGTGTTGGTTCTCCAACCAAGAAGCCAGCTCTCTACGTAAGAGTCAAACTATGACAACACAAAACTGTGAGGCCATAACTTATTAACTTAACTTTTAGATTCTGCATAAATGTACAGGATTTTGAGAGCAGAAGGCTCTGTCTCCTCTTCTGACAAATCACAATACTTCAACTAATAAAATATTGCCACTTTTTCCCTGCTAGGGTTTCCCTGATATTGCTAGGACAAACACATGTCTGTCGGATAAGGCTGCAAAGTTCCTCCTGAGATGTTCTGTTAACTTCTCTGTATAGCCCCTCCACTACTCTCAGGCAGTGGGTCAGTAATTTAGGTGGAATTTTGACATCACCCTTGCCAGCTCACTCGGCTACTGGCAAACGTGGCTCCTGTAAGGGAAATGTATTCGCATCCATCCACAGCCCATAATTTGCTGAACATGAGCACAGTTTTTCATAATGACCAAAGTGAAAAGCACAGAGAAACATCTAAGCACCAGCAGCCTAAAGTGTTTATCAGCTCCTCTGTATCTAGATTTCCTTAAGTCAGCATATGGGCATGGGGGTGCAATACAGACCAGAGAATTTTGGTCCCCTATCTAAAATAATGGGTACTGGAGAGATGGCAAGGGAGAGGAAATGGGGATGGTTGTGGGTTCTTTTCTTTTTTTTTTCATTCAAGTTTTGAAAAAGAAGCAGCGTTGCTCTAAATAAACCATTCTAGGCTTAGCTGGGATTTGTGTTTGGTGCAAGACTCAACAGGAAACACAGCACCTCTGCCACTGTACCTTCCACCAGACTGCATGGCAGGAAATACAAGTGCTTCCCTTGACATCTCCACCACACGCCCTCCCAGCCACATGCGGATCCCATGCCTTGCATGGAGCGGCTGACAAGAGAAGCTTCTGCTCCACTAGCCTGATCACCCCTTCCTCAGCTGTGCCATGCCATCAGAGGTCTCTGGAGGCTGAGGAAGAATTTGGGCACTCAGCTGCATGGCCCAGTAAAGTGCACATCTGGATGAGATGGTGGACAGTGCTGCCAAACAACTCTGGGGTTGAAGACTACACTCTCTTCAGCTGGCGCCGGTTCCACATGCCCCGCTTTGAGTGAAACCAGTGGAAGAAGTTCCTCAGGGAGAGACGCTCCACTTCCAGGCCAGCCTGTAAGATCCTGGCAGACAGAAGAGTGGACTTAGGGAAAACTTCATCACAAAGATACTGATGGACTCAGCCCCAGGATAACTCTTTTCTAAATTGTGCTGTTGATAAGAGACCGCAAGCAAATGGGATAGTCCGGCATAGCTCGGGGGTAATCCCGTATCCACAAGCAGGAATTGGACAGCCCAGAATAGCTCAGGGGTAATCCCGTATCTGTAAGCAGGGATCAAATGTTTCTGGGTGTCTATGCACCCTTGAGTGCAGGACTAGTCAGGAGTGCCTGCATATGCCAAGACAGGAGGAAAGATGGCTGGCAGCACTGGACTGCAGTCAGCGACAGAAAAGATGGGACAGGGCCCAAACCCTACAACTACAAACCAAGAGGCCCAGGATTTGTGCACCCCTCCTCACAAAATCCTCAGAAATTTTAACTGCACCTCATAATCTTTAAATGCCTCTCCACCAGTTGGACTTCAAGGCTAAATGTTATACAGAAAATGTGAGGGATCACACTACACTCTGAATGCTTGAAGAGGACAAAGTCTTCACAATCACCAGTGCCTGATCTGCAGGAGACCAACCAGCGGTGTGGCTGGAAGGCAGCAGAAAACAGCTCTCCTCTTACTAGTGGCTGCAGTAGAGTGCTTTGTGTCTCCTCACCTACTAGGTTTGAGGTCAGCATATGCTTGAAGACTTTCCCTCACTGGCCAAGGTTATGGTGGCAGTAGTCATCTCAATCTCCTTTGATCCCCACTCCCATGGTCATTGGTTCTCCAGGATCTGATGGACTTCCCCTCCTGAGCACTTGAACAATGACAGTGGATACCTACCTGTCAAGGAGTTCCCAGTCCTCTCCTCCCCAGCGGTCCCGAAACTCTTTTGTGTTCATGCCTCCAATTTTGTCCAGGTCAGACTTGTATATGCCCAGGAGACCAAACCCATTCACCTCCCAGTAGCCTGAGGAGAGCACAAAAGAGGCACAGCTTTTTTGGAGTTTTGAAGCATTGATGGCTCCAGCAGAGCTGCTGGAGTGAGACTCAAGCTACTTTAGCACAATGTTGACACCAGGGACTCTCAGCACCAAGGCAGAGCCAACCATGCCAACCAGCTTTGGGACTAAGAAAGGCTTGTAGACAGACAGCATGGTCTGATCTGTCAACTTCTTAGCAGAGCCTCTCGGATCTCCTGTCTGGCAACACAACTCCTGGAGTGTCCCAGCTTCCCAGGGTTGTCCCTGTGCCTAGATGGCTCAGGATGGCCACCTCTGTCTAAAGGAAATCCTATGCTGTACCACTTTTCTCCCTCCAACTTGGCTTGGTTTCCCTCAGCCCCAGTCTACCAGCTCTCCTCAGGACAGGCTGTGCCCCCTAAGAAAAGAGAGATACAGACAGACAGGAATAAAGGATGGTTTTTCCAAGGTCCTTAAATCCATAAAGAGCCCTAGGAGACAATCAGGAGAAACATCAGATAAAGGGCTCTGCTAGCTTTTTGAGCTCAAATTCTAGGTACCTGACACTGTTAAACCCCATCCTATGTCTAACACACACTCACCTGTGGACTTGGCCCCAGACCCTGACAGTGCCAGAGGAACACCTGAGAGGCACTTCCTTCTTTCCCCATTTCCCGAAGTCTGAGCCCTCTTACCATCAGGCCACTGTGGGGACATCCCGCAGTGCAGCCTCATGACCATGGGTGCAAAGGCCATCTTGCCTTCCACGCAGTGCTTCCTGATTGAATCAATGACTCCAGCTGGGAAGTGGATGTGGAGGTCACACAGGAAGACAATGCTGTGTGGGTCCTGGAACCAATTGTACCAGTTGGGAAAAAAAAATATGTTGACTTGCAGTAAATATTTATTGAGGGGCAGGAAGACAAATATAGGAGTCAAAATCTCATTACTGCATCAGAATCTGAGATCCCAAGAGCTGGCAAAATATCCATTGGCTGATCAATGATGAGTGTGAAATGACTGTGACCTGGCAGAGCCAGAATCACAAAGCTGCTACTGCTGACTTCCCTCCTGTCTGACAGTCCCAGCAGATGGACCAAGAATCAAACAGAGCACAGGCTCCTCAGAATAGAGACCCTTGCTCTGGAAGGACAGGAAAAACGTCTACATTTGAACTGGTCTGCTAGGCTATTCCCTTCCCTAAAAACCAGCATGTTCAATACCAAAGGCGGCGGCAACACCAGACACATACTACAAACTTCCCTGCCCACCCAAGGCCCCCCAGACTCACCGTTACGAGGTCTATCCCCGCCTGCAGCCCAGCAGAACGCTCAAAATTCCCTGTCAGCTTCAGGTAGCGATAGCTGGGGGTCAGAAGGGAAAGGGAATTTCAGTGGCACAGGAGGTATGGCCACACAGCATTGGGCGATGGAGCTGCCCTCGCCCCATGCACCCTCTGAAGCAGAGGAAACCTTTGCTGGGGGAGTGCACAAGCCCAGCACTGCTCCCAGTCCCAGTCTGCCCAGAGATTCTTGTCCCTGACAGAGCCTAGCAAAACTCTTCTCAGCTCTAGCCCAGCTCTGTCCTAGGACTGAGCCTGGAAACCCCTGGCATGTAATAGAAATGACCAGCCAAAGCTGTTTCAGATCAGAGCAGGGTCATTCTAGCAGAGGTCTCCATGCTCTCTGTCCCACTTCTCAGAGCTTTCTTATATTTTCTGTCCTCCCCCTGCCCCATCACTGAGAGATTTGCTTTCTCTTCTCTCTTGCAATCTTGAAAAAAAGAGACAAATTCAATAAATTCAGCTGGAAGACTACACCAGGTATTGCCTTACTCTTTTCTAACAGTGTTCCATGCATACATGTGCATGCACATCATAACAAAAACAAATTCTTGTGTATGTGCAAGGTCTGAATAGATGGTGTCTGTGGTGTTCCAGCTGCAGCAGGCTATGGCTGGTCACCACACAGAGACTGCCAAATGTGCTATTTGCAGGCATATATGTGTGACTGGCTTTTGTCACCAAGCAATACTCCCACCTGTGCAAGGTAGACCTTTTCAGAGCCTTCTCTACATCCATGTCATCACTGCTGTAGTCTGTGATGATGACACTGAAGTAGGGATCCTTGGTGACTCGGAACAGCTCTTCCATGTCGGAGATGAACTGCAGTACCCAACGTGCCTGGTTTTTCACTAGTTGTATTGCAACAGGGAGAGAATCAAAGCAAACTGATTTAAGTGGTGTTTTTTTTTCTCAACACAAAAGGCTTCTTGCCTTCTGTGAAATCTCAACAACCTTTCAGGGATGATGTAATAGGCCCAGGGTGAAAACCTGGTCCACAGAACCAAGGAATCAGCGTGTGACAGAAGTTTTCTCTGAGATTACAAGCCATGGCTGCTTGGGCCCTATCATATTTTTGAGGGTATTTAACTTGGATAGAACAGAAACTGGAAGTGATCCAAGTAAGATGGTTGAGACTGGCTCAGACCCACTGTCCAGGGCTGCCCTCATGGGAACTGCCCACTGTGCCACCCATCAATATCCTGGGGAGGCAGATGGCCTTACCTGGCACTATGAAGTGAACCACAGCCCGGTGGTTCCAGGAAAAGCCCTGGGGCCAGCACAGCTCCGGCTCGTTCGCCGCAGCCATCAGGTGCCGCCGGCGGCCCCACACCAGATTCCTCATCCTCCTCTCGTCCTCCTCGTGGCTGCTGCTGCCCTGCCAGTCCCGTGCGAAGATGTACTCGGAGAGGCGGACGCGGCGCTCGCCCTGCTCCAGCAGCTCCAGCTCCAGCAGGTAGCGGCTGCCCCGCATGCGGTCCTGCCGCTTCTCCACGTTCACGATGCGCTGCAGCTGGAAGCGCCTGCAGGACACGCAGCTGGCGTGGGCATACCCTGGGCACCAGCCCCTATCCCTCCCCCAGCTCTGCTGGGCTCCTTCCTTTGGGCCAGCACAAACCTTTCTGCCCCCAGCTTCCCCCTGCTTTGCTGCGCTGCTTCCAAAGTTCCATGGGAATGTTTAGCACCTGTTTCTCCTAAATCCACAAGCATGTGGGATTCCAGCCAAGAGAAAATATTTGGCAAGAGAAATGAAATAAAGGTGACATAGAAAATAACAAATGTGTCTGAATGATTGTGTAGGGCTGGTAATACTGAGTGTATTCAACACCACCTGCAATGATTTTGGCACAAGGAGCATGTTTGGGCTGCTGAAACTGGCTCGTGACAGCTTATCAAACAAGAACACAGAGCAGGACTGAGCAATCATACAGTAAAAACTGGCAGGAACTGTAGATTCAGAATGGCCGAAACTGGATGAAATGCCAGGGTAGTCATGACTTTTCAGACCATAACAAGAGTTTCTGCAATAAAATAGATGCTTGTGAGTTAAAAATCCTGAGAAAATCTTGTGTGTACTGGTCAGTTACACCTGGCTGTGATTGATGTGACCCTGAAAAAGCAAATGTTATCTTAATATGTAGCATTAGGCTTACTTCCAGCAGGGATTAGAAGTTAATAACACCTATTCCATAAAACATCCAGGATATTTGTCACTTATGTATATGAAGACTAACATCAACTGAAACCAGAAAAGACTGGTAAAAAAATTATAATTTTTTTTTTTTATAACACTTATAACAGAAGGGTCAGGTGTTGGATTGTTTAGCTTATGGAGGCTAGAGGAAGTTTTCCAGAAGGGATGGCAAGTCTTGACAAGAAAAAGAACCATACCAAGACCATGTAACAAAAGAGTACCAGCAAAAGCTGGTATCATTTCTCAGGCGAAAGAAGTGTGCCTAAGTCCAGTGTTTTACACAGATTCCTTGCCTGAAATGTTATTTACCACATCTAGTTCATCCTCTGATTCTCACCAGTTACTCACATAACAGGTATTCCCCATACAGCATGGTTAACCAGTTCTGGGACAGCGCCCCTTGGTTTTCTCACCGTGCCTTACCCTTTACTCCTCTGGTTGAGCTTCCTGAGGAAGACACGTGTAACTTCCAGGGCCTCCCTTTCTCTTAGCAGCAAATTTCCTGAGATGTTGCACTTCAGGTCAATCCAGTCTGTGCGCAGCATATGGAAGTCCAGGTTGCTCATGCTGAAGGTCTGCCCCCAGTTGACTGCCTGGTCAAACACTGGTACATAATCAAAATCGTCCTCATCTTCCTCCTCTGGCTCCCCATCCACCTCTTCCTCCTCTGCTGCTCCTCCAGACTTGCCCTTCAAAGGAGATGCCACTTGCACCTCTCCTTCATCCACATCCCCGTTGTTGGCCGCCTTCTGCTCAGCAATGTAGGACTGCACCTGGCTCAGCCACCGTGGCAGCCCGGGCTGCTGGCTGGGGCTGGCAGCATTCACTGCATGTCTCCCGGCTTTGCCAGAGACTGGGCCTGCTTTCCCAGCTGGCACGGTGCCTGCTGGCTGCAGTCTGTCCTTTGTGGTGCTGAGGTCTCCTCGAGGTCCTACCCTGCTGGGAATTGTTACCTCTGAGTCCCTGGGATGGCCAAGAGACTGCTGCCTTTGAGACACAGTCCTAGAAGAAGGGATTGTCCTTCTGACAGGCACTTTCCCCTGGATGGCCCTGGCATGCTGCGGAGGGTTCCTGGAATTGTCTTTGACGCCAGCTTTTAAACGGGGTCTCTTAGTTACTGGTTTTCCCTCTAGGCCAGTCGAGTTGAGGCTTTGGTTGGTGGAGGCCAGCATGGCTGATTTGATACCAGACCTTTTTGTCCTCCTCCTCCGTATCTCCTCTCCTGCATCGTCACCCATCACCGAGAGGAGCCGGCGGCGCTCCCGGAGGGAATAGTCATCGTGAATATTGTCGCTGCCCAAGGTGTTGCTGGGAGCCTTGCCTGCTGGCCCTGCCCTCCCTGTGCTGGTGCGCTCGGGGGCACTGGTGCTCTCCTCGTCCTGCTCCTCATACTGCAGGTCATCCTGGTTCCCCTCCTGGAAGCCTGCAGGATGAATCAAAGTTACACCACTGGCATCCTCCTGTTGCCTTCCCTGCCCTGCCCAGGCACCCACCAAGCAGGGGGCAGCTACTTCTCACCTACTCTCAGTGTTGTCTCTCCTGCTCGGAGGGACAGGGATGATCTCCCATGTAGGAGGCTCTTGCTGCCACCAGTCTCCTCAGCACCCATCACTCACCCCTGTCAAAGGCTGTGGAGCTGTCTGGCTTTGCCCTTAGCTGTGGGTCTGGCCACAGCTCTGCAGGACAGGTGTGACCATAGGCTGCCACATCACACACCTCTGGTGTGTTACTCCTCCCCATGTTTTTGCTAGAATCACACCTCAGCTAAGCTG
Source organism: Taeniopygia guttata (assembly GCF_048771995.1). Taxonomy (NCBI): domain Eukaryota; kingdom Metazoa; phylum Chordata; class Aves; order Passeriformes; family Estrildidae; genus Taeniopygia; species Taeniopygia guttata. The sequence continues at coordinate 70,150,811 of NC_133025.1, forward strand.
TGGGCATGAGAGTTGTCATGTTGTCTACTGCAGCCCACTGTTTGGTGAGCCCCCAGTCTGCCCTTAAGGGAAATAAAAGTGGCAGCAAAATTCTCCTCCCAGACACAGCAATCTGGCAGGGAAAGGCTGAGACTTCCTTGGTGTGGAAAGTCAACAGCTTCTTTCAGCTGGTGCTGCAAGACCACACACAAAAGCGACAGATAAAAGGATCCTCTGGGTTCTGACATTAGGGCCCCTACCTAGTTGCTCTGTCTTTTCTCCAGAGTTGAGGCTCTTCTCTGGCCGATCCATTTTCATGTACTTGTTAAATCCAAATCTGCAGAGAGAAGAGCAAAACACAAGTTTGATGAATGCTACTTTGCCCTTTCCTGGAAAAAGGAAGAAGATCCTAAGCACAGGGAGGCCATAGACAGCTATTTTCCTGGGAAAGTGACCATCTTTATCCTGCAAAAAAGTCCTCCTGAATGGCTGGGAGTCCTTGCATAAGGTGTCTGTTGCAGTAGGGAGCATGTAAGTAGCAGCTCCCTTGTGGGGCCACCACTGGGATCTGGGCACCAGTGAAGATGAGTGACATGCATCTTCCTCCAGAGAGAGGCCTGGTGGTGAGCATAGTTTGGCTTTCACAGTGACAGCTATCAGGAGGCTCCAGTGACTTACAGGCCAAGCTTGCTGGGAATACACTCCCTGATGTAAGAGAACAAACATTCTCTGACTCAGCTACTGGGTTAACAGTACAAGAAAAGCGCTAGTAGTTTCCCCTTGAGACCTAAACATATTTTCACCTAAGTTATCAAAAGAAGCCATAAATGCTTTAACATTTTGCAAGACTTAGGGGATCTTTAAGAATTAAGAAAAGTCCTACAGAAGTGAGCATGAAATTCCACACCAATTCCAGCCTTCAAGCTTCTCCCCACCCTGCTAGTAAACCCAAATTTACAGCATGCTACCTTTCCAAATAATAAGGATTTTCCTGATAGAAGCATTTGTTGTCTTTCTCCATGTGGCTCAGGCGGCTGTAATCATTTGGGTAAACAAAGGATAGATGAACCTGTGAAGAAGAGAGAAAGACAAAGTGAAACTCTCATAAATGCTAGACATCAGTCACAAGGTGACCGAGATATAGCTGCAGGATAACCAGAACTTTTTAGAGGGAGCAGGAGTTGCTCATTCTTTCCCTCTCCAGCAGCAGGCTGTGAGAATGGAAGACAGAAAGATGCATGCTAGGATACACGTATGCATGCATGTACCTTTTACCCTTTCCCTCAGCATCAGTCCACATCTCTAACTCCGAGCTTAAGTCCTACAACAGAGTGAGAACTAACTGGGAGAGAGGTGGCCAAGTTCCCTGAAGAGATGTCTGTGGCTTTAGTAATCCACACAAACTACAGTCCCCTCCACGGGGAATGAAATCCCCAGTCACTGTACTTGCAAAGGTAAGTTCAGGCCCCATGGCTAAAGGGATCTCTTCTTCCTCCGTGTGTATCCCTGGGCAAGCACCAGGTTAAAAAATCCAACTTACGAACTGGAGCCCCTGGTAGCGCTGCAGAGGAAATCCATTCACCAGGTAGCTGGGCTTGTATGGGCAGTCCGGCAGGGCCCGGCGCACGCGGGACTTGCTGAGCAGAGGCACTGCAGAGAAGGAACACACAGGCAAGGGCTGCAGGAGGAGCCCTGCTGCAACCATGCACCAGCTTAGCTATTTCTGTCCCTAGGTTCCATTTATCCATGTGAAATATTAAGAAATAGATAAACAAACCTTCTTGCACAGCTCAGCTCTTTACATTCCTTTAAGACGCTCACACAAAAAAAAAGCTTGGGGATGTTGTTTGATCTGGATACCAAGGAAGAGGAGCTGGCTTTAGTCTGTGCTTTGTCTCCTACAGTAACTGATCCTGTAGCTGCCCTTCTCTTTTGCCCCAGGAATAAAAAAGCATGGCCTGGATAACTGCGCTGGAGGAGGACAATCTTCCCAGCTGTGCTCCTGCACAGGCTGCAGTTACTTCCTCAGCTGCTTTCCAAGTCTTACCTTCATAAAGAGTGTCCCGGGGGTCAGGTTTCAACATATCAGCTGGGTGTACCCTGCTGCCAGAGCTGTCAGCAGCCCAGCTCCTGCGAGTGGCCAGCGTCTGCGGGATGTGCCCAACCTCATCCATCTTCAAAAGCGTCTCGTCTAGAGACCAGAGAGAGAACACAAAGGGGAGACAGGGGCTAACTTGCTCCTTGACCTCTCTCCACTGTCAGCCCTTTCCAAATGGCATTGCATCCGTGGCACTAATGCTGTTTCTGGCACAGGCAAATGAAAGGCTCTGACCCAGAAAGCTGGAGATATAGAAGCTGTAGGGTGGGAACACGGTTTCCACTGAAAGCAAGCACACACAGTGATGAGGAGTGGATGAAAATTACCTCCTGCCTTGGATACACCAGCACTGGTGTGCTGAACAGGCTCTATACTGGCAGGAACTACTGGACACCTCTGTATAATTAGTATTAAGTTTCTTTTCAAAGGAGATAAGAGTGATGAATGGGAGGAGAAACCTGAGGAGCAAAGGAAGGACCTTCAGTGGCTGAGGAGGATTTTACTCCAGAAAGGGAATGAAGCCCCACAGTAAGCCAAGAGCAACAGGAAGCTCAAACTCAAGACTGGGTATTGGTTACATTTTTCCTTGGGTGCTGCTGTCACAGGACTTCATGTCTCCATTAATCTTACTCTAAATGAGGGGAATTGAATAAATATCCATGAAGGAAAAGCAATATCCTGCCAAGGGCACTGGTGTGCAACTCTGGGGTACTGAACTACATGGGAGCCCAGAAAGAATGGGATGTCATGTAATACAGCCAAAGGCTAATATGAACAAGGGAAAAAACAAGGGCAGAAGGCAACAGATGAAAATGAGACTGCAGCACTGCACCTAATCATGAAGGGATCTTCTGGAATGTCAGTCTTCTACAGGTAATTAGTAAGAAGAAAAGAGCAAAAGGAAGGATGAAGATGGAAGACCAAATAGAAAGCCTAGTCTTAGCCACATGGGAGGTTTCAGAAAATACAGCAGCAGGTTGTGATCCAAGACACAGCAAACAGATGCTTTGATTACATCAGGGAGTTTCCATGCACAAAAGGGCTGGTATGAAAAAAAGCCCAGAAATATTGGAAGGCAACAGCAGTAGATATGGAAAGGGGGAATGCTGGCAGAGGAAAGTGATGCTGACAAAGCTGGGTAAGGATAAACACGACTAAGGAGCTTCTTAACTGATAACACCATCACTTGATGTGCTAAGAAGGGTTTACAAAACAGGAGGGACTGGACTGATGTGTTTGCAGCAATCCAGCACCAACTCAAAGAGACTTGAGGCTGGGACAGAGGAAAGCAGCACCCCCCCATCATCGCCAGTGTATCCTGTTGTGTTCAGGACCCAGAGTGAAATGTCCTGAAGTGCCAGAGCAGCCCCTTCTCCCTGGTTGTGTCTAGCTGGCAGCACACCCCCATAGCTCCCATGTTTTGGGACTCATGTTCCCCCTGGCTCTCAGCAAGCAATCTCCATCCTGTGTTACTCCCAATCTACAACACTTCTCACCTTTGCAGACTCTCCTCTCTGCCCTTCCTCACAACCTCCACACTTCCATGAAATAATGTTTCAATCTTACTTCTGATTCTCCTACATTTAATAATGAGTCACACTCTTGTCCAGAAGTCTTTCTCTTGAACTATCTCCACCTTTTCCTCCCAATGATATGTATGCCTAGTATTTGCCTGGCTAGACAATGAGTCATGGTGAAACACTGGATGTTGATACATTTAGGAAGAATGGGGAGGTGCTTGGGAAAACTTGTGATGAAGATACTTACTAGCAAAAAGGGAGAGATATTGGGAGTCAATGACTTTGAACTTCGCTTCTGGATCATTCAGTCTCCACTGGAACAGAGAAATACATTAAAATGAAGTACCTATGGAGTTAACCAAGCCTGAACAAAAGGAACACACTACCCCTACTAGGACTGAATCTACCCAGCAGAAAAAGACTGGGAATGAGCAGAGATCCCCCAGGACACATCCAAGCCAGGAAAGGCCAGAAAGCTGCAACAGACCCCAGAGAAAGCAGATCTATTCCAAGTAAGCAGAGGAAGGGGTCCTGACAGATGGCCAGGACTATCCCACACAGAAGTAGGTAAGGGTTCTGGAAGGGATTAGCTACATCTCATGCAATGAGGAGCTGAGGCCAGGGAAAGGAGGGAAATGGTTACAAACATCATTCCTGAACTCTGTAGAGACACATATACGGGACCACCATTTCCACAGACTCACTGCTACTTCCACATGGTCTGTTCCTCTGTCATCCTGCTTGTGCAGCACCTCAAAGTAGTACCTGCCCTCTGCTGACAACCTGCACAGAACAAGGTGTCTGTCACCAGAAGCATTAAAGAACATTTCTTAGCTTGTCAGCAGACAATGAGTGGAGCGCAACCACACCCCTGAAACAACCTAATTCTCAGGGTAGGCGGGGTTAGGCCAAGAAAATCCAGATCCTGACAGTGAGATAGGGAGCTTCACTTATGCACCTGGAGCACTCCAGACTCTTCTCAGTTAATTCTGAATAACTCCCTCTCAGTGTCGCCTGCTGGGTTTTTACCTCTAGGAAACCTGGCCAGTTCCAAGGCAGGAAACTTGGGATGTAGTTCATATACTGGAGCCTGGATATGCTGGTGGTTGATTGCTCCAGGGAAGAAAAATTCAGTGTTGCATTCCTGCAGTAAATCAGCAAAGCTTTGGCAATACCCCAGAGTAATCCCTTTCTCTGTATTGCAAAACTCTTCAGGGCAAGCATGAGTGCTTTTCCCTTATCCTTGTGATTTCCTGGTCATGTGCAGAGGTGGCTGGGACTGAGGGACTTTGCTCACTCACCTCACCATGTTTGACTTCTGGCTGTGAAATTTCCCAAACTCTCCTGGTGCGGTCCACTCCTTCCCTGTCTGTGAAGAGACAGAAGATGGCTCTAGTTAAGATGAGCTTCTTCCCTTGTTACTGCTCTGACAATGATAAAAAAGGAAAATTTAATTCCCTCTTCCCTCCAATTCTTCCTGGCAAATGATTCATGAAATCCATCACCTGTGGACAGATTTAAGTCCCTTAATTGTGAACAACGGACTCCCAATAGCACTACCAAGAGGTAAGTGGCTTAAGGTATCACATGTCATACCCCATCTGGCACCTGTGCTGATGTTGTCATTGTAATTGGGCAGGGAAAGAAACCTGTGTAGTCCAAGGAAGCAGCAAGTCACGAAGGTCTCTGTTCCCACAGAAACATTAAAGCCTTGATGGGAGAAGCCGTGCAGCATGCACTGTACCTTGCCTACGCTGGCCAGCAGCTGGAGACCAGAGGGCTTTTCATCTGGACTCAGCCAGAACTCAGCATTGTCATCTGCAGCAATGGCAAACTGAAACTCCCCTGTCAAGAGATGGAGGGAGTAAGTAGGGCTTTGGGGTAAGGGCTTGTGCACGGAACAGATCCAGCTCCTCTAAAATGCTGTCGTTACCCTTTCTCCTGGTGAGACCATCCTTCCCTTTTGATACTATCACCTTCTGCCTTTTAACCTCTCTGCTAACTCTGCTGCGACTGAAAACAAACTTTGCAGATGTCACTGATTCAGTGTCCCTCCTGCACTGGCTTCACCTGACATCTAACCTGGAAAGCTAAGAAGTCTATGCAAAGCCTCCTGACATCCCTTTTGCTTCCAGAGCAAAATTCTGTATCAGATGCAGCGTTTGGATGGAGGAATGTGCATATGGAGCCACAGAAGGAGACAGAGGTGCTTGAGGTTCGCCCTTTGTCCGGGGTCACAGGGATGGCAGCTGCAGGCCAGGGCCCGTGCCAGAGGGTGAGTGCCAGCAGGCTGCTGGGGCAGAGGCATGCAGCTGGGGGACACAGATGTCAGCTGCTGTCAGAAGGCATTCGTGCAGCCAGGGAGCAGAAAAGACATCACTGATGTCATGGGCAGTCCTGGCCATGCGAGGGAGGGAGGCAAAGCTCAGGGATTGTTTGTGGCCACATACACGCCATGGGGCTGTGCATTCATAACAGCATTGTTATTTATCTAGCACTTCCCATCTGCCTTCTCCTGTGCTTTTCCTCACCAGGGAGGAGGCAGATGTGTTTCCAGATATGCCAAGGCCATGGCCACCCACGTGAGGGACACGGTGTTGGGCTTGCCAGGGTAAGGGCACCAGTAGTTCAGCATCAGGAGGGGAGGGAGGGGAAGGTGACAAGAGACATGAGTGAAGGTACTCAGAACCCTCACCATCCGTGAAAGGATGCAGGTAACCAAATATCCGGAGACCATAGTTGGTCCATTTTGGGGACACAGCCAACTTCTTCAGCATAGTTCTTGTCTAAAATGGAAGAAGAAAAAATTAATAAAAATAATTTCAGATGTGACAGGAACAAGGGAAGAATTAAAAACCCTGGGACAGGAAGGCAGAGGGTTTTCTCTGAGAGGAAGATAGGGTATGGGATGCAATGGAGGCAGAGTGAAAGAGCCAACCAAGTATGAAATGAGATGGAGCAGGTGCTGCTGAGAAGGCAAAAGCTGCATGGGGGATGCATTGAGATGGTGGGGACAGGACATGGCATTCCCTAGCCACTTGGAAGGAGAGCACCACATACAGGGCTCCTTCAGCCTGTGCCCGAGCCCTGGCAGGCCAGCATGTGTGAAATGACCTTCCCATGTTCAGCAGAAGAGCTGTTACCCTTGAACCCTTCTGAAAGCTTTCTGCTCCCTCAGCAGAAGGACAGGAGGTGGTTGAGAGGGAGGTGGTGGATTTTAACAAAAAGCAGGATAGAGAGGGAGGTAGGGGCAGGACATGAAGGGAACAATGGTTATCCACCAGGGAAGCTGAGCTGGGAAGTGCAGGACAGTGGATGTCATGGTCTTACTCACATGAGGGAAGAGAGGGAAGTGGAGGTTTCTCCTGAGCTGCTCAATGGAGCTGCCACACCAGTCCTCAAACACGTGCAGATTAGCCTGGCCCTGGAACTAGAAGGCAAAAGTGGGGCACCATGAACGGGTGCATCCAACCCCTGTGTCTTGTGTCCCCTCTCTGCTCTGACAGCCTGGGCCATGGCCCCGGTACTGGAGCGCTTGGGAGAGTGAAGGAAGGTTCCTTTGCTATGAAGGACTGGTCTGCAGGATACATGGCTCCAGCACTGCTGCTCATCTGCTGAACCCGTGGGGTTGGCACACACACCTGAATGGCACCAGGGAGCTGTGCTAATGCTTGGGACATCCCAGTTCCATGGCTGGGGTTTGGCCCATCAAGGAGGTGTTTCAGCAGAGGGCTATGCTCTGAGGCCATGGTGTGGAACACACTGCAGGGTGGCAACAACTCCCCATGATGTAATGTCTGACCTTCCGCAAGAAACTGTTTTGGACTCCCTCACCATCTCAGGGCTATTTTCCTGATCTGAGGAAGAAGGGACACCCTAGGGAGGGGAGATGGCAGATCACCTTCTCAAAGCATGTCCTAGAGGTAAAGCTGATGGAAGATGGTGGGGACAGGGAGATGGAGGCCTAGCAGAGCTGGGAGCAGTAGCACAGGCAGCTCAGTGGGCAGCATAGCCTCCGTGTGCCTGCAGAGCCACAGGAATTCTGAGAAAAGTGGGGGTTCCAGCCTGGAGAGCACAGGAGGGTGTGCAGCGTGAGTACAGGTTCCTGCTACGCAGCCAGCCCCGTCAGGAGAGGCTTCCACTCTCCAGCTGAGATCTGGAGCACAGCTGCACTGGAAAAAGCTTGCTGGCCACTGTGGGACTTCAGCAACATACTCCTCAAAGGACAGACTTTATTTCTGTCAGAGCCATTCAGAAGGGAATTGCTGTCTGCTCCCCAGCAAACTCCAAGCTTTCTGCCTGCAACCAGTGGAGCTGCATACTGAAACCCTCCTCGCAAGACTGGCATCCAACAGTGAAGAATAAATAAGCTGGAGACGATACAAGCTACCTTAGATGGCAAAACGCTGAAGAAAGGAATAGGTTGCCTTGGGACTGGGAGGTTTTGCTGTGGCTGTCTTGCCTATATAAGGGCTGCGGGAGCAGGGCTGGAGAAACAGCCTGAACAGCACCCAAATGTCTACAGATGGCAGCAAATTCTTAGTTTTTGCTGGGGAAACTCTAGCAGGCCTGAAGCAGCACAGTGGAGGAGGGTTCAACCTCTCTGTGCACTTCTGCCAGAGAAACTTTTTCACCAAGTTATTTTTCCCAGGATGGTGGGCTGGGGGTGTGCTTTGAAATAAACTGTAGCTTGAAGGAAGGCTGTGAAGCAGATTTGGCTCCACACCAGTAATGCTCCTTGCAAGCTGTGGACTTAAGTCATGCACATGCAAACCATTTCTGTGTGCCAGGCAAAGCACATTCACAGCCACTGCTTTTCTGGAGGGGTCTCTCATCAGCCCTCTCTCCCTGGTGTCCTCACTGCCAGGGCTTCATGGATGTCTGCAAGCCCATCACGCCCCCCTCTAGGATCTCCTCCTCTTCCCTCCTCTGCTGACATCCATCAGCCTGGATTTTGCCCACCAGACAAGAGGAAAAGCAGCAAGACAAAGTGGACAAAATTCCTCAGAGCAATGCACAGAATAAGAGCGGAGACAGACAGGGGGCTCAGGATGATGGATGCAGCCAAGAGAAACCTGTGACTCTGCAGGAACTTGCAATACAAATAAATCACTGAAAGTGTGACAAATACTGAATTGGAATTTAATTGCTGTGCAGTCCTGTGCCCCTTGGCCAAATCCAGGTTCATACCCAAGGGTCTTACACTGCTTTTCTCAGCCAAATCAAATAATGACAACTGCTGTTTCTTGTGGAACATGAAGTGAGAGGAACAGGCTGGGCTCCCATAGAGAATCACTGCCAGAAGCTGAGTCCTATGGAAGTCTCCCACTACCCAAAAATGATGCTGCTTTTTTGGGGGTTTTTTTGAGAATTGCTTTCACAGGGCAGACAGCAGGCTCAGAGCTCTATGAAACGAAGCACAACACTCCCACACTGTGGACAGGCTGGCACTGCAGTTCACTCTTGCCAAACACAGACCCCGGGGATGATCTCAAAGCTCAGGACTGCAATGAAGCTGGGCTGCCTTTGACATGGGGCAGCCCAAATGCAAAACCAGATATTTATGAGGCCAATCCCAAAAGACTGGCTATACTTGCTCAAATGTTTGCAGAGTAAAACTTGGACCAGTCCCATTGCAATACAAAACTTCACTGCAGTTTGACAGTATTAGAGAGAGGGCAGCCTAATAAAAAATAAGACAGACACCATTGTACTAGGTACACCATCAGTACTTATAGAGATAATTCCTGAGATTTCTAGCCCAACACTCCTACCCTTCAAAGTCTTTACAAAGCCTCTAGAAGGAGATCCTGGCAGAAGTTAATGAGATCACCTTGCTTTCCTGTACTCACAGCTACTAGAAATAATTAACTGGTAAATAATAAGTATTTCTTGCATGAGATTTTAAAATCTTTTCTAAATCAAAAAATTTTCTCCTGAGTTACAGCAGCTTAATTTAGTTTCTGTTTCCTCTTAAAGGGAAATAAAGAACATTATTGACAGATAAGTGCTGGCTGCCCAAAGTGCTGCTTTGGGACTGAAAACTGAGCTAGGCTTTAATTTTAGGCCCCCACAAGTCATCGGTGTAGCAGCTGTTTTGAAACTCTATCACCTCTGTCCCTCCGACTCAATTCACAGCTGCCCATTACAGGCAGCTGAGAAATTCTTCTGTTTGCTCTATCCTCTCATGCAGCATGCTGTAAAAATCTCCTGCTTGGGGCTTTTGCAGATTGCAGTTATAAAGCAACATCACCACCATTCCCAATTCATGTGCACAGAAATGTCAATAGATTTTCTAAAATATGGTTTTCAGAACATGACTCTAAAACAAGGTTACTGCATTTGACTTCCCAGCTTGGACTACGTTTGACTTCCTACCTGGCTGTTTTTTGCAAAGGGTTGGGAATTTAGGACCTAGCAAGCAACAAGTTAAGTTCCTCATCTCTCCTTAAAACCATCTGCTTTGAAAATTCGGGATAGACAGATTTGGCCAGAACCAGGAATAGAAGCCACGAGTCTGAGTATTCAAAGGAGCTGGTTTTACGTGACCTTCCCATTTAGAGGATTTGTACCGCCCTTGAGGTCTATTGCTGTCCCAACACCCTTCTCCTTATCACCCTGCTGAAATAGCAGCAGAGCATAACCCCAGTTCAGGCCCAGAACAGGCACAGGTCACACACCAAGGGCACCACTGGCACAATGTGAGCGTGCCCTGGAGCACAGCTCAGTGTGAGTGTGCCCTGGAGCACAGTGCCCTGGAGCACAGCTCAGTGTGAGTGTGCCCTGGAGCACAGCTCAGTGTGAGTGTGCCCTGGAGCACAGCACAGTGTGAGTGTGCCCTGGAGCACAGCTCAGTGTGAGTGTGCCCTGGAGCACAGCACAGTGTGAGCGTGCCCTGGAGCACAGCTCAGTGACACGTGTGCCCTGGAGCACAGCTCAGTGTGAGTGTGCCCTGGAGCACAGCTCAGTGTGAGTGTGCCCTGGAGCACAGCACAGTGTGAGTGTGCCCTGGAGCACAGCTCAGTGTGAATGTGCCCTGGAGCACAGCACAGTGTGAGTGTGCCCTGGAGCACAGCACAGTGTGAGTGTGCCCTGGAGCACAGCTCAGTGTGAGTGTGCCCTGGAGCACAGCACAGTGTGAGTGTGCCCTGGAGCACAGTGCCCTGGAGCACAGCTCAGTGTGAGTGTGCCCTGGAGCACAGCTCAGTGTGAGTGTGCCCTGGAGCACAGCTCAGTGTGAGTGTGCCCTGGAGCACAGCTCAGTGTGAGTGTGCCCTGGAGCACAGCTCAGTGTGAGTGTGCCCTGGAGCACAGCTCAGTGTGAGCGTGCCCTGGAGCACAGCTCAGTGTGAGTGTGCCCTGGAGCACAGCTCAGTGTGAGTGTGCCCTGGAGCACAGCTCAGTGTGAGTGTGCCCTGGAGCACAGCTCAGTGTGAGCGTGCCCTGGAGCACAGCTCAGTGACACGTGTGCCCTGGAGCACAGCTCAGTGTGAGTGTGCCCTGGAGCACAGCTCAGTGTGAGTGTGCCCTGGAGCACAGCACAGTGTGAGTGTGCCCTGGAGCACAGCTCAGTGTGAGTGTGCCCTGGAGCACAGCACAGTGTGAGTGTGCCCTGGAGCACAGCACAGTGTGAGTGTGCCCTGGAGCACAGCTCAGTGTGAGTGTGCCCTGGAGCACAGCACAGTGTGAGTGTGCCCTGGAGCACAGTGCCCTGGAGCACAGCTCAGTGTGAGTGTGCCCTGGAGCACAGCTCAGTGTGAGTGTGCCCTGGAGCACAGCTCAGTGTGAGTGTGCCCTGGAGCACAGCTCAGTGTGAGTGTGCCCTGGAGCACAGCTCAGTGTGAGTGTGCCCTGGAGCACAGCTCAGTGTGAGCGTGCCCTGGAGCACAGCTCAGTGTGAGTGTGCCCTGGAGCACAGTGCCCTGGAGCACAGCTCAGTGTGAGTGTGCCCTGGAGCACAGCTCAGTGTGAGTGTGCCCTGGAGCACAGCTCAGTGTGAGTGTGCCCTGGAGCACAGCTCAGTGTGAGTGTGCCCTGGAGCACAGCTCAGTGTGAGTGTGCCCTGGAGCACAGCTCAGTGTGAGCGTGCCCTGGAGCACAGCTCAGTGTGAGTGTGCCCTGGAGCACAGCTCAGTGTGAGTGTGCCCTGGAGCACAGCTCAGTGTGAGTGTGCCCTGGAGCACAGCTCAGTGTGAGTGTGCCCTGGAGCACAGCTCAGTGTGAGCGTGCCCTGGAGCACAGCTCAGTGTGAGCGTGCCCTGGAGCACAGCTCAGTGTGAGTGTGCCCTGGAGCACAGCTCAGTGTGAATATGCCCTGGAGCACAGCACCTGAGCTCTTCTCACCAAGGAGGCTGACACCCTCTGAGGACAGCGTCAGGGCACCGCTGTCCCAGGAAGGGCGAGCTGAACCCTTACAAGGGCAGGGAGGGGACAGCTGGACATGGCCCTTGCTTGGCACTGATGCAGTTATGCCCCTTCAGGGCTCTGTGAGCGTGGCTGGCCTGAGCCCCAGCTTAACTCTCCCTGCTGAGCATGCTGGAAAAATGCCTGTCTGCAGTCGTAGCATTGCAGTAAAAGACTTTGGTATTTCTGCTTCCTTCTAGTGAGAAATGTTAGATTATCAGCCCCTGCTACAAGAACTGACCATAGAGGAGGATCAGGAACATAGACAACCCAGAGCTCTTGCTAGCCCAAACGCTACCATGTCAAAACTATCTGGAGAGTGGCACCACACACTGAAGGGGTCCTGCTGAGCAAGGAGACCAGAGAAGAAAGATCTGGGCAAGCAGCAAAGCTGAGAGAATTGCAGCAGAGAGACACGACCTCCTGCCCTGTAACTGGAGCAGGATGGAGAAGAGAAGCTTTCCTAATTTAATCCTGGGCAGCTTTGGCATCACAGAGGCAAATCAGCTGCATAGCTGCACGCAGCCCAGGGAATGATAAACAGGGCACACAGAGGGCCTGAGCCACAGAAGAAAGGCAACACTGTGCTGGCAACTAGAAACTCCTGAGTTTGTAAGACTCTTCTGTCTCCTCAGAGTGGCTGCAGCCCCTCCTCCTGCCTGGCCCAGCTCCCCTGACTGGGTGACATTCAGCAGCCAGCAGCTGGGCTTGGCGGCACGCTCTGCTGTGCTGGGCACTTGGGGGAATCCATCAAGACAAGTTAGCAAGACAGTTCCCTGTCTGGATGGGCACAAGTAGACAAGGAAGGGGCATCAGCAGAGACAGAATGAGCAGCAATAGCTTTTGTCTTTCAGTCCTCTCAGGAAAGGATGCTTCCTCTTCGGACAGGTTTGGTAGCAAGACAACACTCCAGCACAATGCTTTGGTTTTGTGCAGCACCTGTGCAACTCTACAGGTGCTGCCTGCAAGGGGCTGTGCTCCTGGACATCCCTCACACCTCCCTGCAAAGAGAAGGAAGTCCTGAGGCTGTGCAGACATGAAAGAGGAAAGGACATTTTAAATGCACCCCAGGACTGCCCAGACCTTTCTCCTCTCACAGCATTTTGCAGAGGTAAATAAGAACAGCCTGGCTAACCAGACACTTTTCTGAAAGCCCTCCCCACACCTAGAACAGCGTCAAATGCTGACACTTATATCCTGCAGCACAGGTTTGCCCTGACGACAGCCAGGCACGTTTCTGAATTAATGAAATGAAACACCCCACATCTCTCCAACCTGAGCAGGCAGTGTGTGATGCTGGGAGCTGGAAGACTTTGCTCTGGTGCCTGGAAGTGACAGGATACCAACCATCACATGCACAGGCATCTTGAGGAAGCAGGAGCAAGGGTGAATTCTCCTTTCCCCCGGATGCCAGAGCAAAACTTCAGTTTGGGATTTCCAATGAGCACACTTTCCTACCACATTATCCAAGGCTGAAGACTTAAGCTGCCTATAGCATATCCTGAAACTGAGAGAGGAAAATTGAGACCTGTCCTTTTTTGGCAATACTGGCTGCCAGCTCACTCTGAAACCCTGTTAATTATTTATGTTTTTCAGGAATATGCCTCTCTATTCAAACAAAGCCCAGCTCCCTGACCTGTGTGAGGCAACCTGGTGCCTCTCACCCCAGGAAACAGGCTGCAATTAAGTTATTAGAGATGCTGTGGGAAGGGTGCAATGGGATTATAGACCAGGGTAATTAATCTGGGCAGAGCCACAGAAAAACTTAATCCCCAGGCTGGGAGAAATTTTGGTTGGTGGTTAGGAGGACAGCAAGCAGCTCTGTACAGAGCTGTGTCCATGGATCGCTCTCCACCTCCTGCAGCTGGTACTGGTGAACCACTGGCCTCTGTTTGCAGTCAGGGGCACTCTGGTGACCCTCTGGGTATACACAGTGCTGCAGCAAGGGCAGGAAATTTTGCCTTATACAGCCAAAGAGAAAAGTGTCCAGGCCACAGCCACCAGCTGCACCTCTAACCTGGTAAAGGCTCACTGCACACCACAGCTGGCCACTCTCCAGATTCATGTGCTTTGGGAAATCTCTAGGGAGGGGACCAGAGACACAGGGCAAAGCTTCAGGGAAGCTGAGAGGTACCACACAGAGCCTGTATCACCCAGTGCTGTGAGAGAGGGGAGCAGCAAATGCTCAGTGTCATCCCTGGGCCCTGCCCCTGCCATCCTGCTGGCTCTTGGCCAGCAGCTGCTCATCTGGGAGGCAGCCCTGCCTGCAAGGCCCTGCAGCTGGAGAAGACCCCAGGCTCCAGCTGGGACCAGCACTCCAGAACCCACACTCTGACGCAGAGCAGCTCAATGGCCTGATTTGGTTCTGGGCACTGGAAGGTGGCTGATGCTGGCTGCTGCCAGGAAAGCCGAGGCTCAGGCTGCAGGGACCTGAACTGCTCCTTGCTGTGGCTGGATGGATACACTCTACTCCATTACCAATGAGATCTGGAGACCTGCGTGCAGGGCCAGCAGCCTGCTCCATTCCCTGGGGAGTCACAGAGGCTCCTTAATTTGTGCAGGTCTCTAATCCTGAGGAATTTAGTGAGCTGGCTCCATTAACTAAATGCCCCCTGGCTGGTGTCCCTCTCATTAGAAGCAGGCTGCATTGCTCCCTTATCTGAAGAGGAATGATGAGATAAGGGAATGGGGGAGGAAAGAATAATTGAGGCATGAAGGAAACAAAGGGAGTGTTTACCCCAGCCTGCAAGGGTCACCAGAGAGGGTCTCTGTTCATGGAAGTGCCACTGAAGTGGAGAAATCTCCACCTATGACATGCAGAGGTTGGATGGCAAAAGCCAGAGCAGCGTGACACTTCTGTGTGCCATAGTCATGTATTTGCTTGTTGAATGACTGGCCCTACACACCCCAGCCCTGAATAAAGTTCACAGGTAGTGGGCTGCCTAGAATTGTGGGTGGATGCTTGGAGCCTTGAGGAGTTGTGGAGACACCGAATTATCTGGAATCTGGACACTCCAGTCTTTCTGGATGATTACTCAGGTCTGTAAGTGCCATTAAGCAGGGAGGTGATAGGGAGTAGACTTCTAGTAAAGTGAATTAATTCCCAGGCATACATCCCTGCCTTTCTTTTTTGCTGTACAGGTCTCTAGCCATAACCTCCCTCACTCAAAACGATAGAGAAAGGCACCCACCTCCGGCATCCATGGGACAGAGTTGTCAACAGCTGCATAATTTGATTTATTCCTCCCACTTATTTGCAGCTCTTGGATCTGAAATACAAGTAGAGAAAAGTCAAAATAACCCGATAATGGCATGGCACTGACATGTACAAGGTGGTTCTATAGCAGCTCTACAAGAGGGTTCAAACCTCATCACTAGAAGATATGAGAAAATAAAACAAGTTTTCAAGCTCCCTTTCCAAAGGACAGGCCCGATAACATGGATGTAAACAGGGTGAAAATGCTCCCTGGCTTTTTTGACAACACATTTACATGGTGAGCTGCTGATGGAAAAGGATACCAGTATTGCTAGAGTTAACTTTAGCACAGAGTTAAAACTTAGGTCATTCTCTGGGTTTTTTTTCCCATCTATGTTTCAAAAATGTCCAAGCAAATGCTCCTCCAGCAGTGCTTCGAGTCAATAGTACCGAGACTTTACTGGAGAGCAATGAACTCTGTCCTGGCCTTTCACTTCTGCTTCTATCTTGCCTTCCTGTGCCACAAGCTCAGCCAGCAGCTTCATCCCACTGCCATAGCTTGGTACATCTAAAATAACTTAATTGACTGACTGCAGTGGAGCCACTGTAGTTTCAGGTTGTGAGTCAGCTCAGATTTTGCCCTGTGGCAAGTTCTCTCCCCTGTGTGAAGAGAGAGCTGTCTCTTGGGGCCAGCATCAGAAAGAAAGGGCTGCCCTTCTGCATGCTCAGAAGGCAGCCCAACCAGCCTCACCTGGTGTCCCAGCTTCTGTGGATAGTCCAGCTGAAGGCTTGTGTCCGCACCTGGGACATTGGTGTCTGACAGAACCTTAGCAAGCTCCCTCCAGCTTTCGTATCCTGTACAGAGGAAACAGAAAGGTGTCAGGGAACAGGGTTAAAAAAAGAAAACGTGGCAGTCACCAGTATGAACTGGTCTTACAAGGCTGAGAGACCTCTCGGAGTCTGAAATGGTCCAGCAGAGACACGGACTTGTTTTATGTTGCTTGGAGTTGGCAGACTGGCACAGAGAGAAAAATTGCCTGTATCTTCCTTAAAAGCTCTTCCCTCCTTCTTAGTAATTTAATACTTAAATTAAAGATTCATCATAGTTCTAAAATAGATATCATAGATTTCATTAATCACCACAGGACTAAGAACATTTTTTAGATTACTCAGATAATCCCAGTAGTCAAACTAAAGAATATAAATTTTTATCAATTAGCACTGCCAAAGAAAAGAGAATAACTAGATTAATAATTAGCTTAAACATCAAAATAGTATTATTCTTTTATGCTCCTATTTTCACAAGAAAATCTTCAATTTTCTTTTCTTGAAGGATATTATGGATACTCTTCTGCCATGCCTAAAATATTGGCAGTGATGCAGGTAAGGACACTGCTATTCAAGTGAAGTCACCTTCCAGGTTCAAAGCAACTTCATTTGAAACTCCCTTCTCCTCTCATTCTGCTCAATCCAAAAGTCGGGATCAATTCTGATTTCCTTCCAAAACTTCAGCGACTCCTGGGTTTAGGAGGAACAAAGGCAAGCAGATGCAGCACAACCTTGTGCCTGCTGCCCCATCACTAATGAGACAGTGCTGGTGAGCAGAGCTCAGACCTCCCAGCAGTGCTACAGTGCCTTACACTATGTGGCTCTCAGATCTGATAAACATTTTGGCACTTAGCCACTAAATGACCAACCTGCCAGCAGCTCAGTGCTGTGCCCACGCCACACAGCAGCTCCAGCCTCAGTGGCAAGTTCCAAAACCTCCATCAGCCCTGGCTTCTCCCAGGTTGGTGGCAAACCAGCTCACTACCCACACACCAGGGAGAGCAGCCAGCTCTCTCCCATTTTCTTTACAACTGGAAATCATCCCCAAAGCTCTAGGAAGCCCAAACAGGGAACCATCCTAACAGCTTCAAGTCTGAGTGTTTATATGAATGGTCTGAGCCTTCTACACTATTCCTACAGCCAGAAGTGGCAGGAACAAGCCCTGAGGGGGGAAGAACTGCTGGGGAAACACTTGCTGTTCCATAGGCAGCACACCAATCTTCACCAAGTCCACCTACCTACACCTTGCCCACCCAATCAGCAGCACGAGAGACTCGCTGTGCTTTAGGCAGGAGCATGTTCCATCTGCTTGCTTTGAAGGGGGCTTTTACAAGCCACAGAGCTTAGATCATCCCCCAAATTCTCTGGGCTGCACAGAGGCCAAGGCAAACCCCAAACCACCCCGCAACTAGAATTCACAAACAGCCCTTTGCCAGATCCCCCTCCCTGGCTGCGCTAAGCTCTTGGCCAGTTATTGTAACTACAAATAGGCTTGAAAAACTCTGCCTCTACTTGCTCCTGAATCTGGGTCCCATAGGGTCTGGCAGAGGTGAGCAGAAAGCTGCCTCCTGCGGTGTGCTGATCAAAGGGGGGCAATTAACAAAAAGAAAATGCAAAAAAATGTGAAAAAACATGAAAGTAGTCAGAGATTCAAGCGAGAGACAAGGCTAAGAGCCAACTCGAGTGTCCTCCTTTCCTGATGTGGGTGTTGGTTTGGATGTGTGGGTTTCATTCAGGTCTGTTAGATGCTGAACAGTCACAGATTTCTGATCAAGATCTTCTCACCCTCAGATTCTGATTTGAAGCTATGCATTTAAATTTATGACTAAAAATACCAAGGTCAATATTTATCTTTTGCAGAAGATTTTCCGTTACTCAGTGAGTAACCTACTGAAAAATGCAGCTAAGCACAACTTATGCGTCATGGACTGACTGTCATGGGAAAAAAAGGATAAATTCCTTTGTCTCTATATAATTTTATGTATAACTAGTGAGTTTCCCCCTTGTTCAGAGCAATGAGGCAGAAACTATTGTTTGTGAGTGTCCCGCAACTGGACACACGGCCCCACTTGGAATGGGGCTGAAACAGATTTTGTAGTTCATGTGAAATTCAGCACTTGCTACTTTGAGGGCTCCTTATAATAGTGGGAGAGAACAGCAGGCTTTTTTTTCAGCGAATTGACCCATAGAAGTGTAGAGTATCCTGAGTTGCAAAGGAGCCACAAGGATCACTGAAGCACAGCTGGCTAGAGAGGAATCAATAAATCAGGAAAAAAAGAAAAAAATTAGGCAACAGAAGTCAGTTCACCCCTAGAAAATCACAGAGGGAAGACACCAAGAGCAGGAGGTTTTTTTCCTGTGTGCAGAGGGGAGAGGTCATTTGGTTTCATTGTTCAACTCAGCACTTCACTGCCCTTTGGAATAAGCTCAGGACAAAGCATCAGTAACCTGCCTCTTCTGGGCAGGGCTGCTGGCCAGGACAGCCAGCCACTCTGGCTGTTCCATGGCTGGCATGGAGCCTGCCTCCCAGCAAACACAGAAGCCTGGCTGCACAGACGTGCCAATGGCTGACATTTCTCTGACCCTTGGAAAAGAGAAGAAAGGGAGGCAATTCTCTGTGTTGTACAAATATTTACCTAACACATCAGCCAAGCACAGAACAGACAAAGGAGCTACGAATTAATCTGGAGGCAGTGATTTCCTTGCTGGGTAATTTGTGCTTTGACAAGCCAATTCTCCAGCATGGTAGGAAATGATTTTCAGAATATAATAGGATCAACACTCCCCTTATGGAAAGTTCTTGGCACACCAGTTCCTTCTGAAAGATTGACTTTTCCCTGGAGGTCTCCACGGGACACCCTTGAAGAAGGACCTGGTTTTGCCCATGCTTTCCCCACTAAAGGGAGGAAACCACAGAAAATTCAGGTCTCCCACAGCTTCCACCAGAACACCTCCCTAGGCCAACTGCTCACCAAGGTTTCCTCCACAGCATGTCACAGGATTCAAGACATGGCCTTGTGACAGCTGGAGAGGGGAGCCCTGAGGCC
This sequence comes from Taeniopygia guttata, assembly GCF_048771995.1. Taxonomy (NCBI): domain Eukaryota; kingdom Metazoa; phylum Chordata; class Aves; order Passeriformes; family Estrildidae; genus Taeniopygia; species Taeniopygia guttata. The sequence continues at coordinate 70,169,882 of NC_133025.1, forward strand.
ACTTCCACTGCCCTGTCCCAGGAGTACATGGGCAAGGTGATCTACCACAGGTTCAGCCTGTCCTCAAGCTCTCCCTGAGCACTGCCCACTAGCTCAAGCACTCTTCTGATGGTTACTTAAAGTCAACAAGCCCACGCCCAGAAAAAAAGCAGGAGTCAAGAAATAAAACACCTCAGCAAACACTTCAGCGTTGCTAAGAAGGAAGCCCAGAACTATTAGTTTTGATGGTTTTGCTCCAGTCCCTCCACAAAACCAGTTCTGGCTACGATGTGAAAAGGCAGAAAAACCATAAAGGCAGAATCAAAGGCTTGGGAAGAGCCTGTCTCAAAGTCAGGAAAAGATGCTGGGCCAGGCATTGCTGCCATCAGCCTGTCAGACAGATACATGAGACAGCTTGCCTTTCTCTCTTCTGGGCTTCACTTCCCAAAGCATTTCCCACCACTCCCGAAGCACACCAGTTGTTTTCCAAATCTATTTTTTCACCTCAAACACTTCAAAGGAAGGCAGCACTGATGCAGGCACAGCTTGCCAGAAGTAACAGCCAGACTTGCAGCCACGTATGTCCCCCTCTTTGGCATCAGTCCGATCTGTCTACAAGCAGAGGTCCATCTTTCTTTCTACTTTTGTACCCCAATGGTCCCTCACAGGGATCAACCAAAGCCATGAAGGTGGTTCTTCTTCAGAGAAAAGTGATCCTTTTTGTCGCTGTTCCCATCAGGCTGGCTGGCAGACCCTGCTGAGGATCCAAATGCCCAGCAGGGCCTCTGGATTCATGATGGGAAGCCCCCAGGACCTGAGCTTCCTACTGGAAATAAGAGGCAGGTGAATACAAAGAAAAGGCAAAGAAGCTGAAGAGGAGGCTGAAAAAGATGCTGCATCCTACAGCAGAGCCCCTGCATGAGGCAGCCAGTCTGGAGCCAGTTGCCCACAGCTCCAGTGAATCAATCATTAAGAGACAGGACAGCTGTACCAAGAGAAAATAAGATGGAGATGGTTCTTGCCTAGGGTCCGGTCAGGTATGAACACCATGTCTGCCTCTTTTCAGCCATGCTTTTTACTGCTCTTGGGTTAAAAGTCAGCGAGGGAAGCTGCAAGTGGAGATGAAGAGATCTCACCCAACAGTTATGACTCTGACAGAACAATGCACTTGAAGCTCAGTTCAAGAGGAAAAAGAATTTAAAAAAAAAAAAAAAGCAGAAAGCCACAGGCAGAGATAAGAACCAGCAGTACCCAGGGAGCTATCAGGCCTTGGGGCAGGAGTGTGACCAGAGCTGCTCTGTGTGTTCAGAGATTAGATCCATCCTGCCATGCCCCCAGCCCCAGATAGCACTTGATATTTCAATTAGCCGGTGAAGATACCTGGCAATGGTGCAAGAGGAAATCCCAGACCCACTCAGGTGATCAACCTCCCCTCTGAAAGATGAGATTTGATTATTCTGCTGTTGTTACTGCTGCTTACATAGCTGCAAATGCTATTAACACCCACATTCTAGCTAGCCCTTTTATAACCCTGCTAAATTATTTCACTCAGCAGCCTCAGGAAAGAGCAGGTCTACAGACTGTTTTGCACAAAAGCATTTTCCCTCTTATGAGACCCTTCTCCTCTTCTTTTTGTTGAAAGGATAGGGCAAGAAAGAAACTGGCAGGAATGAAGAAGGGCATTGTTCTTCATTACCCCCATCATCCACAGACCCCTCACCGTGGCTTGATGTTTTAGCTTCCCTTGGATGGTCTTATTTCTCCTCTTATCCTAGTTGAATATTTTCAACTTACTGTTATTCCATGGGACTTCAGCATCATTGGAGGTCTTTCCTAGTGCTCCTCCTGGCTGAACAGGTATGCAGGTGCAATACCCAATACCCCCAGACATTACTCCGAGGTGCCTTGCAAACATACTAGTCCAAAAGATGCTGGTGAAGGTTGCTTGAAACTGAACATAAGATGGTGTTTAGGAAGTTTGACATGCATTTCACACACCAGAGCAAACCCTACAGCTGGTGCCACTCTGCAGAGGAAGCAACGCCCATCTCCTGGCCTACCACACACACCAACACAGTCCCACAACACCAAGTGCAAAAATCATGAGGATGAGGTGTAATCTGACCTTCTACAAACAGAAATGTGGGTGAAGGATACAGTGAAGAGAGACAGCAAACCATTTCTGGACATACAGGTGATTAGGTCATCACGGAGAGGGCCAGAGAAAGTAACAAAAACCCCAATTCAAGGGTAGGGCCAGGGCAAGGAAGTCTCTGGATACTTATTTAGGTCAATTAAAAGGATAGACAGAAAAGAGTGAACTTCTTGTCCTCAGATCAGGATTGGAACACCACTCCTGCAGTTAACAGGATTCAAGGAGCATGAAACCCAGTTGTTACAGAGGGAGTAACAGTTCTACTTCTGGTTAGTGCAGAACTTGCAAATAAGATTGCTGACCAGCTCCAGGGACAAAGCTCAAGTTAGGAACCTTGTGTGCAGAAATAAATTACTCCATTCTTCCTCCAGGTGCAACTCTGATTCACTGCTATGTGAATGGCTTTGCAAACTGACAATAAGCTGCCGAACATTAAAGGTACTTGAAGTATGATGGAGGAAAAGGTAGAGTCTGCTGATTTTCCTCTCCTTCCCAAGGAGAGGAAAATCAGCAGACATTAACTACCTAATGCAGTCTCACTGCCAGACTCACCCACAAATAATACCTTGCTGCTGTTCCCCTCTAGGTACAGGAAATGTATTTTATGCAGTAAGTGAGGAACTGATAAACAATGGCTGGGGCACTAACTGGTTTCACAGAAAATATAATTAAAATCTTGCTTCTGTCATTAAAATTTTCTACTGCCCTAGTTAAATCATTAAAACCACACAATTATCTAGCAAATATTGCCTGCTGTCTGAAAGCTCAGTGAGGATATGATATATGGAGGTGCAATACTGGATTTGAATGAGAAAGACCATCGTGTAGCTGCACTATCCTGCAAACATACGGGGCTGAGCTCCTATGTCAGCTCCAGAAATGCCACTGTTTCAACCTAGAAAGTACTAGAGCAAAACTACTGTAAACTCTTGCTTGTCTGCACTTTCCACGCTGAAGGCACAGGAGGTTCAGGAGTTGATGCAAGCATGGAAAGGTGAGCATGCAGGCAGCTGAGGTGCCCAGCCACAGCTCTGGCTGTGCAGCCATAACCCCCTGCCTGAGGCCACAAGAGCCCACTGTCTTCTGCCCATCCTTATCTCTTTAAACAGGCAACTTAATCTCTCCTCTCCCTCTCCTCCACTGAGGAATCCTGAAGGATTAGACTGAGGAAGGGGGAAGAGCAGAGCACTCTGTTTTTCAGGGGAAGGAGAAAATATTGGCTCAAATGAAGGCTGAGCAGAAGAGCACCTAGTGCTGCATTCAGCGGCATGAGATAAAAGCCCATTATTTTGGCATTGCTAACTTCTGCAGCAAAGCAGGGAGAAATGCTGGCTAGTCTCTTACCCTCTTGCAGTATTCCATGGGCCATCTTAAACCACATAAAACACATACAGAAGCTCTTAAATCATAAAATATATTTTTAACATTATGGCCAGGATAACTGTGCAGTTAAAATCCTTAACTGCTGGCAAGTTCCCCTGGTCAATTTACAGAACATGGCAATTGTGCTGCAATTATGGTGTTCTTGTCCCCGAGACATTGTGCTGCACACAGGCTGCCTCTGTGTCTGCCTCTTTGTACAATATTGCCGTCAAAAGCAGTTTCTCTTTTACTCTATAGCTGTGCCTGAAGGCTTTTACAGTCTTCAGGCACAGCTATAGAGTTCTCAAAACAGCTACAGCCAGTCAAAGAGGGTTGATTCCAGTCATGCCAAGAACAAAGGTATTTGAATAATTCTCATCATGGAATCACATTTACCAAGCCAGTCTTTTGCCAGTCATTGTCTTCAACTCATGGGATTTGCATCGAAACATTTACTGGTGTGAGGTTTGCCTTTGCTCGAACTTCAGTACGTGGAGCACTTGGTAAAACCAGCAGGCTGTGAGAGGAACACAGAGTCAGATGTTTTGTATACCAGGCTAGATTTTGATTTTTATTCCTGCTTTTAAAGTAAAAGTAATTTGCTACTTTGATGGTGAACTGCAACATTAGGCATTATTTTTGTTTTAAAAATGTCTTAAATGTCTTTAATCCTGAAACATTTGCATGGGTTTCTACCAATTCACTCCCAGAGAGCACATCCTCAACAGCTGACTCATACTCTGCCATCTGCCTTATTTAGTTTTTAATACAAATAATAGTAGCAACTTGAAAAATTCCTACCTAAACCTCAAGGTGACTGCCACGAAAAGCAGATGTTCCACCTGTTTTTGATCACTGCAAGTAGTATTCCTGGCACTCTCCCCACCATTTGGAGGCACTGATGAAGCTGTGTCCTTAGAGACAGGATAGGCATCAAAGGCCTGTTTGTTGAGGTAACAAGCTATTTAAAGCTGAAATTTGCCTCCATTTATCAGTACCTCAGTTCAACACACCACAGGCACTGCACTTGTACACAGACCTGGCAGGCTCCCTGCCTGCTCTAATTCATAAATACTGCATCATCATGAGCACCAGTGAGGACTGATTCTGCAAAGAGATTCATGTTTCTGAAGTGCTTTCTACCACCAACAGATCTGTTGCTTTCATGTCCACAGTAGCTAAAAAAATGCAATTAATAAGATGTAACATACGTAGGCAGCTTCCCTCCCCTGAGCATGGGGACGTACGTACAAAAATCAAGAAAGAATACAGCAATTTTAAGCTCAGCAGTCTTTGCTATCTGTTTTTCTTTCTGCAACAGGACTGTGCCCAAGAGAGCTCAACAAGGTAATCCACAAAGCTTTCAGAACGCTTTGGTAAGTGCATTTTTCTCAAGTGATCCAACGCTGCAGCAACAGACTGCCTAAAGAGTTTCCCAAGACCTTTTTTATTTAAAAACAGGAGCTGTCTAGGATGTGAAGCTGAACATCAACTGAGCAACACACCTTCAAGTCAACATCTGTTACTGCTTTATCAAACATAGCTAATGTATTAATTTTATCTTGGGTGAGGATTTTCGTGAAGAATCAATACCTTCCACACAGATGCAGCACTCCCAAAATATCTTCTTGCAGCTTGATTTTCAGTCTGTGGAACTTTGTGCTGCAGAAAATGCCATTCACTACTTCCATGAGAAAAATCCCCACACTTTACTTACATCTCTACTCGCCATTTAGATTTGCTATTTTGCTCAAAGCTGCTGCAAGCATTTTCTTCCCCTGAATTCATCTCAAAAGCAGTAACTCACTACTGCTGAAATTGTTACATCCACGGTCTCTGAGAGCATTGCAACGAAATTACTCCCCTACACTTTCAGTGTCAGTGGCAACTGGAGGCAGACTATGGACATGACTATGGGCAGAGGAAAATAAAGAAGGGGCTGGACAAATATCTACCAGAAATGGTGCAGGTAGGGTTGACCTGACCTCAAGGCAAGGAGGTGAGCTAAACCAACTCTCTTGCAGGTCACCCCAGAAATATCTTATGATTTGTTTAAATTACTTTAAATTGCCTGTGTTCTTGAAAGACAGCAGAATGACTGTTCTGCCCATGGCTCCGCATGGGACACCTTGCTCCGACATCAAACAAAGCCCTGAAGACAGAGGCACCTCTAAACTGTGGGACAACACAAAAGCTCTCCAACAGCTCTGCTGAGGAGGAACCAGCAGCACACACACTGATAAATACTGAACCCACAGGAATATAACAAGTCTCCAATATAACAAAGGGGAAGTGACAGTGCAGTGATTGAGGAGCTGCTCTGGTACTGCTCTCCAGGTATGGCACATCGGAAACAATCCAATGATTGCATTTTGAGTCAGATGAAGCTCTTCTAATAATTACTGGGGTTTAGATGAGGCTCTAAAACCACTCCCAAGTATTTCAGGAACCTGGATGCAATCCCTGTTTATAAGTTTACTTCCACAGTTTTGATTCAAAATCTGAAATTACAACTTCTGGTTCAGATTTAGGTGTCATTGAATGATTTGTGCTGAAAGGGACTTTAAAGTTCCAACCCCTCTGCCGTGGGCAGGGAAATCACTAGACCAGGCTGCTCAAGGCCCCATCCAACTTCATCTTGAACACTTGCAGGGATGGGACATCCACAACTTTTCTGGGCAACTTGTTCCAGTGCCACCATCTCACCCTCACAGAGACAAATTTCTTCCTAATATCTAATCTAAACTTGCCCTCTTTCAGTCTAAAGCTACTGCCTTTTGTCCTATCCCTACATGCCCTCATCAAAAGTTCCTTTCCAGCTTTCTTGTGGGCTACCTTTAGGTACTGGAAGGCTGTTGTAAACATGATCAAACATCGATTAAAATGGCAGCAAAAGGCAACTGGAAAATCAGGATATTCTCCAAGAACGTCTGAAGTTTCTCATCAGATGCTGACACCACCAAACCTACGCTCAAAGCTTTATCTGATCTCTAAGCCCAAATGTCAGCTTTCATCTGTCTTTGCAATGGAACTGTGCATGGAACCTGACACCAGCATCTCTGTTTAGCAAAGCTGAGATTTGTAACACTGATTTCCTCTGAATCATCATCAAATACCAACTGCTAGTCAGGGCGGAAAAACATGCAAAGACGGGCTAACCTTTTGATAAGTAATGGACAATCCTATGTACCTATGACTAAAAATATCAAGCCTCAGAGTACTAAGGGGCAAGAGCATGCTCAAGCTCTTCCATGACTCAGGCTCAAAACCCACATGGACAAAACAAGCTGCCAGTCCTTCCATTAGGCACCCTGCCTCAGAGCAAATGCATGCTGTGCAACGGGACAGGCTGCAAAGCACACACACTTGCTTCTGGGACAGCTTTATTTACACAACATGGGTTGCTATGAGGAAAAATCAGGGTTGTGTAAACTCTTTTATAGAGCTCTTACCCAGTGACATAATTCCAAAATACGAAATTCTGAAATATTGTTTCTCCTCTGTCTGAACTCCCACGTCGATGTCCAGCTTTGGATATCAAACCAGCCTGTGCAACATACTTGACAAAAATAATTAAGGAAGTGGGAACCAGGAGGAGTTCACAGAAACTACTTTTTGTCCCACAGAATCACAGAATATTCTGAGTTGGAAGGGACCCAACAAGGTTCATCAAGTCCAACTCCTGGCCCTGCACAGGACAGGCCCAAGAATCCCAGAAAGCCTTGTCCAAATGCTCCTTGAGATCTGTCAGGCTTGGAGCTGTGACCACTGCCCTGGGGAACTGTTCCAGTACCTGAACAACCTCTGGGTGAAAAACCTTTCCCTGATATTCAGCCTATACATCTACAGAGACAAAAAGAAAGCTTGTATTTACCGCGACCTAGTTTGCTAAAACACTCATGCCTAAATCCCATTGTTTGACAGAAGATTTACTGAGATTGCTGAATATTTTCAACTTGCTAAACTGCGACAGACTTTACTCTCACTTGGGATTATTTTTTTTAATGTGGTGTCTGCCAATTAAAAACTTTCTTAAGATGACTTTAGAGACGCCACACAAGAAGAGGCAAGAAGAGCAATTTTAGTTTGCTCTGTAAATCTTGCCTTAAATTTTTTATTTTTTTTCTTTTTTTAGCATCCCAGGACCTTAAAATCCATTGGAGCTGGGAGGGAGATGATGATGGAGGAGGGATGCTCTGGGTGGCAGAGTTGGGAGACATCCTTTCTGCAGAGAGGGACCGGAATCGAGCTGAGGGGGCCCTGGGGCATTGGCAACCCCCAAACTCCAAGCCAGGCCTGGCTCGGTTCGATATCTCCCCACCCCCTGCCCGGGCTGGCTCTGCCCTGCCCAGCTCTGTCTCCTTGCTGGTGCGTGGAACACTATTCCTGAACTTTCCTCTAAAAAGACTCCAGTGTGCTGCTGTCACCTGCTCACCATGAGCACATTTGCAGATGTGCAGACATACAATTAGAGGAAGTACAAATAAGACCCCTGTGTGAGGCACAGCACAGCTGAGAATCAGGGAGGTTTATGATTCAAGTAGTTTAAAGGACTTTTTAACAGCTGACAGAAAAGATTCAGTTTGCTTTAGCAAAGTAGATGCAATACTAATGCATGCACTTAGTGCAGAAAGAGAAGAAACAAAGCAACTATTCTGCTCTCAGTTGATCCATAGGCACGTCCCTCACTGAGAGGGGTTTTGAAGCTGATGAAGATATTCCTTGTCTGAAGTGCCAGCAATTGTTAAACTGCATCTCTCATTCTTAGCTGATTCCAAGTGTAGATCCTTTCTGAAGACCAAGTTGCAAGAGATCCACGTTCTTAGGGGAAAAATCCCTTATATACTACATCTCCCAACATTCTCTCCCTATGTAGGGAGTTTGAGTTGTTGCAGATTGTTGGGTTTTTTTTTCCATTGTGATGCAGCTTAAATATATTCATATTTTTATTATTATTATAGCAGGGAGTTGGAAACACAAATTAAAATGCTTTAACATAGTGGAAATACGATTGTAAAATTGTGCCATCACTGTACTTTGTGAATGACATTTAAGCTGTATTACAAATTTAACTCATTTCTGTGCTACCTTCTGTATTAACAAAACATGTATGATAGGTCCAGTGTTTTATCACACTGGCCTAAATTTCATAAAATCAGGGGAACCATTTCTACTGCTCTTTCGGAACTTCCAGGGAACTGAAAAATTATTTACTGGGAAATTTCTGGTTTGAGTTCTGCTAAGCTTCTGCTCCAGACAGAACAATCTCAGAGTCATTCATGAGCTGAGATGTAGCTGAACTTTCCAGAGCCCAGGCTGCAGGGGCAAGCCAAATGCTGCAGGGCCCCTGTTTTCCACAAGCAATCCCTGCCACCAGCAGGCATTCCTGAGGGCTTCCAGGAGGTGATCCTTCATCCAGCAGGAGACAGCGGAGTTAGTTGTCTTGGAGCTGGGCCAGCATGCCTCACAGAGCTATCCTGTTTCAGTGCAATATTTAACTTTGCTGTAGCTTTCTACCAGAGCATTAAAACTGACCCTCCAACTGCTTAAGGTGGCTTGCAAGGACTGATTGCAAAATTATCATTTTCTTTCCAACACACTGGAAATTTCCATAAGCCAAGGAAGAGGGCTTCCTACTGCCCAGCACTCATCCAGCTAATGAACTTCAGGACAAACAAAAGCCTAACAACAGTCTAATCTGCCTCTTGTGTAATTCAGTACAGGAAACTCACAAAGTAATTCCTGTACTGGCTCCAGAATAAATGTCCACTGAAAATGCCATCTGACATTGGTTGTTTACATGCTGACCTGAGATTTCATCCAAATACTCTCCTCAGTCTCTTTACTAAGTTCTGCTGACCTTTTCCACAGGCTCCTGGTGTGATTCCTACCAAGCTCCACTGACTGTTCAATTTGAGTCCTTTTCCATAATGGTAAGAGTGCACTGCCTTACACTATCACATATATTAAAATAACCAAAATTCTAGCATGTTCTGCCAAAACTGAAGGCCAGAGAGAGCAGCTGTCCTCTCACCTGCATTTTGCCAAAAGTTGTTTATTGTCTGTCCTCTATGTTCCTCTCACCCCAATCACTCACAAAGCTCCAAGTTCTACATTGCTGGGAGAGCATCAGACCTCGGGTCTGGTGCTCTGAAACATTACAGTGCAGTTTCTGTGCTGTTTTATAGGAAAAGTTCCCAGCCCAGTGTCTCCTGGGATGGAGGTGAGGACTGTGTTGTGTCTATGACTTCCTGGGTGCTAAAAATAGCCCAGGGTAGTTAATTTTTCAATACTTTTAATATATTTTTAATGCATGCTAATACTAAAGCACAGAATGGCTGAGGTTGGACAGCACCTCTGGAAAACATCTGCTCTGAACCCCTGCTCACAGCAGCACCACTGTCACCTAAAGCAGCTTCCACCAGAATCCCCAAATCCTTTCCTGCAAAGCTCCCTAAGACCACCTCCTATGGGATTCTCTGGAGCAGGTCCCTGAACACGGCCAAGTCTTCTCTCTTGAAGTCCCAGGCTGCGACTTGCCTTGTTCCAAGTTTACTCCAGACTGTTCACCACACAAGACAAAAATAATTTGTGAAGTAGTTTTAAGACAGACAGCCATCTAAATACACTGATAACTCTCAACCCCAAAAGTTTACAACTTCATTACTTTTGAAAAACCTGTCTTTAAGTACCTTGGAAGCAGAAGTCCCAAGGGAAAGTACTGGGATTTGAGCCAAGCCACACATGTGTCTATTTAGAGCCTAGCCTAAAATGGCAATATAATTAACTACTTCAGAATTTGCAAGAATACTGAGAGGTTTCCTCTCTCACTCTGTGCTCTCCATCTCTCCATTAGAGATGAACTTTCTTCATAGCAAGTTTCACATCTGTTATCAAAAACCATTGTGATTCTGGAAAATGAGAATGGAGGGACAAAAGAGAAGAGATTGAATGCCAGAAGGAATAAGGTTTTGCAACCTATGTTTATTATTCATATCCCTACTATATTAATGAGATAAGAATTTTTTTTAAATTCAAATAAAGCAACCACAGAATAATATCCAGGCTACCACATCATAGGAATTTCATAGGATCTATAAAACATGGAGCAGAAAGTAAATCCTGTTTGCTGCAGGATTTTAGGGCTTTGTCTTTTATATTTCATAACACACATAAGTGCCACTATTAGACATGCTCTTCTGCTTGGAGAGCTAATGCCAAAATAATGCAATGGGAATTTCAGCAGTCTATTGTCCAGGAGCTTATCCATCCAAATAAGTCCTGCTCTGATGCAACATGCTAACAGGTAAACTGGCAGCAAACCAAAATTGCTCACCTCCACCAGGTTCATTTCTGTGCTGTCCTGGCTCTTGCCAAGAGGAAGATCTGGTGGTGCAGTACACAAAATGAAGACAGCACCACTTCAGGGTGGCCCAGTGTGCTCTCCTACACCCTCACTCTTCTAGCCAACATCAGGAGTGACACTTGCACAACAGACATCACACACTGGGCTTTACATGCTTTTAAGGATCTGGGCTGCTGGAATGAGTTTTGTCACACCTTTTCACAACACTGACTGAAATATGAGGTGCTCATTCAGCACTGGTTCAGATAGCACTGCAAAGATGGGGCTTTCACCCTTTTTGAAAAGCAGCTGTGTTGGTGTTTGAAAATTCAGTAACCTTAACAGCAGCACCAATGCAAGATTAGGACAAAGCTTGTGAGGAGTAAATATGGAATGAGTAAATTCTGGCGTGTCCTGAATGCCAGCATGCTCTCCTTAACTATTTTTCAGTCAACATTTGATGGTGAGAGTAACAAACTTGATTCACAGAAGTACTGTGAGGCTCAATTATTTCACTTTCTAAAACACCAAAAAATACCTGTCTGGAGAGTCTGATTCACAGGGTCTCTGCACTCAGGCTCACACAGATATGTTACAAAAATGCTACTGCTTCTATTGGAAAAATCAGGCCTCTGGGCACTCTGATCCTCATTAGAAATATGAAAAAAACTTGCTTTCTAGTTAAAAAAAAATCTGATCTCTGCAACACAGAAGCTGGCAAAGTAAGCCTCACTGGGTTTAACTTCAAATGCTTGTAACTGCATAATTTGGAAATGTCAGAGCAACATTTTTTATTCATCTTTGCATATGATCAAAAGCATGACTGTCACAAAACCAGAGACACGGAGCATAGCATGTCCCAGAACTTTAGTGAAATCTGGTCCCTAAAGCATTCAGTTGCTGTGAGCAGCCCTTGTGGAGAGATAGCCTTTCTGAACATTTCTAACGATTTTGGGTTATATCAAATAAAAGAAGAGTCTAATCAACAACTTCATCCCTGCTACAGACTGTGAAGAGTTACAAAAAACCGGAGCATGCATAATTTTCCACCAGACTCCATAGAAATTTTTCACATATTTCTAAAACCTATCCCTCTATTGAACCCCAGGAAGTCTTACAGATCTTTTTCACAAAATCTGAGCTCACTTATGCAAGCAAAGTAGTGGGCTCTCTGTATAGGCAAGCTCTCACCCAGCATTAGCACAAAAGAGAGGAAATATACCTCAGGCATAACACTAACTTAAAATTTTTAGCAAACAGGAAATATCACAGAAGAGGAAAAAAAACGTATTTTTGTCTACCAACTCTGCAATAACAAGATGACTGTACAGTTTCTTCCACCCCTTGTCAGCTGACCTCTCCATGCTTTTTATTTATTTTCTTTTCTCCCTCAAGGGCACTCCCTTGCCCTCTCAGACTCTTACAGCCTCTGACTATTTTGGGGGAGCACAGAAACCTTCCCATCTCCCAGTGGCCCTCCTGAGACTCCTCCTGAAAGCTCTCTCATGTTTCCTGGTGAGCTCTGTCTCCTCTTTCGTCAGCTGCCTGCAAGTCCTGCCCCAGTCTTACAGAACTGGAAACAAGCACAACTCAACAGCATTAATAAATGATAGCAAGTCCCTCCTCTCCCTTTCATCTCCTGTTCTCTGGCTGTAAGCAATCCACCTGCTCCCAAGGCAAGGAGCAGGCATCTGCAGGGGCCAGGCTGTGGGGCTGCCTTGTCAAGCTCCAGCACTGACTCCAGGACAGGTTGGCATCTAAGCAGGTTGGTGACCGAGCCAAAATGCTCTCCTCAGCTGCCCCATCCTCCTGCCAACACCTCGAGTGGAGAACACCGTGTGGCTGCCACTCCCTGCTCCATCCCTGCCTGGTGCTTCTTACAAAAGTCCATTCGATTTTATGACTCATCCCAGGGTTAATCTAAGGAAAGAAACAAGGATGAGGAGAAAAAAAGAGTAACTGTCACACACAAAAAAATTATAAACTATTCTTTTCACCCAGGACTGCACCAATTAAACCATTACAGCAAGGTCCCAGAGCTCCTGCAGGGGCTGAGTGTGATGGACACCAAATGGCCCAGCTGACTCCTGACCTGCTACAAAGGCCTGGGGGATAGCGGTGCTCCTTAGGGTGCTTACAGTGCTTCTGAGTGCTCCTTACAGGGAAGGGTCACATTTCTCACAGCAAAGCAAGTCCTTCCCCCTCTCCAGTCTGACAAGATGTAGCAATGACTTCTAAAAGATTGATGGGAGCAGGATTTGGGGAGGCTGTGGTACTGGTGAACATGAGACATCAGAATAAACCCCTAGTGAAATCCTGACTGCTTCAATACCACAAGCGAGCACATTTGTTCAGCAGCTCAATGTGCAGATTTTAAATAGGACCCATGAGATGCCAAAATGCAATTACAGTCAAAGAGGTGATACAGGACAGCAACTCAGTATCCCGAGTATTTTCTCTCTTTTTAGCAGCTTGCTCCAGTTCACTCTGCTTTTATATCAAAAGGATGTTTTCTAACCAGTGGTGCTGCAAACTGCAAGCTGGAGAACCAAGTCAGGTTCTCCATTTTTCTCTCTAATTTTTTGCTCTTTGAAAACAAAAACATCACCCACCAGGGATTTTGCCCAATGGTCAAAACTGCCCAGCTGCTCATTTGTGCAGCGCTGTACACAGTTTGGAACAAACAGAGTAAAACCAAGCTGCCACAACCAGAAACATTAAAAGGATTCTTTTTACCACTCATCTTAGTAATTAAAGTAGCCTTCTTCCAGTTTTCTGAGTGATTGAACCACCCTGGAAGAATTAATCCCAATATATTTTCAAACTGTGTTTTGGTTTACTCAGAGATGGCCAGTTTTTAATTAATTTCCTACAAGCATTCACAACAGACCTGGATTGCCTAAAGGCTAGCCTTAGCCAGATCATGAGGAAAATAAAAAAGAAAAAGCAGTGCCCATACAACAGCTAAACAATATCAAATACATGCTAGGAGATTTTGATCTGCTCCTGCAAGCTGCACAAGCAAACAAAGTGAAATAAATATGGTAGATTATCTGTTGTAATTTTTTCACTCAGCTCTAAGACCTTCTGCCAGAGAAACAGTTCCTGTGCATGGAACACAAACCACAGAGGCCTGCCTAGGGCTGCTCAGCAGGCAGACATGGTCCAAACTTACTGAATGCTGCTGGTTTCAATTAGGGACCAGAGCTGGGGCTTTAAATGCATCTTACAAAAAAAAGGCTCTCTGAAAATCACAGCATATGCAGAGTACCTCACTGTGCAGGAAATAAAAGCCTTACGTAGGAATTCAGTAATTAGAAGATCAGGCCATTGCTCATCCCATCAGATAATCCGCCTTTGACCAGCAGCCAACATCTAATGTTTAAAAGGCAGAAGAAAACAACCTTCAAAAGCACCTTTAGCTGTATTACCTTACAGAGAAGGAAAAAAAAAATGTCCTCATGACCTACAGAAAGACAGCTTATGCCCTGCAGCACAAATTGTGATTACTCTTCTCTTACCATGCATAGTTGCAACTATTACTATTAGTCATAAAATTATCCAACCCTTAAAAAAAAACTACCAGCCACACCACTTGCATCATTGGCTCCTGCAGCACTGGATTAACTATGCTGAGAGTACCCAGCACATACACAATAGACTATTCTACAAACAATGCTTTACATTTCATGGTGTAACTCCCATTAAATGGTACGATGCTGAGGGAAATCAAGAGACTGATTTCATCTCTAAAGCCACTTCGAATTCTGCTGTAGGACCGGCATGAAGTTGTCTCTCTTCACGGGGAAAAAATGGACATAGGTATCTTATACAAGTAAATCCTGTCACAAGAAAAGCTCTTCTGCCTCAGATACCTCTGCTGTTCCTTCCCCATGGTTCTTCTGCGACCTCATGACATCCCTGAGCACTGAAGCACACAGAGCTGACTGATCTGCTCCAGACAGAGATGTGTCCGCATTCAAGGGAATGTCAGAGCTCAGTCATGTCTGTTCAGGTTCTCTTCCAGTTTTAAACAAAGCTGCTCTGGACCATATTGGCTGCAGCCCCCTACCACTGGCTCCCATGGGCTTAGATCCAACCAGTGGCCTCACTCTATTTATGTTTTGATGAGCTGCAGCAAGCAAGGCAGACAGCTTTGTTGCATAGCCAATTTTTTAACACACAGACCAGCGAGTGACTCCTGGGTCACTTCTCCTCCTGAACAGTACCTGTGTGACTACATTTGAAAGAGATCTCCTTGTATTTTTCAGTTTCAGGTGTAAGGTGTCCAGCTTTACTGTGCCCTTTCCAAACAACTCCAGTAACTAAGAAGGATCCAGTTATGCAGATGGAGGATGTACTGGTTCGACCATCTCAAATAGCATACAGCCTTACTTTTATTAGGTCCTTATAGCCTGCCTTTGAGTTCAGAATTGCTGCAGTAAATCTGGAGTAACTCCCCTGAGTTTTGAGAACAGTGGTTGAACCCTGCAGTGAAGTTCTATCCTTCTTTTACACTCCTGCAAGGGCTGACCAGTAAATGGCCATAGGAGAAGCCCCAGGCAAACCCAGGTGCCCCTAAGCCATCAAGTTCAACCATGTCAAGCAGGGTGCTTGTAGTTAGGACCCTGTTGTGGCATCCTCTGCTCCCCTCCCACAGGAATACTTCAAGGTGAGACTGGCTTGCCTAAAGTAAATCCCTGGGAAACCCAGGTATTTCATCCCAGTCTGACAGCAACGCAAAGGACAGGAGGATAAAGGGTGTCCTGCTGTGGAGCAGATGAAGCTGGATGCAGCTAGCAGATATTACTCCTGCTGGGTTCAGTTCCATGCTAGCAAGTGCCTGAGGATCTCTGTGGAGTTCCACCTGCTCAAACTGGAGCTGTGCTTGGCCCACAGCCTTTCAGGACCCACAAGCAGCTTCCTGCACCTTTGTGATCTTTCAGCCCACAATACTGCCAAGGCCACTGCTGCATGGACACCTTGGTGGCACTCCAGCACTGTCTTCCCACATCAGCATGTGATGCTACCATGGTAGTTCATCCATGGGGCACGGTGTTGTCCTACTACCTCTGACTGTCCCCACCCAGCTGGCCCAGACCCAGCCCTTTCCATTATCCCCTAGTCCTCACCACTGCAGCTGTTTCCTCAGATACTTATCTGAAACCTAATCCCAGCTCATACTCTGGCTATTTCCCACTGATCCCTGGCCTCTCCATCTCTTGGTCCCTTTGCAACTGTTCCAGGGGTCATTCATTCAAAGTAGCCAGCACAAAAATTCCCCTACCAGGCCTGCTAGGTAGACAGGTAACTCTTCTCCTGGTCTGATGGTCTGTGCTAACAACTGCACACAGCTGCAGCCCTTTTTCCTATCAGAGTTTAGCCAAATCCTTCTTGTTTAATAGTTTCTTCCTCCAGCACTGCCAGATCCCCAAGCAAAGTGCATGGAGCTCGTACCTGAGTCCCTACAGACCTTTGCCCAGCAGTGTTCTGGCACAGGTAATGGTGTGCTCAGACATGGTATGTGCTGGGGAACCACAGAGTTACTGCTGCTTACTGCCACCAGAAGCCCACAGCTGCACAAGGAGGTTTCTAGAAGTTGCCAAGAAGCCCAGATGACCTGACAGAGCTAGAGTCTGCCCTCAGATTAAACAGATGGATAAAAACAACTGTGTGCACACGGTCTGGAGAAAGTCTCCTAGGTCGTGGCACTGTCCACATGTTTTTTACCTGTGACAGTTGTACTCAACTCCATGTGCAGCTGGTCCTCAGAGACCAGCAGCAACCCACACTGAGCAAGAAGGGTGCCACTGTGCCACTGCCAACTGTGAGCTCTGTACACTGTAACCCTTCTGTTATACACAGTGCCACCCCACCAGGTAAAATGGTGTAGGATAGTGGAAGAATTTGAAATGTAAATGCACGGCTGCAACCCTAGAAAGGAAACTTGCAATGGCCATGTCATGCCTTATTTATTCCAGGATCTGACCTCTTGAATACATCAACGTTGTTCTTCACCTTAAAGGACCCCAGAAGGTAAAAGGACTGTAACATACTGCAAGCTGTGCAGTCCCAGGAGTTTGGCAGGAGATAGCAAGGCTTTCATGGTCATGAAAACATTCAGGGGAAAACACTGAAACAGCACTAAATAGGCGAGGTCAGCAACAAGCAGGTACTTGCATGCTGGGGTGGACAGGTATGTGTGAAGAGGAGTGAACGTGTTGGGAGGACATGCAAACACCCAGAGAACACAGGGAGGAACATGAAGCTGGGAGATGAGGTGGGTGGACAGCCTCAGAGATGAAGGGATGCCTTTTGGCAGGAGGAGAGATGTTTCACAGGGAGGAGCAGAGCTCTGCGGGGCTTTGGGTGTGGAAGAAAGGAGGAGGGGAAAACTGGTGCAACAACATGAAGGAGTGAGCAAGTGCTGCAATCATTGATGCACAGGCTGGGGTTATCCAGGTGCTGCTGACTTCCCCTGAGCAGGGAGCTCCTACAGGAATTGCAGCACACACCTGTGATGTGCCTACAAATGTACAATGGTTCCTTGGGACAGTTTTGCGTGGGAAACAGCAGCATGTAATAAACACATACTATTTCCTGAAGTCTCTCACCTGTGGCGTCTTCACTGCATAAGTACCCAACACAGAGAGGATCCCTGGCTCCCACCATGCACGAGGTAAGGCAACAAGAGAAACCCTGTGTCAGCAAGGACCAACACTGAAGAGTTGTTTGAAGCACCTTCTCCTCTGGTGGACACCAAATGCAGAAGACAGCCTGTATCACTCACGATGTTTTAAGACTGTATCTAATACTTGATACATGATCCCATGAATCCCAGGCTGTATCTCAACATTAACTGTAATGTTAAAACATCAGGGCAGAGTGTAATGAAGCCTCCCACACCCTGGCTCCACACAACAGAAACCACTACAGCCTGCAAGGCTTTTATGCAGAATAGGAAAGCTGGTGTTGAAGATGTCCCTCTGGCCTATAAAACAATTCACTGAGCACTGCCAGCACGTTGTTTAAGAGCAGCAGCACATGGCTTAGCTGCCAAAACGCTCACCTCATCTCCACTTCACACTGTGGCCCCCTCTGGTTCAGAGCAGGAAGGGAGGAGCTGCAACTGGATGTTCATTACAGATCAGTTCCACACAGGCCACCTTGGGTAAGAAGTGCATGTAAAATTGCCCTAGCAGTGGAGCTCAGCATCAAATTCCCTGGCCACCTGAAACAACACAAAGTGAAGTACAGGTGATGCAATTCTTCTGATGGGAAATAATAGTTCTTAACCTGGAACAAACAGGTTTAATTAGATGTGCTCAGCAAACAGAAGGAACACTGGTGCCTTTGGAGCACACTTAAAATATGCTATCACGAGGCTACTTGGCACACAATGCAAAATCAGGTTAGGCCTTTGTTTTCTTGGGAAGTTCAATTGCTTGTTTCTGAGTTTCTGGGCTGATTTTGTAGTGCTTAGATCACACAGAGACCCTCTACATGTAGAACATGCCTTTAGAACTTGAGATACTGTGATGTGCCTACAATTGTACAATGGTTACTTGAGACAGTTTTATGCGGGAGACAGCAGTATGCACACACCTGCAGAGAGTAAAATTACAGTTATTTCTTTACAAAGCTATAGATCCAGACAATACTATCACATCTACTTGAAATAATAATAGTAATTTTTAAAATCAGGATTATTGAGAAAGAAATGCGCACAGGGAATTGCATGGTTTCATTTAAACCACATAGGGTAAATGACAAATCTCAAGCACCCACATCAGACATAGCTGGTAAAATCTGAAAGCACTAAAGAAAAATGTTAAATTATGTGCTTCCAACTGCACAAATGGATCTACCATATTCATGAGAAAAATCACTAAAGCCTCATGCCTCTGCCTTGGCCTGCCAAGGTGGAAAGGGCCGGACAAGGGTTGTCCTGAGTGTTTGCTACATGCACAATGGTGGCTCAAATGCTTTACTCCTCACTATCACCATTCTCCTTTTTTTCTTTTTTTTTTTTTTTCCCTTTTCTTTTTTTTTTTAAACTTGTATATGCTTGCTGTGGGAGATTCTTCCCATCAAGCACTGCCTGATATGAGAATCGGCACAGTATCTAACACCTGAGCTGTCCTCCTTCTGGAGGCTTCTACCCTCAGCCAAGCAATGTATAAAGCTCCACCCTCCCAAAAAAGCTTTCCAGTGACTAAAGCCTTAACCTGCCTTTTAATTTCAGTCAACAATTAGAGACATACACCGTAATCTAACACCAGGAGATATAGGGAAAGAGTAGATGCAAAGCTGAACATGAGTGAGCAGTGCCCTGGTAGCCAGGAGGGACATCTGTGTCCAGGGGTCATCAGGCACAGCATCGCTGGCCGGGTGAAGGAGGGGATTGTCCTGCTCTGCTCTGCACTGGGACAGCCTCACCTTGAATATTGTGTTTCAGGGTCTGAGACAAGAATTGTAAACAGTCTTGAGACATGCTGAACCCAAGAAAGGCATCTCTGTGGATTTTAGCAACTTAACTTTGAGAAGAGATCTCTGCAGACCTTGTAAATGCCCAGCTATCCAGAGGGGATTCAGCAAAATATTACAATGGTGGATTTTAAACAAACTATGCAGAGCTGAATTTAGCACAGGGACATAGGGGCACCTTCCAAGTCATACTCCAGCCTTCCTTCATTTGGCCAAGTGCTGGTAAAGCATGCTATTTCAGCTTCAGGGAAGCATCAGTCCCTTCCCAATGCCTTCTCCAGGGCAGGAGGGAGCCCCCTCTGCACACTGCCTACAGCACTTCATGTCATGTAGCATCTTCCCAGCAACTCTGCAGGGCCCTGGGCAAGAATGCTCCCAGCCTGACTGGCACAGATGGGGAGCCCAGTGCTGTAGCTGGAACACAGGCTCCTCCTGGACAGCCTCGTTCAGCAAAAGCAGGCCATTTCAAGTGGCTGTCTGGTTAGAAATTTGTATGTATTTGCCAGTAGTCAGCATCAAAATAGAGTTCAGCAAGGGGAAGGGAACATGGAAGTAGCACTTTACCCACTTCTCAGTAAATGATGATCAGTAAATGAACGGCAAGGAGGTCCCTCTCATTGTTACCAGCAAGTGCAGGAAAGGGTCACTTTTCCATCACAGAACAGGACTCATCTAGGAAAAGGCAAGTGCATCCTCTCAGGCTTGTGAGCTGAAGTGACACAAATGCCTTAAGCCCCCAGCCCAAGCAGCATCACTGCCCCACAGGACTGCTCCACCCTCAGCCCTCCTGCACTCCCACTGCCAGCACACAGAGCCAGGAGCTGCCAGGAGCATGGGGTGCCCAGCACCAAGAAAAAATCCTCTACTAGCACTTGCCAGATCTGTGTGAGGGGGGAAGAGCAAGACACAGCCACCTTCTTCCCCAGCCTGTGGTGAAAGAAAGCAGTGCTTTCTTCACTTTGCTGGGTTTCAGGCAAATCAATCCTTTCCAGCAAAAACAGTAGCCCTGAGCAGGTCCTCCTGCAGCCATAGGAGGCATATTTGCCCATATACTTTATACTCTGCCTTTCTTCAGTCCTGCTAAAAATACCTTGATGTCCTTCACACAGGGAAAAGGAAAGCAAAGCCAGAGACCCATTTGACAATTTTGTTTCCTTTACTTCACCAGCATGAAACCACAGAGGAGGGAGGCACCTGTGCCTGGAACTTAGACAGGAGCAAGGGTGGACCCTGTCACACCACATCCCCCCCAGTTCCTGGAGCTCTCTCTTCCCCATCTATCTAAAGTGATGGAGCCCTGGCAGAGGGCTGGCACACATCATCTGTACACACTTCCAGATACAGAGAGGCCACTTTCCAAGTTGGCTGGTCAAATGCAGAAGACAGCTCCCAGCTGCTCCTGTTCCTCTGCTATTTGCAGGAAAAGGGGAATTTCATGTCCCTTTCAGCAGGAACAGTCATCAGACAGACTGTGAACATGCCTTTCTCCTTTCTTTTCTTTTTCCTGCAGCTGGCCTTGCTTTCCCTAGAAGTAGTGCCAGCCAACCATTGGAGAAAAAACTCAAATCCCAATACAAACCATGTTAACATTTACTCTGACCTTTTTCAGGCTGTCAAGAGGTGCTCATTTTGCTCCACCACACCCATGGTGTCCCTCAGACTGCCTCCTCCAGAGCTGTCCCTCTTGGTAATTCTCCCTGCAATGGTCACACTTTGCCATTGTGCTGCCCTTGCACATACTGCAGACAGAGAGCTGTCAGCAAGGGCCTTGGAAAAAGGAATAGGGTTTGAGGACCAAGTCCTCACCTCAGTTGCATTCTTCCACCCATTTTTTTTTTTTTTTTGTCCTGGGCTGTGCAGTTCAGGCAAGTGCAATGAATAGGAAAGGTCAGAGGTGAGATCTGTATTCTGGAGGCACAGACAAGTTCCTGCCCCTGCTTTACACACAATAGCAGAGTTGGTTTACAAAAGGCAGGGTGGCAGCATGCCTGGGGAAACCAAACCAGCAGGGCATGCTGGGCCCCACAGAATAATGAAACAACAGGCTTCCCCCTTGCAGTGAATGCATTTGGAGCCCAGTGAATGCTTTTTCATTCATTAACATTAAGTATTTAAAAAGAATAAATAACAATTGTTACTGACACCTTTGACACAGAGCCTAATTGAGGCATTGGAGGTCGAAGCAGCTTGTTCCAAAGCCTTGGCTGTTCAGCAGCAGAGACAAGGCTGGCCTATGTCCCTGCTCACCCAAATATGTGCTGTAACCACCAGGCCACGGCCCCTCCTGCAGGCCACCCTGTAATACAGAAAAAACAAGCTCTCATTTAGGGTGGGCAACTACTGGGGACAGTGAAATCTCTAGCAGTTTGTTCTGGCACGGTGGCAGTGGTGAACAGACACTAATTTTCTTAGGGCAGCCAAACCCCTCATTTACCAGAAAACTTCCACAAGCGAGGATACGCCTGAAGCTCTGTAAGTGTCCAGGAGCAAGAGCTGGCCTCCCCAGCTGTTTATTTGATATTGAAAAAGAGAACAAGAAGGAAACAGAGTTCCGAGAATCAGGATTTCCTACTGTGCCCCAGGACTGTCCTGGCAGTACACTGTTCTCCCAACTGCTTCAGCATCCTCCCAAGCACACCCAGCACAAGGCATGCCCACCCCTCGCAGGGAACCCTCTCAGAAGGCAGCAGGCATACAGGGTGCTCTGTGTGGAGAGATTTAAGAGCATTTTCCTCTCTACCCTGCCAGGCCCAGCTGGGTCAGACACAGCACTTGGCAAGAGAAGCGCTCCCTGCTAATTTTAGCCTCTGGCTCTCCACCCAGGCAGCAGCGGCTCAGCCGCTGTGGAAAGCTGGGCAGCACTGAGGTGAGGGCTGCAACTCGACCACACGCTGCCAGCTAAATACAGATGAGTGGTGGGCAAAGGGTGCCACACAGATATGGGCTGAAACAAATCCCTCCCCATCGCTGGGAGATGGAACAAGGACAAACTGCAGCTCCCAGTGAATGTCAGCAGCGCTCTCAGGACTCTCAGAGGAATAACTGGGGCTGCAAGCCTGCAACAGGATCCCACGAGTTTTACAGATTTTTGGACAGTCCTGGGGGTGGTGCTCCTTGGACACCAGTGTGCCATGCTGAACAAGCATCACTTTGCAAACACTGCTCATAGGAGAGCCTGGTCTGGCTTCTTCCCATAAAGGTCCCTTCTCCAGCATGCTGCCCACCACAAATCGTTACCCAGGCATGGGATGCCTTCCCTGCTGAGTCTGCAACGCTGCAGTCCCTGCTGTGTGAATCAGTGCTTGGGGTGGGAGATGACCAGGGAGAATTTCCCTGCGTCTGGATGCAAACTTGCACTGGTTCCAGCAAACAACGCCTATCCCTCTGCGTAAAAGGAAAACCCCCAAAGGCATTGCAAGATAGGAAGGGGGCCTTGAGGATTATGAAAAGAGCAGAGGTCACATGAACCTCAGCAAATTCAGAGAGTTTCTGGATTAAACACTACCTGACCATGAACCATAGGACTATGTGCAAACCAAGCATCTTTTATTCAATTTTCACTGTCTGTTGAGAAAACGGACTCTACATCCTTTGTAAATAAGTAGGGATACATAAAAAATTCCTGACTATATCAGCAAATCTTTTTCTGCAGAAAAAACTGACAAAGTGATGAGCATTTGTCTGACACCCAGGAAAAACCAGGTAACCACACTCTGCCAATCAAGAGCAGCATCTGCAGCACTGAGCACAGTGCCCTACAAAGATATCTTGTCAGACTCTAACCACAGTAAAAATCCATCATGCTACTGATTTTCAAGGCACCAAACACCCTTATGATACCAAATACATTCTTAACCATCCTGGTCGAGCTGCTTAAGATTCCTACAAGCTTCTGTAACTTTTATCCCTGTATTTTCTTCCACCTCTTTTAAACCTAAACCAGTGGTTTACTCTGTGCCCTCTTCCTTCTACATCTCTCTTTTGGATCTCTATTCCAGCCTCCCTGCTCCACTGAAATCCCAAGTATTTCCTTCTAATCTAGCCTTCAGTTCCTTACACATTGCAATATTTTAGGGGCCATTGGCATTTTCCAATCACTCTGCTCTGACACTCGTCTTACTATGTCCCATTTTTGGCCAGTCCTTTTGTTAAATAATTCCTGTCATCTGTACTTTCAAATTCCTCTTCTGCTGATTTTACCTTCCAGTTTTCTTTCTTCCTCTACTTCTGCATGAGCTGCCAAACTTGCTAAAATGATTCTTTCCCTCCTTGATCTGCCTATGTTGTGTATCAAATTCAAACAAAGAGTTATAAGAAAAAGGTGAAAACAAAATTTACAAAGAATAAAGATTTAAAACCAAACAAAAAACCAAACAAGAAAACCCCCACCAAAAACAAAACAACAAAATTGAAACAAAAAAAAACCACCACCAAATAACAAAACACCAAAAAAACCCAACAAACTCCCCCCCCCCCCCCCAAAAAAAAAACACCCCAACTAGTCATACCTTTTGGGAAGCATGGAGTTTTGGGAAAAAACACTCAAGAAAGAGTACTGGAAGACCCAGAGTTAATTGGCAAAGCAGTTACAATTTGCAAAGCAAAGGAAATCGGCCACATGGCTGGGGCTGATGGAATGCAGACAGCGATCAGACAGTTCAGACAAACTGAAATAATACTAGCCAGACTGAGGCAGGGTAGAGCAGGAGTTCAAAGACGGAGTGCACCTTCCCCTGCCCCACCAGCACGCACACAGGACTCTCTTCCCCACTGCAGCAAGAGGTGGCAGTCAATGAGATGAGCCTGGAAAGCAGAGATGTGCTAGCAACATCCAAACTTCTTCAGAGTAGCAGCAGGGATGAAGACAGGGCTCAGAGAGAGGGGAAAGGGACAAGAAAGGTGGAGGCATTTATGAGCTGCAGGCTAGGTGCAGGTGAGCAGCACCATGCCAGCAACAAAGAAACTGCCAGTGGATGAAAGGCACTGGCAGAAAAAGCAAGTTAAATTCAGGCTCAATGCTGACAATCTTAGCTTCACTACTGGAGCAGGTGAGCAACATGCACAAATAGATACAGATCATCAGCTACAGCCAATAATTCCATGGAAAAGGAAAACACCCATTACAAGGTTAAATTCTGTCAAACCCTGGTCTCACAAAGTGTGTGCAATTCCCCGAAGAAGAAGTAACCAAAACAGCAGAGACAGAATTAGATCTTTTCAAGTATAAATAAGCTCCCAACATAGCACAACACAGAGCAGTACAACTGTCCTTCAACTTATGCAACTTACTAAGTTCTTCCTGACTGAGGAAGCAGCTAAAAAAGAGCAGGATCAGGAATGGCCCTAGGAATTGGTGACAGAGACAGAGCAGCCAAGGCACACGGGCAAAAAAAGGTGATGAAACAAGCTCTGCTATGCTCCTCATCCCACAAACCCAGGACTACTTAGATTCTGATTAATTAAACACCTGTATAAAGAGGGTTTTGCCCCTGCCTGAGAGGGGAGAGGAGAATGATGGTCCACGCCAAACCACTTCTGGGGCTTGAGGTGCTTACAGATGGTGGTCCAGCCAGCAAGTGGAGACAAATCAAGTTTTGCCAAACTTGGCAAAACCTTTTTCCACAAACCACCATTCAGGCTGTGTTTAGTGCTGAAAATCTTTTGAGAACCCATATGAATTTAGATCCATACAGATATTTACATTGCTACCATGTGGCTGATGGCATCTCTCATCTTCCTCTGTGTCCCTATCTGCCTTCCTGCAAAAAAAGTGGGCAACTACTTGCCTTGCTACTGTGGGACACCTCTGTTCTGAACACCCTTGGAACCTGAGGGCCTCAAAGCTGAGGGAGTTGTGGGTCAGCAGCCACAGTCCCTGTGGTTACAGGGTTAGCAGCGAGGTGGCTCACAGCACAAGGCAACTCCATGGCCAAGGATGGCTGTTCAGGAAGTTGGGATACCTGCGGCATGAAAGATGATTTACTGTGAGAGACAGAAGAGGCTGGCAGGGTGAAGGGTCCCTTTCCTGGGGATCACACCATTCTGCAGCCTCCACCTCCCCTCAGGTGCTTTAGGCTCCAGCCTTCTCCTCAGCCCATGCCTGGGATTCCCTGGATGACAGAGCCTACAATATTCTGGGGAACAGGGAGGGAAATGTGATCCTTTGTAACCCCCCACTGATCCAGTTCCCTGCAAATGTTCCACACTGAGCAGCAGTGCCCCCAGGCATGCCCAGGGAGGGCAGGGAGTTGAGGCTCAGCCTCCCTCTGGCCACTGTGCTGGCACAACAGGAGTCTCACACAGGGAGGTCCACAGGCCCTGGAAGTGGCTGCATTGCCTTCATCTTCAAGGTTCACCCTTGCTCTACTCCAGATTTAAAGACAAACCTTCTCACTGCCTTGTTGTTGTTGTTCCCTTAATAAGAAAAAGAAGCAACACATGAGCTGGGAAAGAACTTAATAATGCCTTTGTTCTTAACCCCTTGGCTTGGGTGTTACTTTGAATTTCCAAGTAGATGAGACTAACTACTCCCTCCCATTGGTGTAAGGGTACAAACTATGGGCATAACTGTTGGTCACAGAATTTACTCTGATCCATGCATGCATTGATGTTTTCAAGACACAGGAGAAGCCTCATTTTATAATTGCTATTTACTCCTTATGTAAAGCAGACAATTAACCTCTGGCAATTATAGTTCAGTCAGGTTCGATGGAAAAACTTGGTTTTGGCAGATTGTTTATTTTGCATTTTTGATGGAAAACAAACAAAGCACTCCCAACTGGCCTGCTTACAACAGAGCATGGACTGTGGCAGCTACTGCAGAGTGAGCTGCTTCAGCAGGTAATGGAGGCTATTAGTTCAGGGTGGTCTGGACAGGATATTCTAAGCCTATTATAAATTTTGTTTTGCAGCTCAGATGGGATTAATAGCACCCAGACATGACTACTGCAATTTTACAGAAAATTGCATTATGAAATATAAATAAAACTAATATAGGAAGTGAAGTATTTACAAGAAGGGCTGCAGACATCTTAACTAGGCTCAAATGAGTGGCAGCACTGAGAAAGCTGTCGGAGTCGCCATCACCAAATATATGGGCCAAATCCACGCTAATGACATGGTAATAAATGGTAATAAATAAATAACCTCTTCAAGGAGGGTAAAAAGATTTATTTAGAATGGCAGGAAAAAAGACACATATCATAAATGCAGATTATCCCCACTCCAAGAGAGCTCTACTAGACAAGTCTGTGGCCATCACAGATGATAACACAGATAAAATATTTTTACTGATGAATGGAATACAACAGTATGTGACAATGAACTACTGTTTAATGAGTGTGAATTTACATATTTCAGTGAAACACAGGCTGCCATGTAAGCCTACTAGTTCCTTATGCTCACAATTCAGAACACATGAGGAAAAGAAAGTCAAAAAGGTAACCCTGTTATAGTCAGGCCTTTGATCTGTATTCAGTGTTTTTACCGTACTGACTAGCACTGTCAATTTCCAACTGATAAAAAACAAACAAACAAAGAATATTTGAACTGTCAGAAATTAACACCGAGGTCACTGGAGTAAGAAAGGAAAGCCCCATGAAGGGCCTGGTACTTACCATTTGTATCTCTGATAGAAAATAGTGACACAGAAAAGGAAAAATAGCCCCAGACGTGACAATTCTGTCATGTAAGAGTATCAGACCTACACTGTAAAGTAATCTGTGACACCTTAATCCCCTTCTTTTAGAATCTGGGGAAAAAAACCCACACTGACCTCTTTTCCCCCTCAAAAAAACCAAAAAAAAAAACCAAAAACAAAACAAACAAACAAAAAAAAACCACAAAAAAAAAACCCCAGGACTATTCAAACGGGAAATAGAGAATGTTAAAATAACCAAGCCTTCAGAAATTATAAAATCAGAATTAGTGATCTTTTGAGGGGCACTGATGCTTCAAGAGGATTCAAGTCTACCCAAAATCTTTGGGTTGTCTAAAATGATTCAACATCTTAAGGACTGACTACTTGAACATTATTATTCTGTGTCGTTGATTTAAATTATTTATTATGGCAACACAAATTATTTTCCTGTGATGTCTTAGGAGAACTTAATGGCAGCACAATCCCAGATCATCAAAGCATCTTAAAGCATCAGGAACTCTCTCCAGATCAGGAGCATCAAAGGCCTTTGCACTTTGGCATGGGAAAGTCTTCTCAGGAAAACAGAAATACTGAGCAGCTCTGGTCAAGATTCCAGTGTACTCTGGCTTGGCTCATGACACATACATGCTATAAATTTCTAACATCATGAAAAGGGTGAGTATCCAAGGCCCAGATTCACAACTGTTTCCACCCAAGGCACATGGGTCTTTCTGAAATCTCACACCATATGTAAATCAGCCAGTGTATTTCCTTTTCTGGAAAGTCCTTCTCAACTATTACCCCAAGTCTAAAGAAAGCAATGGAATTGGGAAGTGACTGTAAGAGGCAACATCACTGCAGAGCAAGAACAAATAGGAAATGGAAACTCAACAAAATATATAAATTCCTGAGGCTAGGAGGAAGAACCCCATAATTACTCTATTCCCAACTGCCAGAACCTACAAGGCAGTCTCTGTTTTCAGGAGAGCATCCTGCCTTTTTCCATCCTGCAGATGTCCATAATTTCAAACCACCAGATGAAAGATGATGTCCATCTTCCCTCACATCTGCCTGAACTTGCAGGCGAGAGAAGGCAGAGCCTCTCTGTTACTGCAGCACACAGAAACCTCTCCAGAAGAAACATTCCTCCGCTATCACTCCTCTGCCCTCCCCCTGTGGTGTGCCAGAGATGCACAGGAGAGCACCTCTCTGAGATCCAAGTTATTCAGTCCAACTCACAACAGGAAGATGTGTGTAGGAATACATACTGCTCCAGCACACCACTACATAAATCTGTCATAGTTAACATGAAGAGATGACACAAGAGTTTATTTATAAAGGTGGTACGTAATCTTGGCAAATTATTTGGGGATCTGCTGAGGCCAGACAAACTGCTGGCCAAATTCCAAGGTAACAAACATCCACCTGAATTGAAGTCAAGTGTGAAAAAGCATCAGGTTCACAACAGGTTCACAACACACCTGCAGCACATAGTCCAGCAGCAGTGCAAGGATGTACTGGCTCAGGAGAAGCATGGCATAGCTTCATGAGATCTGGGCTTCCCCACCTGCTGCATCAATGAACTTCACAACCAAGCTACAGGGTGATCCACGTTGCTCTCTGTATTCCTGGGTTCTCCCCTGGAGCCTGTGAGAGCAGTCTGTGCTGTGACCATGGGCCTGGGGATGCTGGCTCCCCTTACACACCAGAGCAGGATGCCCCAGCACCTCAGGTCGCCCTCCAGGAGGCTGCCCTCACCCCTTGGCAGCTCCCTGGCCCACCTGCAGGGCACATCCCTCCCCCCACAGCCACAGGCTCACAATGTGCTTTGGGAATGGTGCTGCCTGACACAGATCCCTGTGAGCAGAGGCCTCACAAGCATCCTTTTAAGCACAGAAACACCACATGCAGGCTTCACGGTATAGACACTCCCTTCAGGAGGGGGTGCTTTGAGGGGGATACCCAGATTAACAGCTTGCACAGAGAGGAAATACAGACTTCAGACACCACTGGAGACCACATGGCCTCATTCCTTCCCATATGCACTAAGGAACCTTGGGGGCAATTAGCTCTGCAAGAGACCGATACCATGCACGCCCAGGCAAGCAAGCTTGCGTGTGAGGGATTGCAAGAGCCAGCCCATGAGCATGTGAATGAACCTGCAGATGTAGGTGTGCTCCTCAGGCTGTCTGTGCACAGAGGCGAGAGGAGGAAGTTGATACATTACATTAAATGTTCAACTTCACCTTTCTGGCAGACACTTTTCTCATACAAACACATTCACATCAATAGTACTTGGGCAACTTGCACTGCTTTTTAGTGGCCTGGATGCTTGAAGGTTAGCAGGCATGAGAAGTGTTCTGGGAAAGCAAAGGGATACTGAAGATGTAAACAGTGGGGAGTTGGAAGTCTTGCCATAAAGAATTCTTTATTTGTAATTTCCATGGTTTCTTCTGAACCCCTCCATTTCCCACTTCAGAGAATGGGAATGTGCACTCCTGAGTTAGAAAAGCAGCAGTCTGAAAACCTAAGTGAGACACAAACCACTAACACAATCCAAGATGGGAAGATAACACACTCCCAGTGTTATTTACTCACAACAATCAAACGTCGAGGAATGAGGGTAGGTCAAAGCAGTTGGGAAGGGCAAGTTAAGAAAGGGGCTCCCAACTCCTTGTTCCTACAAGCTGCACCTCCCAGGATTCTAACCTGATCCTGAACCCCTTCCCTGTGCCTAGCTCAGTGCAACACACATGCCTGCAATAAAATTAATTAGTGCAAATGATTTATAAACTCCTGAAATGCCATGGTCTTTGCAGCAGAAAAAACAGATTCTGCACAGCAATGGCTGGGAATGACCTCACCTCCCAAGTTTCTTCAGAGTTGGAGCTGTGTTTTCACTATGCTGACACAAGATTTTAGAGTGAAGGGGGATCACTGCACATCCTGCCTGCAAACACAGCCCACTGATACCAGCCTTGCTCCCTCAGTCATGCCTTTCTGCAGAGGTGGGCAAGATGAGGCACTGCTGGGCACAGAAGAGAAAAACAAAAGGAGCAGAGGGAATTCTCAGACCCACCACTTCTTCCATCCAAACAGCATTACAGCAGCTCTGGGAAGTGGCAGTGTTTTGGGATGAGGGAGAGGAAAGAACCCTCCCTGCCCTGCATTACAGCAGTAAAGGCAGGATGCAGGACTTGCTCTCCAGACCTCTGTGTTTTCTCCCTCCCCAACACCTCATTCACCCTTTAAATAATAAAGTTTCCCCATCTCCAGCAGGAGCAAAGTGTGCTGTGTCGCAGCTCATAAAGATGAAGAAAACCTTCCTAGTGGAGAGCCCACTCCAGAGAGGTTAGTGCCTGTCAGCAACAGGAGTAAATAGACTGTCTCCAGCTCTCCAGGTTTCCTGGCAGGGAGGCAGCGTCCTGCCTGTTACAACTTGTTTTGGATGACAACAGGCCACATTCCACGCGAGGAAAGTGTGCCCATCTTCAGCTTACAGCAGCCTGCTTGTTTCTCTTCAGCTGCAAGCATGTTTAAGATTCCTATAAACACCTATTGAGCAGCAAACCAGCGAAACATGCTCAATAAAAATGAAAAAAAACAAAACAAAGAACAAAGAACCAGAAGGCAAACCCCACAACAACAGAAACACCCTCCTACCCATGAGCAAACAGTCCTGCCAACAAGGCTCCCTGGAAAGAATATGTAAGAGTATCACCGTAATACACTCACATCACAAGGAAAAAAACCAAGTTCTTTTCCTTTACCTGACCAACTACTTATTTCAGCATTGCCTTCAAAGGAAAGCCATCACTCACAAGAGCCCATACTATCCTCTGTGCCTGTCCAGCCCATCCCAACATCCCTGAAAGCTCAACTTTTCAGATCAACTTTGGCACACAAAAATCCCAAGCCATGGTATACACTAGACACGAGTTCTGCACTTCAGGCAGAACCCTCACAACCTTTGACTTTAACGTTACAGCAAAATTTACCTCATGCCAGAGACTCACCCAGTACACGGTGAGGAAGCATCATGAATGCCAATGGTTACTGATGATTACACAATATTCTCCTAAACTCCTCATTCACTTTTATCCAAACTATTTTATATGCTTGACTTTGTTGCACAGCAGAGCTGCAAATACCTCAAGAGAGGACAGTGAATTTTTAAGCATCACTTACTCAACACCCACCCCTGGGCATCTGACATCTGCTCTCTCCACCACACACTGATCTGGGGGGTAAGAGGAGGAGAGGAGCATAAAGCTTGGGAGGATCCACCATGCCTGAAGACTTGCTCCAAGACACAGACTTGAGAGCAGGGATAGTGTGGGGGCATCAGAGAGGGGCTTGTGCTCCATCTCATGCAGGGCTGAGAGGAAGAGTAATGTTTTCTCCAAGTCCTTACAGCTTTGCAAGAGGAAGACTCACTTCTCTGGAAAGAGAAAAACAAATTTTCCCTTCCAGACACAGGCTGTACTATAATGCCTTTTAAGGAGGTGAGAAGAAACTCCATTACAGGCACAGGGGATGGAAACAGTGACCTCCTGTAGATCTTTCAAGCCCAACAGCTTTTCATCTTTCTTGCCCCAATGGAGGAGCCTTTTAGCCTTTTGTCTAGAAAAATTGCCCAACAAAGAGCTTTTGTACTTTATCATTAATAACTGGGAAGGCTGTTGCATCAGCTGAGCTGGGGTGGCAGCTCTTGGTCGGTCCCAGGAGTGACTTACAATAGGCTTCCCACCTGGGACATTCAACAGAAAACAAGCAAAAACTATTAATTGCTTGCAGAGTCACTCCCCGCCTTAGCTTCCCAGGATCCTGGAAAGAATCACCACATGGAGTCACAAACACAGCCATCCCTCTCCCCAGAGAAGAAAATATTACTTAGTTTTAAGAGCCAAAAGAAAACAAATGCTATTTGTCTCCTGCTCAGATTTCTGATTTCTCTTAAAACAAAACAGGCTTTTAGAGGCAGTAGGGCAAGAGGAAGGGTGGGGAAGGTCACAGATTAACCTTCCTCCTGTTAGCAGGTTTCAGGATTCTGGCTACAAGGCCAAGAAAACATAACACCAAGTGCCCAGTGTGACCACAGCCCCCTGTGATGCTGAGCCATGAGGAGCTGCCTGCCAGAAGACTTTACCCCACCCTTTCCAGGAGCATTTAAATACCTTCTGTTTGCAATGATCAGCAACGTCTCTGGTGGATTTGTGAGAACCTGGAATTTTATATCATTGAACTTTAATATAATGCAATTATTTTGTTCATGTTTTGTTTTAGTTGGTAGTAACTGCAGTCATCTCACTGTTTCCAGTTTCAGCCTTAAAACAGAATGACTTTTATAACAGAGATGTAAAAATAACCTTGTCATAAAGCAAAGAGGAATAACCCAATTCACTGAGAAAGTTGTTTTCTCCTGCACATCTCTGCTGTACCCATGCTCTCAGCCCATTTCTCCCACCTCCTCCTTCTCCCTTTGCATTGCTGGCAGTGAAAGGACCATCAGCTTTACAACTCCAAACACCTGACTCAGCCCCTCTCTCCTCATAACCCCTATTTTAAATAGTTCTCAGTTGTTTTCTCCCTTGCTTCTACCCAAGCCCTCTGCCCACCTGTACAAATCTTCTTTAAGGATTTTTGGTGGTTTTGCCGAACTGATGTACAGTAAAAGGTGTTGTGAGATTGTGTGAAAGATGTAATGCAAAGTAGACTCACAGGGCAATTCATCTTCTCATTCCACCAAGCATAAAAAGAGGATTATTACTAGAGGATTTATCCCAACCAAAGAAATCTGATCTGTTACACTGCTGGAACAATAAATACGTGGTTTTAGCCTTAATATCATGCATAATACAGAACAAATATACAGGTTGAAGTCCTGGAACGGACTTCGTGGGAGTAGACATTCACGGTACTCCTTGCACAGCCAAAGCTTTAAGACTGAAACCAAGCCTGACTCATGGGAGTAAAAATTAGGAGGTTTATAACATGTAACGAAAGGACCAATATACTGGAAAAGTATCAATACTTAAACGTTAACACGTAGTTGAACATACTTTCAAATTAGATTACACCAAGTACTGATATCGTTTAATAAACAGCAGCAACATCACAGGCTTTTAAAAACGGTGAGCCATTTGAAACTTTTCTGTAACTCAAAAAAAAAAAAAAAAAAGCGTAAAAAACCACACGACGCTGACAGAATTTTCCTCTACTTCAGAAAGAAAAGCGCAGCTCTTTGCACTTTGCCTTAGCCCTGCTGTACTCCCGAAAGTTTGCACGAAGCGAGCCCGCTAGCGGGCGGGCAGTGCGCCTCTCCAGTGTATGCATTCCCTCCTGCTCCACGCATCAAAGCCGCATTCAAAGCATCTTTGCTACCTTACAGGTTCGCACCAAGGCACCAAGAACGAGAGACATCTCAAAGGCGCGGCTCCGAGCTCTATAGTTCCAGCACGGTCAGATTTGGGTACGACTCCCGCCAGAGAGGGGGTGAGAGCCAAAAGGCAGACCAGAAGCAGGAACGGGAAGCCCCGGGGCCAAAGCCCCGCTCCGACCCCAGCGGCTGCGCTCACCCGCGGTCCCCACTGGCCTGGAAAGGGGATCCCGAGGATCGCGGGGTGCCCGGGCTGCGAGGGACGGGACCCCCTCTCCCTTCCCTCCCGCCCCGCGCCCGGGGATCACTCACTGCGCTGCGGGGCAGCCCCGCCGCCGGCCGCAGCCACCAGCTCCAGGTAGGCGGCCCAGAGCCCAAGGGCTAGCGCGCCCAGGGCCAGCAGAAGCCGCAGCTGCCTCCGGCGCCGCAGCCGCGCCAGCAGCCGGCCCCGCATGGCGCCGCTCAGGGCACCGGGGCCCCGCCGCCCCGGGCCATGCCGCTCCGCCGCACGGACCCCGCCGCTCCCACCGCCGCGGCGCGGGGCGGGCCCAGGTGCGCGCAGCGCCCGCCCCCGCGGGCAGCTCCGCGCCGCCCCCCGCACCTGCCTCCGCCCCCGCGGGCAGCTCCGCGCCGCCCCCGCACCTGCCTCCGCCCCCGCGGGCAGCTCCGCGCCGCCCCCGCACCTGCCTCCGCCCCGCGGGCAGCTCCGCGCCGCCCCCCGCACCTGCCTCCGCCCCCGCGGGCAGCTCCGCGCCGCCCCCCGCACCTGCCTCCGCCCCCGCGGGCAGCTCCGCGCCGCCCCCCGCACCTGCCTCCGCCCCGCGGGCAGCTCCGCGCCGCCCCCCGCACCTGCCTCCGCCCCCGCGGGCAGCTCCGCGCCGCCCCCCGCACCTGCCTCCGCCCCCGCGGGCAGCTCCGCGCCGCCCCCCGCACCTGCCTCCGCCCCGCGGGGCAGCGCTGCCGGAGCGCTCCGCTCCCGCCCTGCCGACAGAAAAAGCTCCAAGCCCCCCTCACAGCCGCTCTCCGCGCCAGCAGCAGCCTTGGGGCATCCCGCCGGTGCGGATCGGGATGATAACTCCGCTGCAGGGAGGGAAGAAGAGCGAGAGGGAGCGATTCAAATTCACGTTGTTACTACACACAGCTGTATCAATTTTAACGTGTCTTTCACCTGGTGCAACAGGTGTATATACCTGGAAGTGCGTTGCTCGGTGAGGAGTAAAAGAGCTGGTGAAGCCACTTCCTGAAATTCCAGACAGCAAAGGATGTGTCCCAGACCCAAGCTGCCCCCACCTTAAACTTGTGCTGCCCTGAGAGTCCCAAGTGCACCCTGCAAACTGACATCAGGATCTGGGCTGGCAAGTTTTCTTTGCCTAGGGAAAAGGGCTGCTGTTTGTGCTCAGGGGCCTTGGCCCTGAGCGGCCGGACTCCAGCAAAAAATCCAAACGGCGAAGGATGTTTCCCAGACCCAAGTTGCCCCCACCTCAAACTTGTGCTGCACTGACAGTCCCAAGAGAACCCTACAAACTGACATCAGGAACCTGGGCTGGCGAGTTTTCTTTCCCAGGGAAAAGGATGGTTGTTTGTGTTCAAGGTCCTGTGGCCCTGAGTGGGGGGCTGCCTGCAAAAAACCTGAACAATGAAGGATGTGTCCCAGGCCCAAGCTGTCCCCACCTCAAACTTGTGCTGCCCTGACAGTCCCAAGACAAAGCCAGGGACCTCGTAAGACAGGAAAACTGGACAGGACAAACGCAGATCAGGCCAATGTGGTAAATCAAACATTCTCCGTTTATTAGTTAGAAGATGACAGTTTATATACACTTCAATATAGTTTACAGTTTACAAAGGCACTCTCATTGGCAAGCTAATATTGTTTGTTTTTGTCTTAAGGTGGACTGAACTCCACACTATAAACCTATACTAATTCATACCCAGAAAACCCAGTGCTTTACCTCCACACCTTAATATTAATTTCTAACTGTGCCACAAGATCTTTTTCTTACTGTGTCATAAGCTTTCAAGGCCTCACAAGGCCCATATCTGAGGCCTAGGCTGGAGTAGCTCAAATCTCATTCCAGACATAAATCATGCCCTCTCTCTCTCAGAAATTCTGCAACACCAAGAGAACCCTGCAAATTGACATCAGGAACCTGGCCTGATGAGTTTTCTTTCTCAGGGAAAAGAACCGGTCTTTGTGCTCTGGCGCCTGTGGACCTGAGCAGGTGGTTGGCTGCAAAAAATCAAAATGACGAAGGATGTGTCCCAGACCCAAAATGCCCCCACCTCAAACTTGTGCTGCCCTGACAAATTTGAGGTGGGAGCAGTTTGGGTCTGCCAAGAGAGCCCCGAAAACTGCCAGCAGGAACCCAGGCTGGCGAGTTTTCTTTCCCAGGGAAAAGGGCCAGCGTTTGTGTCCACTGCCCTCCGGCAGCGCTTTCTGAAGCATCTAAGCAGGTGTGACCTTACATCGTCAGACCCCTCAGCAAGAGAATGTCAGAGGCTTACAGAAAGACCAGGACCTTCCCTGGGTGAAATTGCTGCTTCATTATATGTCTCAAGCACACTTTTGAAGTGACTTCTCAGAGTCCTTACCATGCTGTTGGTTTCATTCACATCACCAAGCTGTCTTGGAGGCTGTAAACTGCATTCCTCCTCGGTGAAGGAAAATGGGAGATAACATCTGGGATGTACATCATATATCCAACTGGGGAGCTAGTCCAGAGCTACCCCTTTCCAGAAAGGGAATGTTGTAATGTGGGTGTTGGGTCATTGGTGGCAACTGTTTTCCTTCACAGCTCTACTCCTGCACAAATGCAGTTTCTGTGCTGTGTGGGACCAGGAACAGAAACTCTCAGGCTGAAGTTGGTTTTTAAAATTAATGAAATAATAGTACTCTTTTTTTTTTTCTTGAGACCCCTATTTAGAAGTAGCCTTCTTAAGTGTGAGGCTATGTAAAAGGATTCTTGCTGTCCTTTATCTTTTAAAATGTGCCAAAAGCCTTTTAAATTACATTGAGGGACACAGAACAGTGGTGTGAGTCCCAACAGGGACAAGCTGACACTGGCAGACCACCAGCACTGGTTGGGGCGCTGGAGCAGCATCCATAGTCCCAGGCATCAAATGCTGAACAGCACATTCCCAGCATCCAGGCAGCACCAAGAAACATTGCTATTACCTGTCACACAACTGGGATGGAACGAGGGATGAGAGGTTTCCTTTATATGAATGTCTCACAAAGGTTTCAGAGCCATCTCCATGCAGCTCTGTGCTGGAGAGGTTTCTAGGTTTCTCTTGCTCAGAGAAAGCACATCCAGAGGGTTTGTATCCCATGGCAAAGCTGAAAAGACGTGTTTCTCAAGTTGGAAACAAACCATGGTGGGGGAGCCTGCTGAGTGGCTTTGTCCTTGGACTTCCCCAGCTTCCCTGGGACAAGGTCCATGATGCAGCTTAGGAGGATGCAATGCTTATGTTCCTCCTTCCTACCCCATTTGAGGCCACAGATACACATCCATCATCCAAGCTTGAATAATGGGCAATAATTCCTCCAGTGTAAACAGAAAGAGCTGCCAATAGCCAGACACCACCAGTATGCACACAACTAAAAATGGGAAACTGTGTGCAGTTTAATTATTACAAGGCAGGACTCTCATGAGGGCACGACACTGTTAGAGTTTTTTGGTGGTGTGTTAGTTTGAGGTTTATCCAGCATGAGAGAAATAAATCAAATCTTTATATATGTTCCAAAAAAGGCAGAAAATACTAAGAAAAGTGTGTAATAAATACAGATCTAAATTAAAATTGTTTTATAATTTAAAGAATGATAATTGAATTATGTATTTTTAGCAGAAAGTTGTCTGCATTTTTTAAATGAACAACCTTATGCTTGAAAAAGAACAACTGCACTTTGTTGCATATTAAAATAAGTAATCACATTTTTCTCTAGTGAACATTGTACTAAAATGAAGGGAAGAGAAAAGTGAAAGAAAAGGCTAAGATCAGAACTGTTGACCTCTAAAGAAACAAACTTCTTCGTGATCAAACTGTGCTGTGATACAGAAAAGCTCTTGTCTCTGGAGAAAATCTTAAGGAAATTACTATGGCATGGTACTATCTGTTACAATACAGTTACAGCAGAACAGTATCTGAATGTGTAATAAAAAGTGAAGTAATAAACTTGAATAGCTCTGCACTATACTTAAAAATAACTTATTTTGGACCACTTATTCACTGCAGAAAGAACAGATATTCAGGAATGAGATTCTGGCAGTGATGTTCAAAACCACCTCACATAACTGTTTTTGTCTCAAGTATATTTTCAGTCTTATAGTCTCAAATTCTCAGGCATCCCAAGTCACTGGAGTGCGTGCCCAGACCTCTACCTCTCTCATCCTCACTTTGTGCAATATGGCAGCATGTGCTGGGCTCAGCCTTTCAGGGAGAGGACCAGCAGGTGAGCTGGAGGTGGTGATACAGGAATAGGGCCTCTGGTGTGTGGAGGTGACTCTGACAGGGAGCTGACGCTGCTGCCGGCCTGATGGACCATCCTCGAATATTAGACATTGCTGCTGGCTTCAGGACACACCTCTCCCAGCCTACCCTGAATCCCCCACTTCAAAGAAACTGACTCTTTGCCAGAGGAGCCAACAGGAATATTTTTTGGCTTTGTCTGAGCTGCTGTTTATTTTCTATTTTGGCTATGCTCCCTCGTGATAAAAGCAGCCTTTGATACAAGTGCAGCAGCACTTAATGTGCATCTCCTGTTCCTCCTGGCACATCCCTCTCTAGATACATCTCTGAGCATCTCTGCTTCTTGTTAGGTTTTTGCTTCTAGTTCTCTAACAACTGTTTCTCTGTTCTGTAAATCACTTTTAGCGCCATGCCAACATTGTTTCTCTGTAGGCTCCCTAAAGGTTCAATTATCTGCCACTTGCTCCTTCCCTTCTTTCTTCTTGTGCAATTTTCAACACTAATTACAAGTTCCGCACCAAAGATACCCAACAGTCCCTAGACTTCACCACCCTGGTGGCTCCATACTCCTCTTCCTGACCTAAGCTACGCTCTGAAGCACAAATGACAACTTCATCTCAACATTCTTCATAGAAATGGCTCAAAGGCAGAAGTGTTTCTAAGAGGAATAAGCAATTTCTGAAGACACAGTTCCCCATTATTTCTCTTTTTGGCTCCTCAGGATTTGATTGGGCTCTAAAAGGCATTACTAGGAGAATAATTCTAGAAAAATCCCTGTCAATGCTACAGTTGAACATCACTGTAAGGGAATCAGTGCAGCCCCAAAATTTAACAACCTATCAGCAGAAGGACCTCCTTGTCCAGTTAAGTGGTGCTGATACAGGGGGTTGTGCTGCCATGGTTGTGTTTTACTGTTGCAGTAAGCTAGAAAAATTATTAAAAAAAGGCCTCGTAAAATGAGCTCTGCTCTATCAGTGGCTTAGCCTTGTCAAACCAGCAGTTTGCAAGCTCCCATGTGAAAGCAATCCTGGTGTGAACAGTTCATTAAGACAGCAACCTGTTACTGGGTGAAGAATAACTAGTACCTGCATAAACTTTAAGTCTATCCCATGAGAACCAGTGAAGAAAATGTGTAACCAATTTAAGAGTAGAGAGGTTTGATGGACAAGTAAAATACCTTCTACTAACCAATAAAGTAATTTGCAAGAAAGCTACTAACCAATTGGAGTCACACATGAGGTCTGTAAAACCATATAAAAATGAGTTATGTGAATAAAGAATAGGCTTTTCCACCATGAAGAAAATGGAGTCTCATGTGTTTTGTTCTGATATTTTACCAATACAATTACACTGCCAGCATTTGTATGGTGTGGCCTGGGCTGGGGCTTGTGACTTCCTCTTGCTGCACACACAGCCATGACTTTGACTAACAGGATCACTATCCCATTGCTCTCCTACAACTTGGCTGTCTGGGTGGAAAGCCTCATTGACGATTGTGTCTTTTCACTGCGTAACTCCTTCCATAGCTCTCAAATCTTCATGTCCAGATAAAGTTCCATAGAAATGGTTGCCCTTCCTTTCCAGCTGGCAAGATTCACATTTTCACATGAACTCTATACAGTGCCGCTAGGAACACCTCCTGATTGCAGGACCTGCCCCAGGAATTGACCTAAATTGCTTTCTGCACATCAGAACCATCTCTTGATCTCTTGAGCACACACTGGTACTTCCTGAAAAAGGTTTTTCTATACTTTAAGCTGAGAACTTTCAAGAGACTTTGCAGGCTTTAGATATTTATCATAATGAAAGATGAATACATGTATTTGAGAATTTGGAAAATCCATGTTTTAAA
The DNA here is from genome assembly GCF_048771995.1 of Taeniopygia guttata. Taxonomy (NCBI): domain Eukaryota; kingdom Metazoa; phylum Chordata; class Aves; order Passeriformes; family Estrildidae; genus Taeniopygia; species Taeniopygia guttata. The sequence continues at coordinate 70,209,544 of NC_133025.1, forward strand.
ATCTAGTCTTGCATAATTTCTTCCTTCCCCTATTTTAAACATACACTTGGTTTATATTTTAAGTGACTGTGCTCATCATCCTTACTTTTCAAGAAGTCCCAAAGACACATCATAGTCATGCTAACAGAGACATTACAGAACACAAAGATGAGCAGCATTCCCTGTAAACATCTGTACTCCCAAGTTAGGACTGAAGAGAAAAAAACTGCTGTACTGGATGGTTTAGAAGAGACACCATACTGAGATAAATGCTTACAGTAAAAGAAAACAATTTGATCTCTGAATCAATACAGGAGCATTCGGCACATCCCAGACGCATTTCACCAAGGTAAATCCTGAGCTTTTTTTAAAGTCAGATCCATTTCAAGAGTGACTCCCATCATACCTGTGCAGTTAATAATTGTCTTGCTTTAACATTGAAGTACTTCTGTGTTAAAAGCCCTTCTGGGTTTTCTGAATAAATCCCAATAATCTGTATTTATGCATCTGTCCCCAGTCCAAAAGCATCACAATTCTTAAAATATGCAATTTAGTTAGTATAAGTGAACCCTATTGAGGTCTCTATTTTTCAAGCTGTATTTCTAGAGTGTGCTTGAAGGGCAGTCACTCTACCCCACATTCAAAGATGCCCTTTCTCCAACAGTTCATTTGGTGCTAAATGGGAGATCCCATAAGTCCACTACATTATTCTCAAGTACTTCAGTCATAGCTGAAATGTTTCCTGCCAGTAGGTTAAATGTGGGTTACCTCTGATAGCCCCTTTTGGACAGAAGGTCCTTAACATTTGATGCAACCTAAGAATCCAAAATTTTGTCGTTGTCTAAAACCTTATAAAGACAGCAAACAAAAGGAATCACTGCAGCTCCCACCACTCACACTTTCTATACTGTGTCCAAAAATGTTTTGGTGCATAATCCCAGTCTACAGGCTAAAAAATGTGTATACTTCTACAGCTAGACTTGCACATTTAAGGAAAACTCTTTAGGGAGTAAAGGGGATATTTTCTTACAATTTAAAGCAGCTGGAAAATCAAAAAACAAAATATTGCAGAAAGATTGGAAAGAAAACTATTAAAATGCCCATAATATATTCATGATCTATGATACCTCTTTGAATGGGGCCAAATAGGACACCTTGATTAGGATTTTGACTGAGCAGGCACAAACACATTCTAGAATATCAAATTAAATGTGTTTGTGAGCTTTAACTAAAAGTCTGAACAACATCCCTTTGTATGAGCATGAACACATCTACCAGAACAAGGTATACAGGCATGTTGCTCTCAGCTAGACTTAAAAATATTATCTGATTATCAAAGAATCCCTGGCCTACACAGAAATATTTCAATTCCAGAATATCAGGCTGCCCAGAGAGTCCATCCACAGTGGGAAAATGTATGTGTTTCTGAAGTGATAATCCTATTTACATAAGCAATTTAAATATTGCCACTGCATATAAGCATATACTATATTACTGTTTAGACTTATTCTAACATCTATGAGAACTGTTGGTCTGCCTGAGTACAGTCACAGCATCAATTCACTTGGGAATTACTGCAGATTGTGATATAGGAAGATCACGAGAGATTATTTTTATTTTGGTTTGGCTTTGTTTTACCTTGTATAACCTGTGCAGAGTTAGCTGACACAGCATGTCCCTATAATTACAGAAATTGCATGAAAACTAAAAAACTCCAACAAATACTGCATATTAATATATCACAGGTTTGAAGCCAGAAGGAACCACTAAATTATTTCCTGTTAGCTCATGTCATTATATTTCATTAATTTCTAATGAGTCAAACCCAGTAACTTATTAAAACAAGCTACCTTCACCTGAGATGAAATAATTTTTTGATTTGAAGATAGAGATGGAGTAGTTGTTACTTCCACACCTAGTTTTATAACAGGGGGAAAAAGCCCTGTCTCCCTGTTAAAAATGTATGCCTTTTTAAAAGAACTTCAGGTTCAGGCTACTTGTTGCTCAGCATTGCCTTGCTAGGATAGAGAGGCCTTTGGTAGTTTATTTTTTGGTCTTCAAGAGACACATATTAATCAGTCTTCTTAATGCAAGACAAAATGAGCCCTTGCACAACCTTTCCTCTTCCTCTAAATCATCTGTGGTTCTGTGCCTTAACTAATATTTCAACATTCCTTCTGTAAAGTAGGCACTCCTTCCTTACTTAAATGAAGCTACACAACAATAAGGTTTCCCCTGCTCCTCATTTTTCTCCTAGTTATGCAAGAGATACTTTGGTATCTTGGCTCACAATAAGAACATTTGTCCAGTTCTAACCTTTAATCCTGTAGTATAGTCTCTCCAATCATAGAAGTAGACATTTTGCAAATCTTTCAGATTCTGTCCTCCTACACTCATAACCTGGCATTAGCTGTATTGAAATGATACAAGTCACACATTACTAACTTCAATTATCAAAAAAGCTAATCTATCTTTGGAGTAAATGCTCTTTTTTGATTTCTACCCAAAAATTATATGGAAAAAAAAAAGAATAATTAAGGTAGTGGAACTTCTCCCAGGAAACCCTTTTGAAAATGCCAATAACGCTTTGTTGACATTTTAAAGGGTAGTTGTCAGTGGTAGGAATGCCTCTTTAAAGCAGTTCTTGGCAAGAAGGCCCCCATTTGTTTAGGCAACATTTAACATGATCACGTGATGTCACACAGAAAGAGTGCATGCAATTCTTTGCACTTCCTGCACTTGGAAAAATATTCAAGCTTCCAAATAAAATGGATTTACAGAGTAACAATACCATAATTTCCCTCCCATCCCCTCACATAGGAAGTGTTCATAGCCTAGTGACATCTTAAGAATCATGTTCAAACTGCACTTTGATTTTGATACACTAGCAGATATATTAGGAACATTGTCATTTTATTCTGTTCAGTCTTTCTGAAGTCTAAAGAATATTGGAAGAACAACAGGAAATCAAATATTTACATCCTTCTTCCCCCCATCTTACAAACCTGAATGTCAGAGCTTGAAGTCCTTATCCTTTCAAGTGAGGAAAATGTAATTTCACAAGCAATTCTTCAGCCTGGAAGACTTGAAAATAATCAGGATTCTATAGGTTCAAGAGACCTTTTTACTAGGTTCCCATCTGCTGAATTTAAGTAGATTGATCCTGCTGAATATGAGTGGCTAAGGCTTCATTATGCAGCAATTTTCAGAAGCAGGCTTTTACGCCCTGTGATAGGATTGATATCTTCAAACCAGTAGTATATTATTTCACATAAAAACTCACTTTAATTAGCTTGATTTCTCTATGAAAATACCAGCCAGCTAGGAAAGAATGAGACTCAATAATTGATAGCATAATATCCTTCCTTAACTGTCCACATCACATTGGCAACAAGTTTCTGAACAGCTCAGCATTTTCAGCTCAGCTGATCAGTGCAACATCCTTTAAAACAGCCCCTTGCAAGCTGCAGTGTAGTTGAGTACCCAGGGACAGACAGTCAGGACACTGAAGTTTGTGATCAATTGCCCTCAAGAACACATACAGAATAAAAGCCACAGTATAGGACCATAAGGGACAGCAAGCTTGTCACAAAAAGGTTAAGACAACTGATGTGGGTATGGATATCTTAAGGGCATTTCCCCTCCCACATTGCTTTAGTTGATGCTATAAAAGCAATTCTTCCTTCTCCAAACCTTCACATCCATCTTTTCCACATCTACCTATGAAACACTAAATCAGGATCTGCACAACCACTTCCATACCCAAAAGAAATTGCCTGCTTTCACACATTAGGTTCTTCTCAAAGGGAAAGGAAGTGCTAGTAGCCCATATGGTCTATACTTCAGAAACGAGGTAAAAGGTAGAGTAGGAAACAGCGGCATTGAAATCCCTTCTCAACTACAGATCTGCTCTCAGGCTGCAAGGTGGACAGGATTTTCAGATGCTACAGTAAAAGCATGAATACCTGCAATTATAAACTGGGCTGAAGTCATGTTGTAACCCTTGTCATTATTTCATCTATTTTCTAGAATTGTGATGTCTGGTATGAAGACAATCACCATATACAGCTAAAGTTACAGACCTCACCTAGCAACTGTGAAGCTGCTCTTCCACTCCAGTTACAGCTCAGTAGCAACAACTGCTGTAGTAAAATCTGACCATGATTTCTGTGCACATAACCATGATCTTGTTTAGAGCCACAGGGGCAGGTAATATGGTGGTTAAGGAAGATACTGGGTCCCCTTTATTATGGCCTTCCTGTGCATGCTAAAAAAACTGTGAGGAAGGGGAAGAGAAGGTGAATTTCAGTACCTCCCTCCCCACCAAGCATTCAGAACTTGTGTAAATGTTGCTCATCCTTGCAGAAGAGTTCTATAATGGGTTATCTTTTCCCACCATATTAAATTAGTTAGGTTTGCTCCAATTAGGTTAAAACCAAGCAAATGGGAGGCATTTTAAAATAGTTATCCTGTCCAGGAGTCAAATGTAAGACATTTTAGTACAGACTTTCAATATGAGACTGTCCAGTTACATCCTGAGGTGCTAAGCACCAAAACAGTAATCATCTAAACTATTTTAAAAGCTGCTTCTCACATAGGAAAATGTCAGCCAAAATTCAGATCTTCAACTAGATCATTCTATGATTAATAATTTCATTATAACCATGTATGTGATTTATAATATGCTCCAAATAAAGGCTAAGGAGGGTTCCCCACCACAGATATGAAGATATAGTAATACATACACTCCTGATGTATCAGTCATCATGTACTTTTAAAGTCAGTTTTATCAGGTGCCATTTCTCAGCTCAAACAGCAATATAATATGGTACATTAGGGATGGCTCATGTACACTTATGGCATTAACAGCAGATTTCCTCAACCTTCTGTCGATGAATGCCAGGAAACAAACAAGCAAGAGCTGTTCTTGCATATTCAAGTCTAGCAGTGTCCTATTCCTAAAATTAGGATGCCAGCTAATAATTCAGCTTCAGCAGTGCCGTAGCTCATCCTCTAAGGTGTAGATTTTTGCTTTTAAGTCTTTTAGTTCTCCTTGAATTTTACGTGTTAGATTGTTTCCTTGGCGGACCTCACGTAGAATTGCAAGATCCTGGTCTGGTCCCAAATTCAAAGCCATCTAAAAACAAAAAGAAAAACAGTTTAAGAAAAATAAAGCTGTACAGAATACAATTTAGGGAGTATTATGGTAAGTATATGAGGGAGACAACTCTAAAGGAGACCTTTTGTAGCCAGCAAAGAGGATGTGTAAGTTAAGAGCACTAGGATAATGCACATCAGCAATAGAGAGGTGCTCCAGAACCAAAAATAAAGAACAAAGCTTTCATAACGTTATGTTGTTGTATTATAGTACTAGCAAGGAAGAAATCTTAATAGAATATAACCATGTTGACTCATAGCCTTTTGACTCCTTTCTAGTTCCTGTGTTATTTAGGGACACACAAAAAGGGGCAAGTTGAAGTATTTATCAAGTAACTCGTATCTAGTTCTAAGTACCTCAGGAGATAAGATGATGTTTTATCTTTCGCTATTTCAATTAGAGGTGTTCTAACTGCTGTGGCTGACCTGCTGCCCTCTGAACTGCACAGGATTTAAGAGCAGTTCAAGTCCAAAGCCTTGACTCAGGCAGTGCCTGTACTGAGCTAAACAAAGGCTGCTGGATAATCAGAATTCCTGATGGCAAGCTGGCAAGGGCTGATATTTCCTGTCACCCTGCAACTGGATAAAGCATGCCAGCCCAGCCACTTTTAAGGGCACAGCAGTGGAAGCTGCTCTAAAATCCCTGTATTTTCTTGACCCACTATAGTTTCGTATTGTGTCATCATGTAGTTCTCAGTCAAAAATTTTAATATGCAAATCAGGAAATTTTAGTCATCTCGACCTCCAGTGATGACAAGGAGGATTGAATGAACACGCTGGAGACTTCTTGAAAGTATTTTGCTCCCCTGCCCTCTTGTGGTTAACAGTGTTAAGAAATTGAGAAAACCATGAAGAGTACACCCACAGATATAAAACACATACGTCTCCAGTAAAGGCATCACACACACTTTTTCCCCCTTTCATGTACTGCTGTTAATCCTTAAGAATAAAGTTTAAAAACCCACAGGCCATTAATAAATAAAAACCCAAACAAATTGAAGGCTTTAATCAAAATAAATGCATTAGTGTGCATAAACTGAACTGTGCATCAAAAGTACAGGAAAAGAATGAATCGGTAGCATTGCCAGACTCCTGCATGAGAGTCTAAGCTATGCCAAGATCATCCTCTCAAGCATATTACAGATAAATGTCTCATCCTTAAGTCCAAGCAACATCAAGGATGTGCATATCCCTCTTAGCTGTTCTGATGTTCATCTACACATCTGGAAGCTACTACAGGGAAAACAGCTTCAACTTCCAGCCATTACTTCTGCAGCGATTTTTGCAAAGTCACAAATGACATACTAAAGTAATAGAGTATTCACAATACTTAAGACAATGATCAAGCTCTTACTGGAACAGAACCAAACACTATGGCTCTCACAAAGAAAATAAACAATAATTTTCTCTGCAGGAAAAATTTCTGAATCAAACCACCACCTTGCAATTTTGAGACAGCTAAGTAAGCTACAGGTATCACATAAGAACTTTTGAGAGTGGAAACAAAAATACACAGCTAATGTATAGCAAGGACAGTTCTTGGTAAGCTTGATGCCTAATTGATAAACAAAGAGAAATCTTTTTTGCTTTGTAAAATACAGAGGAGGCAAGTATTGTCAGATACCGATATTTAAAGGCACATTTGGAAAATGAATTATTTCCTTAACTCTAGGGGAATACTACATTAAATACTGAGAATACATCTCTATAGGACAAGCCTACAACAGTCTGCCTCAGAAAGGCTTAGCTGTTACCTTATAAATCTTCTTCTCTACATCTTTCAGTTTCTGCTGAAGCTGTTTAATGTCATTCTTGAAGCCCTCTACTTCCATACTACGACGTTTTTCCAAGGCTTCACATCGCTGGGTCATCATTTTCAGGCGCTTCCCCATCTTTTCTGAGCGTTCCTATGGAGATGAAAATTCAGCAGGCTATACCAAATAAAAGCTGGAAGATCACCATACAGCCAGCAGATGATTACAGACTAATTACCTGAAAGAGTTCTTTGCCAGCATCCCTCTCCTCACGGATCCTAGCCACCTCCCCTTCCAGGGAGATACACTGCTCTCTGTACATGTGTGACAGGCCTTTTTCCTGCACTAGCTTGTCTTGCAGTAACTAGGACATAGGGAGAACAGAAAAAATTAACTCAAGACTGTGCTTACAAATCTTCCCCTGCCCTGGACAAGCAAGTGTGATAACACTGCCAATATGACAGGAAAATAAAAATTAATAACTGGAACTAGAGCTCCTAAGTATGTGAGGACAATACTCTAACATCAGTCCCATTACCAAAACATTCTAATTAAGTTAGCAATTTTGTATGGCTGCTCATCATAAAAAGTAACATTCAACTAATGCTGTAACTCCTCTTTCACAGCTGCTTGCTCAGTACTGCATTTCAGAGGCATCTGCATTCAGGGGTAGATGGAAACAATTCCCTATTTCCTGTTTACTTTCCAATTCCTTATTCTGATCTCCCAGCTTCTCACTGGAAGTGTAGTGGAAGAGGAAGAAAAATTCAAACTGCTAGAGAAGATCTGGAAGACATCAATTGAGAGGACTCATTCTCCCCTGACAGCATCAAGAAGATCCAGCCACTGCATTCTAAGACCATTAGCTCAGAGCACTTACAGGAACAGAGAGCCCTGTGCAGTCAGGTTAAAAACTGTTGGCCCCACTTATTACATGGCTTACAGAATTTAGGATTTTTTCTGGGCATGAAACAAACAGACAGTGACATACTACCATAAATCCTAACTACATATTTTACCTGAAATTTGAAGGTAATGCTGATTTTGAAGCAGGAGGGTTTTTTAAATTTAGATTAATGCCAACAATATTGTAACTTAAGGCAATCCAGTACTACTTTGAAACTGCTGCTAGTGACTGTGTATTGTGCCAACACCAAGGTGCTTGCAATTTTCTAGCCAAAAACTCTACCAAAGAAAAAAAAATACCTTTATTTCCCTGCTGTGGAGTTTTGAAGTTCCATCATTTCCTTGAAACATACTCTTCAGCTCTCTCTGCTTCTTTTGTCCTGACTCTGTGCTGAAAGCAAGATGATCCAGATCTTTGCCAAGTTTCCTCAACAGACTATCCTTCTCTGCCATCCATGCTTTCTCATTGGCTCTGGCATCAAACTTGAGCTGGAGAAAGTCCCGGGTACTCTCATATAAGAGATTTTGGGTCTTATGGAGCCTGCAAAAAGGTATCCCAGTGGAGTTAACGTCTTTCCTAGTGCCTACCTTAATTTCATCAGTCATCACTGCAAGTTGGAAGAAGCACAGGAGAAGACACGTGGTCTAAATATGAGTTTAACTCTTCTCAGCTAATGAAAGAAGTGCTCTTCTTCCAATGTGAGAGAGGATTTTTAAAAAGTAGATTATCCCACTTATCTTCCACACACACTACCAGATGGCTGCATAATTTGCTTTTCTGCCTGCTACAGAAAGCAACACACTGAAAGTCATAATTTTTCTATTGCTCCCTCTCTTATCATCTCATGACTACATCATGGTCTCTCACACTCACTTTTCTGTTATAGCTTTTATCTTGTCCTGGTCTTTCTGATGTCGGGCCTCAGCTTCCTCCATCTGAATCCGCCTGTCCTCGAGTAGTGCCTCAACCTGTTCCTTGGTTAATCGTGTCTGTTCTTCTATCTGAGCTTGCAGGGCCTTCACCTGGATAATACAGAACAAGACCTCACACCAGCTCTGCTCCTGTTAAATTCCACGATTGAGATCAAAAACTGTACTTCACAACCCCTTTAGCAGTTCTAATTTCTCAATCTTTTATTTTTGTTTAAATGCTAAGTATTTCAAATAACTAAAGCATTAAAAAAAATCACGCCGTAGGCAAGAGATTACTATAAGGTTGGTCTTACTATATTGTTAATATTTTTATAGTGTTAAGATTTAAATTGCACACATCTAACAAATCCTGTGGAATATGCAGAGACACTTCTGTACCTTTGCTTGAACAAATAATATTAATAAAAACAACCACCACCTTCAGTATCTGCTGTACAGGTTCATCCATTATTTGCTTGATTCATCCTTCCTCATACTTTGCATACAGCTTCTGGCATCTTCCCTGATTCATGGTTCTGCACATTTTATCTTTCATTCTGTCATGCTACCTGTACCTAAACTTCTATGTAAGTCTAGAAAAGAGAACTCTTCATTGTATCAGTGCACCTTATGGGGCTGCCTAACACTGTCTCAAACACATTGCTTTTGTCAAACTTTCACAAAACACCCAACCCTGCACACATCTTCAGTGAGTTTCATGTAAATTCATATATGCTATCAAATTATGGAAGATAACATCAATTACACATTCTGTACTTCAGGACAACTTATTTCAGTTGACATTACTGGAACATCTGCTTACATAAAGCTTCCAGAATCAGTTCTTAAATTTACATTCACAGGAAAGAAACAGCTAAGTAAACTGACAAAGTGTGACTCCATAGTAAGATACAGGGATTTATACAACCAGTACATCTACATCTTATCTTAAGCAGACAGAATATTTTTTATCATAATTTTCTGGAAGCCAGCAATTATGTCCATCAGTTAGCAAATGTTTTTACCTGTAGTAGAAGTGCGTCATTATCTTTTTGATATCTCTCAGAACTTCTTGATTTCTCTACTTTTGCTGTTGGTTTTGAAGTGCTCTTCTCTGTACCTATTGAAGAAATTTAACTGAAGCAGGAAAGGGTTTTCCAATGTACTTGCAATACCTTTCCAAGCGTGACATATTTGTGTTCTGGTGGGCCTACAGGAACAGCAGAAAGACTTCCAGTACTACAGTCACAAGGACTTCTAAGGAGGGTTAGCTGAAAGAAAAGAATTCTAGAACTTCGGGTGATCACATATCTTTATCCTATCATATTGCAGTATTTAGGCATCCTCCTAGTTTTGTTGGCATATATAGAAAGAAAACTTGACAGGTTTTCTTAAAATAAATGATGAATAGTCAGATGTCAAAGCTGCACAAGCATCAAGGCTTGAATGAGTTTTGAGCTTGTTGGCTAATTTCAGTCAGTTTGATGAAACAATTATTTTAAAAGAGAAAATTAGTATGTAAGCATATGGACCCACACTACTGTCAGCACAAAAGTCAAGCAGAACCTGACAGCTTGGAGTGGCTGTGGCAAAGATGCCTGGCCAGTTGGTACTTGCACAGTTCCAGAACAGGCACATGATGGTCTTACAGCCTCCTCCTCAGCTGAGCACATCAGGGACATGAGAGCCAGCTAAGGCTATTTTAAAGGATGTTGAAGGGAAGCCAAGGGTACTGCACGGATATGTACAGACACATTTAGGGTACTTAGAGGGGATTTACCAAAGCATTCACAGACAGGAATTATTCTGGCATACAGCAGACAGACACACAAAAAAAAAGCAAGAGCTGGTGTGGTACCTGTGCTGGAAGCACCATCTTGTTCCCGAGTCTGTGCTGGCCTTTGCAGAACAGTAACCTACAGAAACAAGACATCTGCACTGAGCATCTACTTCCCCAAAGGTGCAATGGTCAAGAACAAAGCTTAAAAAGTTAAAACAAGATATTCAAAAGAACAGCATTACCTTACTTCTACCCAAGACAAGGAAGATATTCACAAGTGTAATGCCCATGTTGAAAAGTTTCCTTTATCATAGATGAGTTTTGCCATTACTGCCTCTATATTTTTCACCAGAAAAAGTGGGAAGTAATTCTGCCTTTGATGGCTTCATTAGGATGAAAATCTGCACCCTCAGAAGGAAAAAGAGCATTTTGGAGACAGAGAGAAGAGGAAGGTGAAGACGATATAATTTCCTTCTCTTATAGTCCTTCTTGTCTCAGCAAGACAGAGAAACACGAAGCTTCATTTATCAGCACATTCACTCAAGATATTGAACAAGCCTGAGATAAAAATTAAGTGATAAAAATACTGAAACTCAACTGTTGAAATGAAACCCACCTAAAAAAAAAGGAGGCCATGAAAGAGCAGGTTATAACCCCAATGCTTATCTTTAGGTTGATATTACATAATAGGCTCAATTTTAGAGCTACCCTAAACCAGGAATTTTAAAGCTTTTGCAAGATCTTTGAAGAGCCTGAGCAGTGCAGAGCAACTATTCCTGTAATAGTCTCTATATATCCAAATCACTCATGACTTTCCTGATTAGGTTCAACTACATTGCACATCATATGTACTGACATTTAAATAATTCAACATCACTTCTGAAATATGCAACACAATGTTGTCTAGAGTGGGTGGTTCTTCAGCAAACTTCAGCCCAGGAAACTGCTGCAGCAACCTTGACACATTCTTCTTTACTGAAGCTCAGAGACATTCTGAGATAGCTGAGCTTCAAACACTGTGCCTGGTCATTTTCTACACTTTTTTTCCTCTTTGTGGTGCTCTTGCCATCTTCTTGACAACCATTTGCCAGATTACTTCAGACTCCTATCTGACATTTCAGAAGCTGAGCTGGAGGTATGTTTCGAAGGCAGAAGGAGGCTGATGCTAAGGCTGATGCACACCTACCTTCAGTGTGCTTGTTCTTACTTACATTTATACTACAGCATTTATACTAAAACTTGTTGCTACAGACTCCTCCTGCATTCAGGGGTAGATGGAAACAATTCCCTATGAGCTTTGGGCTCATTTAGCAACCTTTGACTTGTGTTACAGATCTGGTCTGTGGTCAAACTCTGGGGTACAGATGCTCATGTTAAAATCCAAGGAGGAGATCTACAGAAAAATAGAACTTGCCTTATGTGGAGGCTCCCTAAGAAAATATGTAACTTCTCCTTCATCTACTCCCAGTATAGCCAGGAGTTGCTGGATTTTTTTCCTGTCCTCCAATTCCCTGGAATACAAAGGAAGTGGTCAGCAGATTTTTCTTTAAAATACATCATGACATTGTGACACACTGTCCTTTTACTTTACCTGTTGATGCCTGCAAGTTTTCCAACCAGTTATTGAGAATACTGCTTTAAAAACAAGCTCCCAAACACATTCCTGATGTTGCCAATACAAGAACAGCACCGATTTTGCTGAGATTGGAGAGCATTTCTCTTTTCAAGCATACAATACTATGTAAGTTGATACAATAGCAGATGGCGAATAGAATTTGCATTAAGAGTTATGAACTATCTAAAATTCCTTCAGAATGTAAGTGTCCATTGTTTTTAAAGCAAACTATATTAAGGGCTGTATCAGACTTTTTATCACACTTCTGAGAAGTGTCAAAGCACACCAACACGTGCTTTGACTTAAGTTCTTAAATCTTGAATGGAAAAATTCATGCTGGAGCACAGAAAGAGTGAGGAAGAAGTAACAGAGACAATATGTACTGAATTAACCATAATCTCCATTCCCTCCCACTCTGTGCTCCTCAGGAGGAGGAGGAGGTAGAAAATTCATGAGTGAAGTTGAGCTGGGAGAAGAGAGGTGTGGGGGAAAGACATTTTAAGATCTAGGTTTATTTCTCATTATCCTACACTGATTTCATAGAATGGTTTGGGTTGGAAGGGACCTGAGAGATCATGCATGTAGTTTCAAGCCCCTTGCCAAAGGCAGGGAACCTTCCATTAGACCAGGTTTCTCAGAGACCCATCCAACCTAGCCTTGAACATTCCCAGGGATGGGACATCCACAGCTTCTCTCAGCAACCTGTTCCAGTGGCCCACCATCCTCATAGTGACGAATTTCCTGCCAACAACAAATCTAAACCCACCCTCTTTCAGTTAAAGCCCTCCCCCTCATCCTGTCACTACATGCTCCTGTAGTAGTCCCTCTCCAGCTCTCTTGTAGGCCCTCCAAGTGCTAGAAGGCTGCTATTAGGGCTCCCTGGAGCCCTCTCTTCTTGAGGCTGAACAGCCTCTACTCTCTCAGCCTGTCTTTGTAAGACAGAGGCTCCAGCCCTCTGATCATTTAATTGTTAATAATTTACCCCAGTCAAGACTGTTTGCCTGTGATGGTAATTGGTGAATGATCTCTCTGTCCTTGTCTTGACCCATTAATCTTTTCTTGTATTTTCTCTCCCCTGTCCAGCAGACAGAGGTGAGTGACAAAAGATGCCTTTTGACAAAAGTGAGTGAGTTGCCTTGAGTGACAAAAGACAACTTCAATCAAAACTTCACATTCAAACTGCTAACACACAATTCAAATCTCTGTTCTTCCTTCTACTACCAGAATAGGAGGAATAAGAAGTGGAAACATTTAGCAGCCCAACAGATTGCACTGCACCTTCACTGGTATGGTTTGATAGGAAGTGTGGAATAATTGCTGCTCTGAGGACTCCAGGTCAGGCTGAGAATTGCTGCTGGCAGTGCCTCAGCCCCCACGCAAGACAGCCCACCTGAGTTTCAGACGGTCGTTCTCCGAGCACAGGCGAAGGACTTGCTCCTTCTCCTGGAACAGGTACACCTGCATGTCACTCAAAGCCTTCTGCAGCTCTACAATCTCCTCTTCCAAGCTGAAGACTTCCCACTGCAACTGGTGCTGAGTGGAGAGAATAAAATACTTGAAATGAAACAGAGCGCTGGACAACACTTACAAACTTCAAACTGCTTGTGCTCCAAGTCTGGAACCGGCATAGAAGAGCCAGCTCAAGAATTATTTTATTCTCCTATAATATTTGGCCAAATAAGGGCAGTATTGGAAAAATGATTTAAAAATGTTTCAGCTGGGAGTTCAGAGCCCTGAGAATCACTGTCACTACACAACAGTGAAATAAGGCCTCAGCTTGGGTCTCCAGTTTCCAGTGGCTGCATTTCCACACTGGTGATCAGAGCAGGTATGGGGAGTCTGACATCAACAAAAACCTAGGAAAGCCTCTAGCAGCATTTGCTTTTGAAATAAATCACCAAAGAACACACGTTAAAATATCTGTATGGTTTAGCAGCAAGAAATCCAGCTAGTTACTGTTTTATTTTTCCTAACTGGTATAGGAAGCTACCAACCACTCCTGTATGAAAAAAAAAGAGCATTATTTTGCAACCTGCCCCTCTTTTTCCCACATGACAGTAAGATGTACAGTACATACTTCCCCAAGGACTTCCAGGCAGCTTCAAGCATGGCCAGTGCTTGAAGAGGCACCTCAATCACCTCAGAATTGACTGTTTTATTCCCAAAGAACATCCACAACTACAAAAATGACTGCTAGCCGGATACATGCTATAACCCATATCAGGGCACTGCACTTAAAGACTATCTGCAAGATATTCTTTAAGATTTCTTCCTCTTAAAAGGCAAATTTTTAGATTTCTGCTTAATAGCTTATGAATTGCACTGCAGTAAATACGAATTATATCCATAAGTCAAAGCCTATTAAGTTCGGACAAAAGAACATTCTTTCAATACAAGAAGCAAGGGAAAGAAGCTGGACAACATGGGGAATGAGCACCTAAAGTCAGATTTTAATATTAAAAAAAAGGCAAAATTCCCACTGTGAAGATATAACCAAGCCATAATGACTTTTGAAGGACATTTTACAGGCATGTTTCTCTTTGATTTGACAGAGGACAGACAGCTAGATTTTAAAACCAACCACCAAAATCTACTTATTTCTTCCTAGCTCTACCCCATGTTGCTGGTAAATCCCAAGACTTCTGTGCTAAGTTTTCAACTGAATAAAAATATTTAAGCTTGTGAATGTAGCCCATCATTGCTCAAAAACTCATTTTCTAACCTGCTCATCATAGGTTTGCTTGTATTTCTCCAGCCTTTTTAGCAATTCCTCATGGTCCTCATCAAAGTCAGCAATCTTCTTGCGATAATATTCCAGGAGATCATGAGAGGGGTTCAGGTGGGCAAAGCGCTCGCTGACTGACGGGAGAGGAGAAAAGTCCTCCTGACTTGGAGACCGGGATTCAGCAGATCTGGAAGAGGCACGGGGGGTTGGCATCCTAGACAGAAAGAGTCTCTGTTTACATGTAAGCCTCAGACAGGAAAATTAAAACACCTTCTGAAGTAGCTAAAAAGATTTTAAACTTTTACACAGATTCAGTTTAAAACACAGATTAGCTTGACTGTTCTTTAGGTGTTAACAAGAGATCACAGCATTTAGGAGAACCAAGACCTTTGACAAAGAGCAGCATGCAGGTGTATTGTAATGTGGAGGAGGGCCCAACTGATGGAAAAGATAAAAAAAGATGTTATGGAAGCAAAGTCTCATACATTATATGGGGAGGATGACTACGAATAGAGGAGAAAAAGAATAGAAGGAGAGAATTCAGGGGACAAAAAGTCCATTGCTGTTAAATTAGAAGCCACAGCCACTGTTAAATAAACTGGAAAACATAATCTGTGACAGTCCCAATTGGACACCCAAACAAAAAAACACTTTCTGTTGAATGACGATGATAATTCAGGCTGGCTAATGCACCAGCCATTATAATTTAAGGTGTAGGTCTAG
Source organism: Taeniopygia guttata (assembly GCF_048771995.1). Classification (NCBI taxonomy): domain Eukaryota; kingdom Metazoa; phylum Chordata; class Aves; order Passeriformes; family Estrildidae; genus Taeniopygia; species Taeniopygia guttata. Next base: position 70,225,095 of record NC_133025.1, read on the forward strand.
GAATCTATGTGCTTTCCTTTCTGGCGTACTTGATGTTCTTCTCCACATAGCTTGTCCACCCTTAACAGTGAAATAGAAGCTGCCAAGTTCTTGAATCTTATGTTGAAGTGCTACATGGAAAGCAAGTCAATGTTATATAAATCAAATCAAGAACATTTATAAATACATACTGTATTTTTCCTCAAAACAATATTTAGCACATTCAAACATTTAATCTGTTCAAATAAGCAGCAAATTTGCAAATAGAGCTGCAGAGTAAAAAAAAAAACACCTTAGAAAGGACTCTTGCCATTATTTATGTTGCTATGACAAACTTTTTTTTTTTTGTAAATGATACTATGAATAACAGAAGCTAAGAAGCCTCTTGACTACAGAGCTGCTTAGTGAAAACACAGTTCAGAATCTGGTCGTGGAGAATCAGGACTTTTGATGAAAAAGTGATTTGGTAGGTGACACTGAGGCAATGGCGACCTTTATGGAGCCACTCACCAAAGCTGCTTGGATCAGAACCCCAGTGCACATCCATGAAAACTCTGGGCACTGTAGGAAAGCATTAGATACGCAAAAGTATAAGTATTGCATGCAAGAACTTGCTGTAGGACCAGAAACTCCTTAAACAGTACACTTAGAGAAATAACACTAGAAAGAAAGAGGCAACCCAGGCACAAGGTGCACGCTTTACTGCTGAAGAGCAGCACACTGAAAGATGGAAGAAGGACTCACAGCAGGCACAGGGCAGACCCAAAGATGCCCTAAGGCCAGCCAGGCTAGCACCAGGAAGGAAGGAAAGGGCTCCGGGGGCCGCCTGTCCCGGCGGCAGCAGCAGCCCCACACTCACTACCTTGTGCAGCGCGGGCTTCCCGCACCGCGGTCCGCTGCGCTCATCGTGCCCCTGCGGAGAGCCGGGCCTTTTGTGGGTGGGGGACAGCGGCTTCGGGCACCCCGGTGGGCGGGCGAAGGGGGGTGCCCGGCGGGAGCCCCGATGGAGGAGCCCCGGGATAGAGCTCCGGGGATGGGGGTCCCGCCAACGCCTCCGCACGGCCCCAACGGCCGAGCAACCGCCACACCGGCCCGCCGCGGCCTCCTCCAATCACAGACAGGCTTTCATGCGCCGCCGGTAGTCTGCACCAATCAGCGCTCGCGACGCGGACGTTAGCGGCTCCGCGCTGGTGCGTCTGGGAGTTGTAGTTCTGGAGTGGGCACAGGGTCGGGTGCAGAGCGCGGGGCCTGTGCTTATGGGGCCGGTGCTTATGGGGCCCGTGCGTATGGGGCCCGTGCTTATGGGGCCCGAGCTTATGGGGCCCGTGCGTATGGGGCCCGTGCGTATGGGGCCCGTGCTTATGGGGCCCGTGCTTATGGGGCCCGTGCTTATGGGGCCCGTGCGTATGGGGCCGGTGCGTATGGGGCCCGTGCTTATGGGGCCCGTGCGTATGGGGCCCGTGCTTATGGAGCCGGGCAAAATAACAGCAGCCTTTATCCGCACCGGCAAAACGCCCCTTTTCCTTTAAAAATGACCTGTCATCCGAAAGCAGCCACAAGAAGTTACTGGCACAAATTCTGACTGAATTGAATGTGTTCTTTAGGTCATCCCTGTGCCTTTTAGCCTCCTCATCCTCCTCTTAACACTACTACTTAGTAGTAGTGTTGCCGTTTATGCACCAAATGATTTCCTAATTTATTAAATGTGCTGGAGAAAAAAACAATTTACTCAGCAATAAGCTAGGGTTCTTTTTTCCTTAAGACTTTGTATCACAGGGACATTCTTCTCCCTCAGGATTTTTCATAAAGGTGCACAGAGGGAAGAAAGAGAAAACAATTTCTATTTCTGCTCCTTGTTTTTCCCATGTGGAATGTGCTTGGAGAATTGTTTACCCGGGGTGATTGCTTGATTGGATTCTGGTGAGGATTGTTTGAGCCTGATGGCCAATCCAACCCACCTGTGGCTGAACTCTCAAGAACAGGGTCACGAGTTGTGAATTAGATATGGTAGTTAGAACAAGTAGGTTTGTAGTTTTACTTTATATAGTATATTAATGTATTATAGCATAGTTATAATAAAGAAATCATTCAGCCTTCTGAACTAGAGTGGGACATCATCGTTTCTTCCCACTGGCTTCACTTGCATTTTACAATAACTTTCTTTAAAAGACATGGACTTTCTGTATGACAAGGGAAAAAAAAGCTTATTTAAGAAACCACAAGGTTCTTCCTCACCACATTTGCAGCTTCCTTGTGAGGGGAAGAGGAGGGACAGGCATTTATCTCTTTTTGGTGACCATTGACAGGAGCCAAAGGAATGGCCTGGAGCTGTGCCAGGGCAGGTTTAGGTTGGATATTACAAAAAGGTTTTTCCCCCAGGGGGTGGCTGGGCACTGGAACAGCTCCCCAGGGCAGTGGGCACAGCACCAGCCTGCCAGAGCTCAAGAAGCATTTAGACAACGCTCTCAGGCACATGGTGTGACTCTTGGAGTGTCCTGTGCAGGGCCAGGAGTTGGACTTGATGATACTTGTGGATCCCTTCCAGCTCAGAACATTCTGTGACTCTGTGATTCTTCTTCAAATCAATTTTCTCATGAAACAGAGAAAGTAGCAGGGTAGATAAATTCTGTTGGCAAAGTCCAGAAGATAGGCTGCTGTTAGGGCCTGGTCCTGATGATCCTTGTTGGTTGGTCCCTTCCAGCTCAGGATATTTATGATTCCCTGGGGCTTTCCCCACTCTCATAGAGCAGCTGCATACATCGTATAAGGATCTGAAGTCTTCTCTCATGCAAATGATAACTAACCCCAGATAACCAAGAAGAATAAAAACTGACATGTGGACAGGTGTTTTAAAGGCCAACAGCCCCAAAACCAGAGCAGGTAATAGAGAAAAGCTTAAAATTCTCTTTTAAAGGATCTCTTGCAGAACTGATGAGAAAAATGTCCCCTCTGGTTATATAGGATATTTAAGTTTTGCTGTTAAGAAAACCTGCAACATTCCCAGCATTACCTCCCAGAGACCTCCACCAGCCTAAATGTATTAACACAAAACCACAACAATCCTTGAAGAATCTACAGGGAAACCAGCAAAAGACTGGATCTCAAAACAACACTTTTCAGCATGGAGATTTTTCCTTCTGGTATTCCTGGCTAAATCATGGCTTATCTTAGAAATCGGGTACATGGTGACTCTGTTGTTGGGAATACAAGACACATGTATTTCCTCAAAAGAATCTGGAACAGCTCATCAGAAGAGAGACAGAACCAAATAATAAAAGAAAAAAAAAAAGTGGAAGGAGCTTGTAGAAATATATAATTTCTAGATACTAGTAAGGAAACATCTGCATCCTACATGCTTATATAGTCCTACATAAAATTATCAAGCATCCATGTCAGAATCCCCCTATGAAATACAGGAAAACTTAGCAACAACACAGTAACCTCAATTTGCTCAATGTTTTATAAGATCACATTGATCTTACCTGTAACTTCTGTTAAAATTAGCCATTTGCATTGGATGTTGACACTGTTGAGCCAGGGATGGGCAAAATGACTCATACGAGTTCACAAGGCAAACTGAGCGTTTATTCAAAAGCATTTCTCCCTTTTATAGAGAAGATCATGAACATTAATTTCATTGGTCTTAAAGTGAAAACATTTCACCTGATTGGTACACTGGACTTAGGTCAGTGTGGTAGAACATATCTATAAACAATATGAACAGAAAGCAAGATAATAGATTGCTTACATTCCTCTTGGCTTAGCCTGGCAGAAATTTTTCTCTTTTTCTCTCTGACTGAACTGAGAATATCCACAGGACGTGTGTTTCCCACATGTAAAATGTGGTTGACACCTCTTTAATCTGGCAGGGAAACGACACAGATAAATATTTTGATCTGCATGCAGCAGAACTTGTAAAGCCTAACTTTTTCTGAGGCTGAAATAGTACACCAGCACGGAGGTTTGAATAATCACTAAGAACAGAGTGAAATGTGGCATTTGGTAGATACCGAAGGCACAGTTCTGGTTAAACACAAAAAGACATACAATTTACTTTGGAAGACTGTGTTGCAATGGAGAGGTAAAAGATACAGATCTCTCATTGACAGGAGCTGAGGGAATAGCCTGGAGCTGTGCCAGGGCAGGTTTAGGTTGGGTATCAGGAAAAGGAAAAGGGGGTGGCTGGGCACTGGAACAGCTCCCCAGGGCAGTGGGCACAGCACCAACCTGCCAGAGCTGAAGGAGCGTTTGGACACCGCTCCGGGGCACACGGTGTGACTCTTGGGGATGTGCTGTGCAGGGCAGGCAGTCGGATTCTGTGACACTCGTGCTGTTTTCCCCGTTCCGACACTGCCCTCAGTCACCGCCGCTGCTGAGGGCGAGCGGGGGGCGGGGCCCGGGAGGGGCGTGGCCCGGGAGGGGGCGGAGCCTCCAGCGGCGCTCCTGACGTCCGGTACAGACAATGGGCGACGCGGCCCCGCGGAACCGGAAGAGAATGGCTCGCACTTCGTACCACATTCCTCCGCGGCGGAAGTGGGGTGGCCCCGCCCTCCCCGGTCCCTCCTGTCGCGGCGCAGTGCCCTGAGGGGCGGCGGGCGGGGCGGATTCGCGCTGAGCTCTGTCGCGGAGGCTTCCCCGGGAGCTGAAGGCGCGGAAGTCACCTCGCCAGAGGAAGCGCTGCGGTGGAACTACTTTTTGGATCGGAAGGCAACGTGTGAAAACTTCCGGGGAGGGCTTAGAAAGCGCGTCACTTCCGGCGAGCCGGGAGGCGAGGAGCGGGGCTCGGGCGGGGGCAGTGGTCCCGGCCGGGACAGCGGCAGCAGCTCTCGGCAGCACATCCCGCTGCCCCGCCCGGCAGCGCCGCCAGGGGATGCGCCTCGGTCCCCGTCCCAGCCCCTGAGCCCCCCGGCCATCCCCCTCCGCCCTGCGCTCCCGGCGGCGGCGGCGCCCCCCTCCCCCTGCGGCCATGGCGGGGGGCGGCGGGTCGCGCTATGCGGCCGAGTTCGTGCCGCCGCCCGAGTGCCCCGTATTCGAGCCCAGCTGGGAGGAGTTCAGCGACCCGCTCGGCTTCATAGGCCGCATCCGCGGCCTGGCCGAGAAAACTGGCATCTGCAAGATCCGGCCCCCCAAGGTACCGCCCGCCTTGGCTGCTGCGCCTGCCGGGTCCCCCCCGGGTGGCCCGAGAGCGGCCGGGCCCTCGGTGGCCGGGCGGAGGACGTGAGGAGCTGGGCAGGCCAGTCCCCCCCTCTCCGCACACGCTCGGGGTTTCGTGTGTCGCTTTCCTTAGGCCGCGGTTTCCGTGCCAGGGACGCCGAGGAACCTGTAGAATCTTTGACCTCCGAGCGGGGCTTTGTAGAGGCTGCTTTGGAGCAGCTGAGAAGCGAATAGTGCGTGGCCGTGCCGGGGACTTCGTGCTATTTTTGTTTCCAAAACGCCAGCAGTCGACTTGTGAAAGCTGGGAAGGCTTTGTAGGTGAAATCGGGCGTTTGCGTTTGTTCACAACTGTTCGGGAGGCAGCAGCTTAATCTCTCCGATGGCTTGGCAGTTACTTACAGTCACCTGCCTAATGGCCGGGCAGGGCAGGTCATCGCAGGGAGAGCTTCAGGCAGCTTGGCAAAAGGCACTTACATCAGGGAGTTATTAGAGTACAAACACACTTCAAATGCAGCTGTTGATAAGAGACTTGAAAACAGTGAGAGAGGTAAAAACCTGAAAAGAAAGTGTGTAACTGAGAACAGTGTAGATATGGGGGTTGCTGATTGGATTTCCTGGTTCTCTCCTGACCTGTTTTGGTTCCTGGAATGTGTTTAGTTAGTTTAATGACACGGTGAAAACTTGACCTCCAAGGGGCTGCCCTTTCTAAAATAAGCTGTGTAGCTCAGTTTGAGAGCCCACAAGGAACAGATCCAGATCCTGTTCATTGAGGATAACTGGAACTTCTCTGGCTGTTGGATGCATTTGTGTTTCTCTGAGACTGCTGAGCTGCTTGCCTTGCAAGGTTTCACATGTTGGGTTGATTTGTAGCCTGCAATAATTGCTAAATCAGACATTTCATACTACTCTGACTGATTAATTGCTATTTTCTATTATTAGAAGTTGTAAATATTTAAGGCTGTGCTCAAGGCCTTTACATGCTGCAGCAGATTGTGTGGCTTGTCCACCTGCATTGGTGTGTCCCTCTTCTGATGTAGCCACTGCCAGGTAGATGATCTGCTGTAACTGAAGCTTTGGTAAAAAGTGCTAAAAAGCTGAATTTCTTGTTTTGATGTTGTAACACGGTTTTGAGAGATGGGACTGGGAGGCACTTGTAGTTGCACAGACCCCGATGGTGCTGAGAAAGTCATTATTTATGGCTCCATTATTTCTGTTAAAGAATTGGGCTCCCGACTTGTGGTCTTGTCTTTATTGAAATGACTGTAGACAAGCAGAAAACCTTTAGATATGTTATGATGTGCCTGGTTTAGCCTTTGTTGCTGTTGACACTGAGGATTTTTCAGTGTGAGTGATATATGGATTCTTTGTTTAAAGTAAATAAATAACCAACCATCTACAGAGTGTATTTCATGTTTAAGCTTAGCATGAGGTAATGCATACTGAGATGCTTTGAACCTTACTTTCTTTGACATTTTTGGATCTGTGAGGATCTTTCTTCAAACTAAAATGTGGTGGGAGGAACACTGTTGTATAAGCAGAAAAATATCTTAAAATTGGAAAATGATATCACCAGTTGTTCCGAGAAACTAATTTACTATCGGAAGCTTGTTTACTCAGGCATTATTAGGGTGTTTGGTTTTGTGCATTTTTCAGAGAAGTTTCTGGAAGCAGTAAAATGTCTTTCTGTCTCTGTTTAGGACTGGCAGCCTCCATTTGCATGTGAAGTACAAAGTTTTCGTTTCACTCCACGAATTCAGCGCCTGAATGAACTGGAGGTGAGCTTTTCCACTGTTGATATAATTTTGTGTTTGCACTGAAAGAAAGAGGTCTTCCTGCCTGAGATTTGCAGCTTGGCAGGTTTCTGGATGGGAGACACTTCAGAAGCCTGTAGACCACATCAGTGTTTATACTTGGCAGTGGCAAAGTTTGTATAAAATAACCCTCCCTCGCTTTTAGAAAAATCTGGTTTTTATTTTATTACCCAAAATAACCACAGGAGTTTTTCCCATTCACCTGGTAGTGTCTAGAATGAATTCCAAATATCACGTTTTAGTAAGAGCAGCCAGTATCTAGCCTTCAGAGCTCCACAGGCAATGATTTTTTCCTCTTAAAATATTTCCTGCTGCTCTGATGCCTCTGGTTACCTCATACTGTCGTAATAATGCCTTTTAAGCCTTAAAATTATTTTTATAGGCTTATTATAGCTGATAATGTTATGATTTTAAAACTTATGTGAGCAGTATGACCTCCATTCTGTCCTGGTTTTTCCTTATCTCTGCAACATTTCTCACAGCCTTGCTTTGTTCACATACCAAAATGTCATTTGGCTTGTAAATGGGTCTCCTTATGGAAAGTGATTTGGGTACTCCAGAAATACTCCAGAGAAGAGACCCTTTGTGTGGATAAGGCATATATAAAAACTGGTAATATATAAAGACTGGCACATACAGAAACTTGGTAATTCCTCTCCTCCCCGCAGATAATTGTGCTGTTCACACAGGACACCACTGTGCTGAGTCTTAACTTCTTTTTGCCATGGTTGGGATTAAAAGCTCGAGATGGTATTTCTTGTTTGGACTGAGGTGTTTATTAGTTCTTATCTATGTTAGTCTCACAAGCCGTGAGTTCTACAGCACTTTACTTTAACACACTAAAAACTAAAAACATGGAGCTATATCTCTCTCTCTACAAGGCCTTTTAATCTCTAATTAAGAAATGACGCAAATTATTTTTACTTTTAACCTAATAACCAACCACCTGTGGCCCACAATGCGGACTTTTTTATCTAATTACACTGTACCACCCAAACCCATGGAGAAGAAGGTAAAGAAGAAGGACTAGCCTCTGCCCTAAAACCTCTGTCTTGCTTTATATGAATTACTGTATTCTAAAACTTTAAACTCTAAGTTTTCTACCATGTGATATTACACACTTCTATTCAAACTACACACCCATAATCTTAGTTTTATCATTCTATTTTGGAAGCCTTCTCTGCAGCCTCAGGTCAAATGCAGTCAAATGTGACTCTTGTAGGGGTCACAATAATTTTTCTTGTGTTTCTCCTTGGAATGCTGATTATTTCATAAGCGTGCATTTTGCTTTCAGACCAAGAAATTATTTGGTAGGAATTTAATTTATAGCGTCTTAAATGCAGAGAGAAAAGCATGTGTAATTTTCTTTTCGTAAAATCTTTCTTTTTAACAATATTTCTATTTTTAGGTTTTTTTTTATCTGATAAAGAAATACCTCCCCAGGCAAGTTGCATGTTGAAAATGGAAACATTATAAAAACTTACTGTTTTCTCTCCCGACTGTAAGATTTTGCCACATTTGGTTTTGAACAAACGTGATTGTCTACCTTTACTGATTCCAGGCAATGACAAGAGTGAAACTGGACTTCCTGGATCAGTTAGCAAAATTTTGGGAACTCCAAGGATCCAATTTAAAAATCCCCGTGGTTGAGAGAAAAATACTGGATCTGTATGGTCTGAGCAAGGTAAGTATTTGTAGACCTTAGGCAGACAGGGATTTTAGTTTTCATTCAAGCTCAAGAAGCCAAGCAAGAGGAATGACTTGTGTTACAATACTCTCATTAACCCAGAGAATAAATAAGTGGGAAAAATTAAATGAAAAAAACATTTCTAATTAGAATGTTTATGGCAGACCTGTCACAGTGTAATTAAATTAGTTACCTTTGGTTGGATTGGTTGGATTCCATTCACCAGGTATTTATTAGCTTGTATAGCTTGAGTGTTCTGATTTCAGCTGGCCTCTTGATTTTTAGTTCTCCATTCTTACATGTGGTGGAGCTGCAGGAGTTTGAGGTGTTGTTTGGGAAGGCAGCAGTATGCCTCTGTTTGTTTCAGCTCTGATCAACAATTCTGTAATGATTTGTTGCAATTTCTCCTCTTCCAGCAGAAGTTTTTATAAACACGTGTCTCTGAAAATATTTAATGTCAGCTCCAGGAATACTTATTTAATTTCCAAAACAGACTTGGCTTAAGGCTGGCTAGAAATGAATATTTCCATAGTTATGTTTGGTGAACACACCAAACTTCTTTCAAAGTTTATGCACAAGTCTCTGTTGGAATTTGGTTTTGCACTGGCAAAATATATATACCATTATAGACTTAGCTGCTAATAAATATAAATAGGTAGATTTCTTCTTGCAGGGAAAAGACCGAAGTTCTGGTAGTTCTAGTGCTTCTAGGTTAGAGCATCAATTTCCATTCCCCATCAAGATTTATTTCTCTTAGGTAAGTAAAAATGTAAATGAGTATATTTTTGTTTTAAAGAAAGTCAGGTGTTTTGGAAAGTCTGGAAGGGCTGATAAAATGCAGAGAAAAGCTGATAAAATGTCTTCCAGTATTTTTTTTCTTTTTGTGTCTATTGTGTCTATGGTGGGATATGCAGAATATCAGAGAGGTACTGGAAAATATCTGGGTCACTGTAGTGAGCTGGACCATTTCTGTTGGCTGTAGATTGGCAGCTCTGAGTTGATTTGGTTCGTTACTGGCTTCTTTAGCTGTTGTTCATACATAGATAATTTCAAAAAACAAGTTTTCCTGGAAAATTTAAAGATAAGTTGAATTTGGGACAGGTTTATTTTAAAAGGTTTCTCTAGAGCTTTTCTGTAAATATGAAGAAAAAGAATTATCATTATTACTATTGTTTTATTTAAGTGTAACTCTGTGTGATTATGGGAGAAACCAGAATTAATGAATTTACTTATCACTACCACAGTTCGATTTCTCAGTTTACCTCAGCCTCACAAGCAAACCATAAGTTTCACTCCAGTAACAAAATGTTTTTGCCTTGAGGTTTCTAACAGCATGTAAAACATTGAGCTTGAAATTTAGTCTTCATGTGTAAAGAAATGCAATGCAAAACTACATTCCTGTAAAAATGATACTAGTCTTACAAATAATATAAATGGAATTTTAATCTATTTGTGTTTTAAGTTGCTTGACAGTGAAACTGTAGAAGGAATGGAGGCAGTGGAAATGTGGCCTGTGTGTCGGAGGAAGCAACTCATATGCTGTTATATTGTTTGCAGGAAAATGGTTTTGTTTTTAATTGTATATACATATAGATGTAAGCAGTGATAGTTCTGTATGTGAATTACTGGTCTGAAACCAGTTGAAGTCGTGTAGTAACTGGACTGAGTTGGAAGGTAAATTTACTTTTCCCTCTTTTTATAGTAGTCTCTCTTCCCTTCAGGGTTTTGTAAGAGTTCTGAGCTCCAGCACTCCTTTCTGCCTGGGGTCTGTTAAAATGGGCTTTATTGCTGGCCAGACTTGTGTTTTACAACAGAGTACAAGTCTGGTGAGGGTTAACTTTTCAGTTTGCTCTTATGGTAGGTTTTGTATCTTTTCCAGAACATGATAAACCTCAACTGTTGGACTCCTCTTGTCACAGATAGTATGCAATTTACGTTTACTAGTAAATTAAAAATCACATTAAATATATGAAGCAATAAGAATAAGTAAGTGTTTTGTTATTAAAGGATTAGTCTTTCAGGAAACAAAAGCTAATTTCAGGAGTCTGTCACTTTTCATGGAACCTTTTAACATTTGGTTGGTTTGATTGATTCTTGCTTTACGCAAGGTGGTGAGAGCAGCTCAAAACCCTTAACATTTTATTTATTTCAGATTGTTGCCAACAAAGGAGGCTTTGAAGTAGTGACCAAAGAGAAGAAATGGTCTAAAGTTGCGAGTCGGCTTGGCTACCTGCCGGGGAAAGGCACGGGGTCATTGCTCAAGTCTCATTATGAGAGGATCCTGTATCCCTATGAGCTCTTCCAGTCCGGGGTCAGCCTCATGGTGAGATGCTCGTCTTTCATGCTAGGAAGAGGGTACCCAAAAGGCACACAGGGTGTTCTGTTACTCTGTGTGAAACTGGGACATGGGGTCACTGCTGTTAGAAGCTCCAGCTGTGCCAACAAAGTTAGAACCACCCTTGTAGTTATCTGTGACAGAATAGTGCTAGAAGTTGTAACGTGACCTTGTGTAGTTATTTTCTGGTATTTCTTTATAGGACTGAGGTCAACTGTGTTGGGAAGGAAAACAAGGCAAAAGATGATATGCTTAATTGGAAATGTTTATTTTTCTCTTGATAACCTGGTAGCTGGGATTCAGTTTTCTTATTTGAATGGTGAATGAATTAGTTGGCCTATTTTCCAAATGGTGTGTGTAATGCTGTGTGACTTCACTCATCATGTTTCTTAGCAAACAGAATGATTCATAGGCTCTGGGATCATTAGCACTGCCTGACCAACAGTCTCCTGTTCTCTGCTCCTCTAGGGCATCCAAAAGCCTAACTTAGATCTTAAGGAAAAAGTGGATGCTGAGGACCTCAGTTCAGATGCCCAAGCTTCCCCAAAGCAGGCTTCAAGGATGAATGTCATGTTGAAGAGAACCAGGCGTGTCAAATCCCAGGTATTCCTGCTGATCAGCTCCTATTTCTCCCACCAGTGCAGTAGCCTTTGGCTGTGGGAACCTGCTCAGAAGCACCACTGGGAAGCAGTCTTCATTTAACTAAAATCCAGAGAAGTAACTCTCAGTTTGTAACTCTGAGATCTGGTTTGATACATTTTATGCACTGTTTGTGTCAAAACTTGTAAAAGTTGCTTTTTGTTTACTGACAAGTGGCCTAAGTACCTTGGTAATGAATAGATCTCTGAAAACAAGACAGAAGGCTGTTAGTGAGTTGATGTTAAAGTTTCTGCTTGTACAAAGTTTTAGAACTTTTTAAAACCTTTTTAAAATATGCCTCTTAATGACATAAATGCAAATACATGTAAGTAATGGTTAATTGTGGAATTGCATGTAGGACTAACTACCTCAAGCTGGGCAGGCAGTTCTTCTGAAGAGCTGAAACAGATGTGTGAGGAGATGATCAGTGACAGCTGGAACTATATAGGTGTTCTACAGTTTTTCTGCTGAGAAGCAGTTTCATTCCTTCTGAATTACTGGTGTTAAAGGAATTTCTGGTATTCTGGTGGGTGATATTGACTCCTGGGAGGTGCCCCTGAGAAAATCTGAGTTCAGACTGAATCACCACCATTTAAAATTGCTGTCTTACAGAAAATAATTGTGGCCTGATTGCTCTGTTGCACTATTTAAATCAGGCCTTCCCCTTCTGACAGAGATATTCCTGCAGGCAACATCCTGAAGCTTTTCACATGAAGTCTGGTGGTTCCCTGCTGGCTCATCAGCAGAGTGTGGGTGAAAGCTGGATTTATATGCAACCAACTTCCTACTTGCTTCATACTATTCTAGACATAGCTCCAGCACCACAAGTTTTTTTCAATTGCTCTTTAACTGCTTTTTTTTTTTTTCACAATGCACGTTATAATTTTTCGCCTTCTTCTCTGATGACTTAGACTGAATTGTCTTTTTTAGTGTGTTCTCTCAGCTTGCTAAAGCTGACTTGAAGTTATTTATCATAGCCATATAGTAGTGCATGACACAAGCAGTCCCAGGCTTCTTGATCTTCCCAGATCTCTCAAGGTATTGGTAGTGAGCTATCCAGAAAATCTGAGAGTGCTGCAGGAACTTCAGCAGTCATTTGCTATGTGGAATTCTTCTTTGGATTTGAATGAATGCAAAATGCCAGTATGTCCTTTTTCTTGCACATGGTGTAAAAGTGTCACTGTTTTATTAAGGTCCTGTGGGATCTTTTTTCCTGCTGATTTCAGTAGAATAGTGGTACTTGTCATTTCTCCATATTGGAAAGATGATTCTTTGGTGATCCTGACACTGTATAGCTGTTTTACTTTGAAGTGCCTGCAATTCAGAAATTAGAGATAATTTTATTTAGATAATCTGCAAAAAATATAACTATTTAAAGCTATTTAAAGGCCTTTTATTAGGCTTGTAGCCAAGTTATCTTTTAAGCATTACAGTTATTAAAATGGCTGAATTGAGTTCTTGAATACAGGAAAAACTCCTACTTGCACAGACAGGAGAAATAGGTTTTGGCTGTGTTGGAAACTGTGTATAACTATCATAAATCATCACTGGAGTAGCATTTAGAGACAGATTTTTCCTCAGTAGCCAGAAATGGTAGGAGTGTAAATAAAGTTCTGAGAACGTGGAGACATTGTTCCAGATTCCAGTGCGCTTTCTATTGTAGACAGGACTCTGTTTATTGTCTGAAACAAATACCTGGAATTGGACCTGAGGTTGTCTAAACAATCTTTAGAGAGCCGGTAATATGCAAGTAGTGTAAAAACCTACTAAATAAATGTCATTCTGCTCTAGCTGAAACATCTGAATGATTTGTGTGTAGTGTGCCAAGTAGTCCAGTGCCTGGTTAGTGAGCGTGGATAATTCCACAGACCTCTGCAGATCCTTGGATCTTTTCCAAGTGCTAGAAGTAGTTTCCCAAGATCCTCTGCATCTTCTTGCAGATAACTTTACTTTAGAATGGGCAATTAATAAGAAAGTATAAATATAGTATCTAGAAATTACTGAAATAGAGAAACATCCTCAGCAGTAGAAGGGGGTGGGAGACTGAAAAAGGAAATTTCAGGATTTTTTTGAGAATGTGAAAAATGAAGGGACATAGGGAATGGGTGTCCTCCTCTGTGAAGTGTAGCTTGAGAATCTTTGGATAGTATAATCAAATGCCAGTTGAAAACATTGTCTCCGAATAGGAAGGGAATAATAAGATGGTGAGCGATTGTATTCAGAAAATAAACTCAATGCTTTATTCTCTCTTTTCTGTGAAGAAAGCTTTCACAAATAAAAGCTGGAGAAAGGCAGCTGAGTTCCTAAAGGCTTGTAAAGAAAATTACAACAAAAAGTATATTAATTCAAATTAGGAAAAGAGAATATCCTTAAGGAAAGCTTAAATTTAGGAGAATACTTTCTTAGAAAAGGGTAGTGGTATCTTCATCGATGATCTGTTAAGGTGTATTTTAGCTGACAAGGCTATGTCATGGTGATTTCTGGTAAAGAATTGCAGTACTGGATCAAAAAGTGCTGTCTTCTCAAAGGATATTAAAATAATTTCCAGAGAATTTTATTAAAAACAATTCTAAGTAATACATCTGCTTTCAGGTTTCTTTATGATTACAGAATAACATAATAAAATAAGCTTCCGATTTTTTTGCTTGAAAGATTACTTCCCATGTCAATAACTGTGAAACAAAATAGTGAAACAAAAGAACTCTGGGAGATGCTGACAAATGCCCCAAACTTGTAAATATTTTGGCTACAGGTTGTTACCGTTGTGTTCTTGTGCATTGGGGTGGAGGAGTGGGGTTGCAAATATTTCTGAATTGATGAGGGATGAGACGAGAACAGTGAGTGAATCTAGTGTAACTGGATTGTGTTATTAGGCTTGGCCCATGCACAAGAAAAGCTCTTGGGTTGTACTTAAAGTTGAGAAGGTAAGACACAGTCTGTATCCTTCAGGACAAAGAGGAGATAAGAGCATAATCACAGTTTAATCAAGTTCATTTCACTTGCATAGAGAAAATATTATGCAAAAGTGAGCTGGAGTTTTGTGTTGTTGGCAGTGAGAGAATGGCAAGGAATGCATGATTGCTGCTGCTTCCATGCACTCACAGTTGTGAGTTTGGCTTTTTTTTTCAGTCTTAAAGGACACAGCAGAAAAATGCTTAGTGGGGCTTCTGAATACTTTTGGTATTTACACCTTTAAGTATCAATATCCAGTCAATGTTTGTGAGGTTACATAGGAATCTGATTTTTAAAAACCATTCATCTTCCCATATGCAAACTGTTCTTTTTCAAAACTCTGTAGCTCTTTCCACCTGAGTATGAATGGATTTCATCCACTAAGGTTTAGTGGATGAAAGTAAATCTGAGCCGAGGAGTTATGAAAATATATTTAGGTAATGTATTTTTAAACTAAGCTGTAAAACTTTCTAGTTGTGTGTTAATGATTTGCTTTTGTTAAATACAATAATCATTTTTTGTATCTCATTGAGAAAACTATCTTTTGTCACGATAGTAGGAGAAATTGAAGAGATTGTTGTTGAAATGGTGTCTGTGCTGAAATATGTGAGTTGATTCTGTCAGGTTCTATTAGTTTAGAGAATGGTTGAGCTGTTAATGAATTTCAAATGGGAAATGAGGGGCTAGGAAGTCTCTGGTGTATTTCCTTATGGCTTGTTAGCCAAAACATGAGGAATTGGTGAGGAAAAATTTGCACAGTTGCACGGTGGGCTTACAAAGTTGGCCACATATAAAGTGCAAATAATTTAATAGCAAGATATAAATGCTCAAAATTAGAATATCAGCAGTAATTAGGTTGGAAAGATGCCTGTTAGCATAATGCATACCCAGTTCAGTGGGAACAGGGACTGTAAATATCACTAAAAATTCCTTAGAGTAATAATTCATGGGAAACTATATCTTCAAATGTTTTCTGGAAGCAAGAAAAACAACTGATTAAGGCAGAAGAATAATCTTCTATAATGTTTATTGCCAGTGTATTAGAACTTATGTTAAACACCATTTTAGAAGATTTTTTTTTTGATTTTTTTTAATAATTAAAGACTTTGAAGACATGTCATCCCAAGGGACAAGCATGAGATGTCAGGCCATAGCTTTGGAAAATAACAGATGAAATATCATCAGGAAGCTAGCTGAAGAATAACTTCTTTAAGATTATGTGCCCTTCAAAATTGATAGTCTTGCTGAGATCTTTTAAGATCAATGAATTTCAGGAGGAAGTTTTTGAACAGTGAGAATTTAGTGGCCTTCTATACCACATCAGAGAGATTTTTCCAAGTATAAGGAGGCAGCATAAAGAAAAATGCCAAGGTAATTGTGGTGCAGATAAAAGCAGATTTTTTTCTTGTTTTTCTTCTTCTTTTTGTTAGATTAGTGGCAGTGATGTGAGAAAATGAGGTAGGTCAGTAATGGGAAACAGGAAGAAGTTCATTAGAGCAGAACACTTCAGGAAACACCGCTGCCAGGGGCTTGGAGCTGTCACCAAATGGGTCTCTTTACTTCTGATTTTGAGCTTGCAACATGAGTAGCTGTGATCTGAGTTGTACTCACAACATTTCATCACAAATAAGCCCAGAAGCAGCCAAGCTTAAGGAAGTTGGTTGGAACTCATTAGTGTCGTGTGGATGTATCTACTCAAGGAAGCAGATAAGGAAATCCTGTTGAAACCACATTAAAATCCAGGCACTTTACTGAATCATGGTGATTTTGGAAATAGTTGCTCTGGCAGTCTTACTATTTTTTGCAAAATGTCAAACCTTGTTCCTTTATTTGGTGTAGCGGTCACTTCTTGTAGTTGATTTGGAATATTACATGGGAAATAATTTGGAAATTTGGGGCAAAAATTCTTTCTCTTACCCCATTTGCATATGTTCATTGCCTTTAGGAACAGAAAATCGTATATTTTCAGGCCTGCTTCTTTTGATGAGCACATATTCTGGGAGACTGGAATAGAAACAAATTGTGAAGAAACCTGGAGGGGAAATATTGGTCGTTTGTGCTGATGTGGTCTTGTATTTATTTTTAGGCAGAGGCAGGAGAAATGAGTAGAAACACCGAACTAAAGAAGCTGCAGATCTTTGGAGCTGGACCCAAGATGATGGGACTGGCATTGGGAACAAAGGATAAAGAGGGTAATTAAATCTTGGGCTCTTAGCTTTCTGTGAGTTCTTTGCTTTCAGTGAGACTGTCAAATCTTCCTGAATGTCTCTAGAGACAGTATTAAGAAGAAGGCAAATCAAAAATGGAAAAAGAAAGCTAAGTATTCTAGGGTTTCATTCACAAGAGATTTACAGAGTGCTTCATATAACTTGGCAGAGTTTCAGCTCTTTATGTATTAGATAGTAACAATAACAATTAAGCAGCCTTTCCATGGAACTGAGTGACTGAAAGGGGAAGCAGGATTTAAAAGCGCTGAAACTGATCCTGCCAGCAAAGTGCACAACTCAGGTGTCTAATTCTCTGTTTCTCATGAGGCCATTGGGATCACCTGTGAGGATAAGCAAAAGATGTTTTTCCTAATCCGTGTTGATTTTAGATTGACCAGATATAACATGCCATTTTACTTTCTTTGGACTGTTAAGTAGTTTCTGATCTGAAAGGCAGGGTGCCAGGCTGGGTGTGTGTGGTGTTTTTACAAGTGAAGTCTGTCTTGATGTCATATTAATAGCATTTAACTTCATTTTACTTCAAGATGAGGTGACGCGAAGGCGCAAGGGAACCCGATCAGAAGCATTTGGAATGCAGATGAGGCAGCGCAAAGGAACTCTTTCTGTCAACTTTGTAAGTTTGATGCCTTTGCTGTGACTTCTGATAGAAAGGACTTGGTTGATTTACTAAGATTTTTTGTTTTCCTCTAAAAGAACACCCACCCCTCCAAGCAGATGAATGAACGCATGCTGCAGCAGATGATAATATTATGGGAAGAAAGAACGGTATTTTGAAAAACAACCTGTGCTCAAGGCTTTTGTTTTCATCTTTGGGACAGGAAAGCTGTTTCAATGTGAAGCTTTTTGCTGATCATACTTGCTACATGCTTGAATGACTTCAGTAGTTCAGTTTGTGTTAGAGCTTCCCTTAGTAGAACAATTATAATACTCTTTTTTTTTTCCTTAGGAGAGATTCTAAGGTGTGCTCCACTACTTCAGGAGGTTGTTTTTAGCAATTCCACATCTTGTGTCTTCTCTGTGAATAGGAAAAATAAAACATTTAGTTCTCTGATGTTTGTCCATGGAAAAGCAATGTACAGTTGTTCTTAATGCCTTTCATAGAATGTGACTTCCTACTTTTAAAGTGTCATAACTTAACGTGTGTGTGCAGCCATGAATGAAGAGCTGTGCTTTTATTGTCTGAAGAATTAGGCTCGTCACTTAAAATTCAGCTGTTCCTTTTTTTTTGTCTCGTAGTGAATAATTTTTTTCTCTAGTGGATTCTCTTAGCCTGAGAACACTTACAAAAGCCTATCTTAAATTTCAACCATGGAAGACCAAGGCAACCTAAAAACTCTAGTAATCACATTTTTGTATGGGGCGGAAAAAGTGGGAGAATTTGGATATTTAAAAACAAGATCACTGTGCCATTGTCAATCACTTGGGATTTGTGTGATTTGAATTTTTTCAGTTGTGCTACTACTTCTGAGTATATGGTTTTCCTAGGCCATGTAAATTTGATAATTCTAACTATGCTTTCATTTTAAAATATTTTGTCTAGTCTTTTGGGTTTTTTTATGGAGCGCTATTATTTACTTACTCTTTTCATTTAACCTGTATTTAAAAGAAAAAATGAAAATGCTGCTACAATAGAACTATTGTTTTGAAACTGTATTGCTGTAACTCTAGTATTTTGAAATTCTGTGACTTAGTACTATTTAGTTCCACACTTTTTTTAATACTTGGATAAGGAAAGCAGTCCTAAATGCTGGAACATTTACCTCATATAACACTGGGCTAAAAAATACTGTGATGCCGTTTTTTGTGTATTACTCCATCATTTATTTCTCTTTTTTTAAAGTGCTAACTATGAAATTGGTTTCATTTGGTGAATTGTTGCAGTAAGGTAGAAAAATAATGAAGAAAGGCTTCATAAAATTAAGCCTGCTCTCCTGGAATCGGTGTCTGATCTTGTCAGAGCTAGCATTTTGCAAGTTCCTATGTGAGAGCAATTCTGTTGTGAGCAATTTGTTAACATAATAGTCTGTTCCTGGGTAAAAACAACCTGCTCCTGCAAAACTGTTTTTGCACTTAGATAGAAAAACGAAAATTATCTTTCACAAACAACTGTTCCTGCATGTACACATGGGGTGTTTGAGTGACCAATCAATACAGAATAACAACTTGCTACTAAGTAATAAAAGTAATTGGCAAGAATACTACTAACCAATTGGAGTCCCACATGAGGTCTGTAAAACTGTATAAAAACAAGTTATGTGAATAGAGAATGGCCTTTTTCCACCATGAAGAAAATGGAGTCCCATGTGATTTACTCCCATAGTGAATCACTAACTGGGAGATAAACTACGCCTTTTTATCCCCTCCTCTCTCCTTGATGCATATAATTATATATCATCACAGTCTTACACTGGTTTATTACATGGCTAGCAGGTTTTTTGTGGTTAATGCATAATCACAGGTCTGCTTGTTGTGAATGTCTATTTCAATGCAGTTTTTGTATTTTCCACATCATCACGTATGCTAACATAGATGTTGCATATGTTAATTGGAATTCAGAGAGAAGAAGGTATTAGCAGTGAGAGGTAGCTAGTGAGGACCACAGAAAACTTAGGATTGCTATTTTTATGTATTGCTAAGTTTTGGGAAGAGACTATGAAAGTGGTTGCTGAGGTACCCTCCCTCGCTTCTATGTACTTGCAACAAAAGCAGCTGGTTTGATGCATTAGACAGAGATAATGTTCCATGAGGGTGAGTGCATGGATTTTTTTTTTTTAAAGGGGAAAATGATACACCTCTGAGTAGAGCTGCATTATTTTTTAAATAGTTTAAGAAACCTGAGCAGTCTCCTTAAGAAGTATATTACTGCATAGGTAGGAGATTGCATACTTAACTGTATGCAGTGTTACTTAACTGTAGGTCACTGTAACTTGAGATGGGTTTGTCTTTATTTAATCCACCTGAGCCTAATCAGCTGAAATGCACATATTTTTGTGACATGTTGATTAAATTAACAGACCCCACCAAATGCAGCCCCACCTCTTCTGGTGTTATTTTGAGCTGTGTGAAGGGAATACACACAGCCTGAATTGTCACGGGCTGGTGGGAGTAGTAGCAGAATTTGGAGTAGGGTGTCATTAATGAAGTTCATGCTGTTAGTAAAAATTTATACAAAAGGTAATTTTTTAGCAAAGATTATGCAATAATGAGGATTGTTACAGTTCTTCAGTGTTATATTAAATGTCTCTATTAATTAAAGTTCTTTGCGCTCTACAGGAAGCTAGAGCAAAGAAAATTTGAAAACTCTCCATACGGTTTTCTCTCTGGCCCCAGAGGATTTCTCCCAGTCAGTGTTCTTCTTGTTGAGAGACTATCTTGAACAACTTGCAAAAACTGTTTTCTGTTGTATTTGGATGAATATTTCTTTCTTACCATTCAGAGTTTTTATTCTTTGCTTTGGAAAAAATGAGAAAGAAGTTGGTACTTTTACATGTGGTTTCCTTTGCTTCCTCATGAATTTTTAGATCGAAATCTGTAGGTTTGTGGATTTTATAATCTCATTTTCATTGCAAAGATACCACTGTACTGTTGCAAGTGATGATGTGTGTATTTCTGAAATACCTTTTTGAGATTTTCTATAGCCATGCAGTCTTTGTAGAGATACAGTTTAAATTGTTTTCCACAGTAAGAGGGCTGAAGAGAGGGAGTTCTAAAAACTGTAACTTACTCTTTTGCCTTAGAATAACATGAGTGAGATGCTGCTTGAGTTAGATAACAAAAGATAGTCCAACTGAACTGGACAATTATTTTGCAGAACCCAAAGTCCTCCGCCCCCACATAGTGCTGTTTTGGGAATGAAACAGAAACTATCATTATCAATACTTCTCAAAAGTCAGGGTTGATGCTCATATATTGGACTTCAGGATATCATCCTTTGTTCCTTAGTTTAAGGCAGGCTCTGGATGAGAAACTGCTTGTAACTTTTTTCTTTTTTCTTTTTTTTCCCTCCCACAGGTTGATCTCTATGTTTGCTTATTTTGTGGTAGAGGAAATAATGAGGATAAACTGCTACTGTGTGATGGATGTGATGACAGCTATCACACTTTCTGCTTAATTCCTCCTCTTCCTGATGTACCCAAGGGTGACTGGAGGTGTCCTAAGTGCGTTGCTGAGGTATAGTTCAAGAACTACTGGCGCTTTGTATGTGTACTTGTGTACCTGGAAAGATCAGAAGAAGAGCAGTTCAGCAATCCATCCATGTAGAATGCATGATTTGTTTTGGAATATTGCCAAGATGAGCCCTGAATTTTGGCTGATGAGCCATAAGAAGAGAGAAACATTCCTTCTAAAGCTTGGGCATAACCTTTATTTTTGATGTGGCTGTGTGACAGGTAAAAATTTGACCTTGGTATATTAAGAGCTGAAACTCAATTTTATAATTTGGTAGTGTGGAATTAGGTGTGAGAACTAGCATTATAATGGATGTTTCCACATAATGATGGCACAATTTGTAAACTATGAAGTAAATAAAGTATGACATTTAGGCATAACAGAGAGCTTTGATTATTAGAAAGACATTATGGCGTTGTTCAGAATGGCCTGTAGCAGAAAGTGAAAAAACTAATTTAAAGTTTTGTTGTAGCTATTTTAGATTTGGTTTTGTCTAAAAATGAATCTGCTCAGGCTCTGAAAGTGGAAGCTAGTTGAATTTCATTACTCAAAAAAGAAGAGCAGTTCTAAGAGATGATTGATCAACAGATAGCAAACATCACTTGATCGGTTTGGTATTTGTCTTAAGGAAACAAATTTTGCAAGGTCAGAAAGTTGGTAGATGTAGGATTCAGAGGAAGAGGCTTACTGTTTATGACTCTGTAATTACAAGGCTGGCTTTCACTCTTGAGGGAGCAGTTGTGCACATGTTTATAGGCCCAATTCCCCCCCCCGCCCCCTTGCCCTTCCTCAGTGTTGGCTGCTGCTGGTTCCTTTATGGTGGTGTTTGGAGAGTTGTGCAGCCACATGGGCTGGATGAGCTCGCTGCTCTAACCCTTCACTGAGAGATGAGGTTGTCAGATGAACTCGGGCAAATGCTGCTTAAAGAAAGCTGGAAATTCATAGCTACAGGCAAGGGAGGAGATGAAACGTTCCCTTTGGGCTGCTGCTCGGAGAGTGGATTAACCAAATTTATTTTCTCTTAAGATAGAGCAATAAAGAAGTATTAGCAGACTGCAGGATTCTAATATGGAGTTAACTTAGAGACTATAGTAGTAAATAGAGTGGCTGCAACAGTTCAAGAATGTGGAAACTCAAGAAATTTCATTATTGATAGTAAAACCAGGAATAGATTGTTATCAAAGAAAAAAATGCAGGCAGGGACAAACCCAGGAAAGATAAGATGTCAAGTAATTTTTTACTAGCAAATGATAGAGAAAATATTTTTAAAATTTTGGAAAGGCATTGAAAGTAAGAGTTAGGAGAAAACACATTACTATAATGTGTACTGGAGAGTAAACAAGTGACAGCAAAAGATGCTTGAAGTATTCACTAGTACTTTTTGACTTAGTTTTTACTTTAGATGTTAATTGTATACAGATCCTTACTGCAATTTTACAGCAGGGTACTGGAACAGAAGCTGGGAAGAATAGGGTGAGGGCTCTTTATATGTATTTAGGTCAACATTGTTTGACAGTGTTGACAGATGTTGTAGACTCTCTGTTGAAGGCTCCATTTAAGAGTGTCTCAGATTGGAAGACAAGATGTATTACATTTGCCCTCTGTATGGCAGTTGTCTTCTGTTAAGTGGGCAGTTTTCCTTATCTCTTTCACAACCAATTCTCCCTCTGGGGAGACATCTGCTGTTAATGGCCTATTGAATGTCACTGCACGGCTGATAAAAGTTGCAGCATCTCATTAAGAGATACTCCGCCCAGAGGGAGGAGCCAAGCATTCCTAACGATATAATCTGGGTTTTTGGGACACCAGACTCAGTTTTTCTGCTGGATTTCTAGGAGGACTGCAGCCATTCCAATTTGGATGGCTCCCAACACCCTGACCAAAAAGAGTGTCAAGTTGTATTCTGACTTTGTCAGTGGCTTTTCTTTTGTACTATTGGATGCATTTTGTTTTCTCTGTCACTTTTTC
Source organism: Taeniopygia guttata (assembly GCF_048771995.1). Lineage (NCBI taxonomy): Eukaryota > Metazoa > Chordata > Aves > Passeriformes > Estrildidae > Taeniopygia > Taeniopygia guttata. Next base: position 70,248,015 of record NC_133025.1, read on the forward strand.
CTAATAAATTGTATTTTTGACTTGTTGGAGTCTCTCACTGATTTTGTTTTTAAATCAGAACAAAGAACCACTTTGATACGTGGTGGGAATAGTCTAAGGATAGTTCATCTTGAAAAAAAATACAACTACTGATGAATTCCTTTCCAGTCCTGTTTCTTTGACTGAAAAACTGATTATTTGATAGTTTTACATCATCTTTGTGTTCCAATGTGTCAGTTCCAAAGGAGCTGAGAAGGGCACATTAAAAATGAGTGGGGAGAGGGGCTGAAATGTGCACCAATATTTTTTTCATTTTTGGGATGAATGGGGATAGAACAGACAAAAACTTGGAGATTTTCTGTCAGATGGGCCATATCTGTTGTTGGCTGTGTAGCCCTGTTCTAATTTCCTTTTTCCTCTTCCCTATTATATATTTTCATGGTGTCAAATCTGTTGATGATTTGCTGACTTGATAAGGCTGAAACACTTGGGGGCTTTGTTCCTGTGTAGTTATTTTGCAGGTTCTTGAATCCAGTGTGTCTACAGAAATGTCCTGTGGCTGTCTAAGCATCTTGTGCACAGTCTTGCTTTGTGGCTAGCAGCAGTAGCTGAAGAAATGTAGCTATGGACAGGAAAGCAGAAGTGTGGAGGCCTGGGGTTACAGTGTTAGATTAGCTTCTGTGCCATTAATTCTGGTCTGTTTCTGTTGTGGTATGACAGCCTTGGCTGGAAAAGTCTCAAAACTGGTAGCTTATTGTGCTGGCTAAGGACTCAGATGGACACTAGGGCTTCTTGCTAAAAATGTAACTGTCAGAGTCTGCTTCAGGGAACAAAATTTCTATGTTCTGTCTCCTAGGAATGCAACAAACCCCGAGAAGCCTTTGGATTTGAACAAGCTGTCAGAGAATATACTCTCCAGAGTTTTGGTGAAATGGCTGATAACTTCAAGTCTGATTATTTCAACATGCCGGTCCATGTGAGTTTCAGCTTTTGGTCTGATTCCTTGCAAGGGAAAAAGAGAAGAGGTTTCAGCTGGTCTTGGATTTTTGCTAAGACATCTTAGCCTTGTTTAAAGAGGCACTATAAGCTTCAAATATGTAAACAAATTATTTAGCTAGCTGACATCTGGTCTCATTTCAACTTCATTTCACCCTTTCCCCAAAATGAGCAGACAACTTTATTGCTTGTTAGAGTTTACTGTGCTGGGCACACTCTAGTCAATGTTCTTGCCCTTTTTGATAAATTGGACTAAGTATCTTGCTCATTTGGCATAGGGGCCCTTTTCCTGCCCTCTCTATGCCTTTTGTCTTGGTTTAGTTTGTCCAGAGGATAAATCTTTGTTTTCCTTCCTCTTATGGTATTTTCTTGTAGGCAAGTCAATAGACTAAATCTGTCTGATAATCACAGTGTTTTTGGGTTTTTTGATTTTTTTATTATGCATCACAGCAGCATTTTTCAAACTAGAATTTCTGCTTTGGCACAGTTCCACTGTCCTGTGGACTGCATGCAGCACCAAGGTCTTCCTCCTCTCATGGTTCTTTGGTAATTTATGGACATTCTTGTTAAAGCTTCTTCCTTTTAAGGACTTCAATTTATGAGACAACTTTGGGACATGGAACAAAGCTTATTTTCAGAATAACCTTCATAAATGAATACATCTAAGAGTAATGATGAGTTATATGAAGATCAAATCCTGAGCACAGTTTTATATCTGGATTTCCTTACTGTTGTTCAGAAATCCTGGTCATTATCATCTGAAGTAGTTTGGAATTTGCATGCTTTGTTTGCATGGTTTGTTCTCTTTGCTGCTTTATTTCTACTGTCTGTCTCCTCTTCCCCCTGTGTTTTGCTGGATGTCTGGTGATTCCATCTTCTTTTGTTTATTCCTTCTCTCTGAAACATTCCAGCCACTATCAAGGAATACAGACCAAAACTATGACTTTGAAGAGATGTAGGGGAGAGGGGGAGTGACCTTGGTGTATGAAAATTCATGGGGAGTTAATAACGATTTATTGCTTGAATGATAATTTTTGTTATCTGCACATACCATAACCTCTCTTCTGCTTTCAGATGGTTCCCACTGAGCTGGTAGAAAAAGAATTCTGGCGATTAGTGAGCAGCATAGAAGAAGATGTTATTGTGGAATATGGGGCCGATATCTCATCCAAGGACTTTGGGAGTGGCTTCCCAGTGAAGGATGGCCGACGAAAGCTGATGCCAGAGGAGGAGGTGAGGAACAGGATATGCAAACTGACCCCATTCTTTGCTCTGCAGAAATCAGTGTGGATTTTTTCATGAAGAAATTTTTTCAGGCTTTTGCATGTACTTAATGTTCCTTTCGAGCAGGGCATTAATCTGATATTTGAGGTTGTTTTACAGATCTGGATGCTGATATGCAAGGTCTGTTTCATGATTTAAGTCACACCTGTTTTCTATCACTTAATCATAGCAGACAGAGATGTACAAGTTGTTGCAGTTTGTCTGAGTATGAGGAGACTCTTCAATAATATTTTTTCTTCCTTGTTCCAAACCTTTTCATTATAGAGTTAGGTACAGAAACATAATTCTGTCCTCCTTAGGAAACAGTGGGTGAAATAATGGGTGAAACAAACTAATTTGATTTAGCTTGCTTCTCTGTGCATACTGTAATAATGTAGATGTAGGTACAGTGTTCAATTATAAAAAATTCTATAAAGAATTTGGTAAGTGGTACCACATTTGGGAAGATGGTACCACATCTGAAAAGTGTATTACCTATTTTCCCAGACCTTACTGTAGAAAAGCAATTTTCTTGCTGCTTGTATGCTTAAATTCAGACATAGTAAAGGTGTGGTTTCCTGATTACACAGCCCAAAATCAATTTATACTGCTCACTGGAAGAGGTAATCCTGTTCACTGGCATCTCCCATCTCTTCCTGCACCTTCCTGTGTGTACCTTTGTTGGCTGTGCTGTGAATGTGTAGCTGCTTAGTGAGTCAGCACTGCTAATTCTATTTGTTTGAAGATAGTCACTTAAAAAAAAATCTCAACCAGATCATTTAAGTCTTCTGACTCACTGCAATGTCTTTGTAGTGTCAGAGCAAAGGAAACAGCAACAATATTTGGCTCAGCTGAGGGTCTGACCAGTCCTTTCAGCAGCTGTAGGATATATCTAAAATTCCAATCAATCCATGCTTAGAGCTTTTGTAAAAGTGGAAAGTAGATTAATGCTAAAGCAGAGTAGTGGACTGTCTGGATTATAGTTTTTTTAACAAATTGTGTGTATTTGAAAGTAAAGGTGAGAGTGGAAAACAGGTGATGGTGTCCTCTCAAAGATGAGTGTGGAGGAATTTCTTCCCTTGAGAAAATTTTCTAAAATAATCTATACAGTAGATCAACATAAAGTGCAGCATGGTAAAATGGGTGTGTAAGAAAAGCTGAAATAGTATAATGAGATTCACTGTATTGTTTACAATTTTAAAATTGCCTTATATTACTGGAGACTTCTATTTTAAGTTCTGCTGGCGTTGCTGGTATTTTATTCCACCAGAAAAGCATGAAACCTGCAGTCTTGTGATGGGGAAATATTAAAACCTAAGTGTATAAGCCTTGATCCAAAGAAGATGGGCTATATTGAAATACTAGGACTGTTACTAAAATCTTAGTGTGATTATTTGATGACTGCAGTATTTAAGTAATTATTTCTGGGTTTGATGTTGCATTGTTGCAGGAAATATCCTGTTATCTACTATAGAAATGGATAGGCTGATGTTTTCATTTGTACTTTGCTTTTCTGGACTTGGTGTCCTTATGTTCTTCTGATTTGTTTAAATTTTATTCTTTTGGCAGGATTATGCTCTCTCTGGTTGGAACTTGAACAACATGCCCATTCTCGAGCAGTCAGTCCTTGCTCATATCAATGCAGACATCTCTGGCATGAAGGTGCCCTGGCTGTATGTAGGGATGTGCTTCTCCTCCTTTTGTTGGCATATTGAAGACCACTGGAGCTATTCGATCAACTACCTGCATTGGTATGGGCTATCCTTTGTGCATCTACCTTACACTGCCCTGTTGGCTTTAGGAAGTTTGTAGTTCTACTTCAAAGTGCCTCTGCACACCGAGGACATTTGCAAATGAAAAGCTGAATGTGCAGAGGGGTCTGTGTTCTTAGCTGTGGCTGATTGAAAGTGAATACAGCTGCTTTTAAAGCATTGTAGTGGTTCAATGCAAGGCATTCAATTAAGGCAAACCCAGGACAAGCGTATTAGTGCCTTTCATGAACTGATGCAATATTCTTGTGTGGCCAATTTTCCAGTGTCACCAGACAATTGTGCTTTACAGGATCCTATCTCTTTTATGAAAGTTTTTTTTGTTCAGAACAGAGTTAAGAGTTCACTGGTTCCCTCCTTTATGATTTAAAGTTGGGGTGTCTGTGTGCTAGAAGTGGAATCTACTGTCTCAGGGCTTCTAGAGGCATCAGAGTTGACTGTTCAACAGAAGATCTGTGTAAACATAGAAATATTCCTTCTAAAGAGAAATTTGGACATAATTTTGCCCTTTGGAACAGTCCTGAAAGTGTTGAGATGTTCAGCTTTTTTGTCTGAATAGAAGTCTCGTGACAGATTAACTATGGGAATTGCTGTCTTCGAAGTGAGTGGGGCAGGGAGGGAGCTGTGGAAACTTTAGAAAGGTTGCTGGACATCTGGGAGAGATGACTTGATGGCCTTCAAACCACAAGTGCGCATCTTTGAAGAAGCACGTTCGCTAGCAGGGTCGGATGGGTACGCTTGGGATGGCATTACTGTTACTCCCAGCTCCGTGCCCGCTGCAGCATCGCCGGGTGCTGCCAGCAGAGGCCACCGCAGCCCGCTGAAACCACCGGGAATGCTGCTCCCGGCTCCGGCCTCTGGGATAATACACATCCATAGGGCTGTGTCAGCCCTGTCAGGGCTTTCAGCACATTCCTGCTTGTACTTAGTAAAAGGGATTTTAAAAATAAATCTCAGCGCTGTAGATGCTAGGTCGTGGCAGTTCGTTTTGGTTAAGAAATGACTGGAATAGTGCTTGATTAATTATTTGTTTAGTTTTAGTCCTATTAATCTTTTTGTTCCCTCGTACTTAACTAATCCATGTTATTTGGCATTTTTCATCTTAATGATCCAGTGGATTTCAGGTTTTTATTAATTAGTTAGGAATATTAGAGAGATTGCATGTATTTTACTCCACTAGATCGTATACTGTTCTGTTGGTTTTAGGAATATGGCTACTCCAAGCCTAATTGAATGGAAGAGCACCATGTTCTTTCTTAGACTGTAGGTGTGACAGCCAAGGTTTTGTTTATTGAACCTAATTCCTTCTTCCTGAGGGAAAATAATTGCCCATTTTAATCTTTTGGGGAGCATGGTAAGTGACAATTACCTTCCATGTTAAACTTGTCAAAGCAAATCTGCTGCCAAGTAGATTTGTGTTGGAGTGTAACTGATTTTTCAGATCAGAGTAATACATCCTGAAGAAGATGCTTAAAGACATTTTTTTAATCTAGGTGTAAAATGGCTGATGAGGACAGTGCTGCTGGCTGTGAGGTGTGCTTTACAACTGGGTGGCACCATCAGTTCCCTCTCACTTGTGTTCAGTCCTGTGCTTGTGTTCTGGTAGGGGAGAGCCGAAGACATGGTATGGTGTGCCCTCTCATGCAGCAGAGCAGCTGGAAGATGTGATGAAGGAATTGGCTCCTGAGCTGTTTGAATCCCAGCCTGATCTCCTGCATCAGCTGGTCACTATTATGAACCCCAATGTGCTGATGGAACATGGTGTACCAGTAAGTAGCACAAGAGCATTTTTTACATAAGTGCTTCTGTGTGCTCTCTTTTTTTCATTCTCTGCCAGATTTGTATAACAATGGTTTGGCATAACTCTGAAGAATTGTTACGGTAGGCATTTGCATATTCATTACTTATAGGGCGTTTTTTAAAGCTGTTTTCTAGACTCTTCCCTAGATTAACCAGGAAATTTAAATTATCTCATAACAGAAGTGAGTGTGCCAAGCTTCCTACATAAAATACCTTCCAGAACAAGCATATGCTGTGTATTACAGTTAATTTTTAATAAAAAAAATCCCCTCCCTTGTGTAAGAGCAAGTTTGTCTGAAATGCCTTTAAAAGCTTTTGACAGTAAAATATTTGTCGTACCTTCAGTAGAATTCTCAGCATTACAAAACTTTTTTTGACCAAACATAATTGACTGCAGACCTCTAAGCAGCAGTCATTATCATTTGCTTTTGTCTTAGGATAAATTGCTTCCTTGGCAAGTACCCCAACAAAGCAAACCATAAACTTTTTTCCAGAAGCTTTTGCACTTTGTGGTACAATGGATTAAATGATGATAGAGAAACATCCCTTTTGGGATTCATAAAGACAATTTTCAACTGTTGGCTTATATATTCAGTTCTTTTAAATTGAGTATTGATGTTAAGAAGGCAAAAACAATCCTTACCACTCTTGGGATAGCTGTGTTGCCTGTGGTGATCTATGGGTACAGAAAATGCTGCTCAGACCTCTTGTACTTTTGTGTCTTAAGCTGTTGCATGTTATGTATTATTTCTTTACTTAATCCTCCCTTTTTTAGGTTTTCAGGACAAATCAGTGTGCTGGCGAGTTTGTTGTGACCTTTCCTCGTGCCTATCACTCTGGATTTAACCAGGGATATAACTTTGCTGAAGCTGTGAACTTCTGCACTGCTGACTGGGTCTGTTCTTTTGTACATATTTGATATGTGACTTCTGCAAGTGGTGTGTTAGTAACTTAATTACCTGAGCACTCTTTTCAGTTAAATTGTGTATTTTATGTTCATAGTTCTTGGGACAGCAGTTAGAAACTGAGGGAAGTTTCATTACACAAAGTAATTCTAATTTTAGGCAGCTTCAGACTGAAACTTTGGACATGTGTTCTTCTTTTTTAGTCCTTCCACTGGTTAGCCAAAAAGTGGCATCTCACAGTACCTTTAGCTACTATTTCTGTGATGCCACTTTCTGAATTTGATACAGGTCTGTCTTGAAGTACTTTTGTCATTTGAATGTTTGAGATAGGCTTATAGCAGTGTTTGTTCCTCCTTTGTGCCAGCTCACTGTGCCTTTTAATCATATTAGTGCTGTTCTAATAGCTGTGCCACGTCAGTGCACAGCTCGTGTGGATTGTGTCAGTGCACAGCTCGTGTGGATTGTTTGGGAAATTGTCAAAGGAGTGTTCTGTTACTATCCAGGGTTTACAGTTGGAAGTTATGATCTTATCTCTAGTTTGTCTATCTCTAGCTTTGTTTTTTAAACTACAAATGGAAATTGTAGCTCTTTTTCAGAGACTTTTATTCTTTTATCAGAAGAATTGTCTGCAGGACTGGCAGTGTGTCAGGGCTCTTTTTTTCCCTCCAGCACTCATGATGTAATATGAGTGTAGCCTCTGTGAAAAACTGTTTAACTTGCACCAGCCATGTGAAATTTCCTTTGCTTACATAAAATGTAACCAGAAATATGTACAGCAAATTCATTTAGCATCTTTTTGCTTTAAAAGGTACAAAATGAGTGATACCAGTTTTCGTTAACTGTAGAAATTTTCAGGTTGAATGTCTATGTCCAAGCATAGTAATATCCAGAGGGGAATGTATTCACCTTAGCATAGACCAGATGACTTCCCTTTGGTGCCAGTTTCTTGCCACTGGAAGTAAAAAAAACTTAGGACAACTCTTAAACTTTTGTCTCCATGTTAGGTGCATAAGGTTATGGAAGATGCCCATCCCCAGCATCATCTGTGAAATGATTTAAGGTTGTTACAATTTTGTCCTCATCTGTGACATGATTTAAGGTTGTTACAATTTTCTCTGTCCCATCAAATATAACTCTTAGTCTGTCTTTTCCTGGTTTTTGTCAAAGGAAGGAAAATGGCAGCTCAGAGATGATTTTTTTTTCCCTGAATGTGATGATGTGGTTTCTGCAGCTCCCCATTGGACGTCAGTGCGTGAGTCACTACCGAAGGCTGGGACGTCACTGTGTTTTCTCCCACGAAGAGCTGATCTTCAAGATGGCTGCAGATCCAGAGTGCCTGGATGTCGGGCTGGCTGCCATGGTCTGCAAGGAGATGACTCTATTGATAGAGGAAGAGACACGGCTGAGGGAGTCTGTTGTACAGATGGTGAGTAATAAATGCTTGCAAAAGAACCTGCTTCCCTCTCCCCCTGCTTGCATTAGCATTTTTGAGCAAGTGGCTAATTCTTCTTGTCAGGGAGTGTTGATGTCTGAAGAAGAGGTGTTTGAGCTGGTTCCAGATGATGAACGTCAGTGCACAGCTTGCAGAACCACGTGCTTCTTGTCAGCTCTTACGTGTTCCTGTAATCCCGAGCGTCTGGTGTGCTTATACCATCCTTCTGATTTATGTCCCTGTCCCATGCAGAAGAAGTGTCTAAGGTACACAGGTTTTATTTGTCCCTACTTTTCTTCCATGTCTAATAGTTTGCTGTAGCCCAGTGGCCAAATACATTTGGCCACTTTTTTTCTCCTTCATTTAGGGAGTATTTTTATCCTCCTCGTTTCTTGGTTCCTAGGCAAATAGGTGTTGTACATGTTCTGTTTTTCTGGCCTTGCTGTAGCTGGAAAAACTCAGTACTATCAATATCCTGACTTTCATGTGGGCATTAATACTACTTCTGTCTTTTTTTCCCATACCTTCAGGTACCGCTATCCACTAGAAGACCTTCCTTCTTTGCTGTATGGAGTGAAAGTTAGAGCGCAGTCTTACGACACTTGGGTCAGTAGAGTTACAGAGGCTCTGTCTGCCAATCTCAACCACAAGAAAGGTCAGACTTCTGTCATTCTTAATAGGATGTCCTGAGATTCCTACATGTTTTCTGTGCTCTTACTAGCATTGTGCATTTCAAATTGAACTACACTGTTGGAACATTGATTGAAGGTTGTTGAAGCAATCCAAAATCTCTCTCTTTTTTGCATACAGATTTATTTATGTGCTCTTATTACAGATGTGATTGAGCTGAGAGTAATGTTGGAGGATGCTGAAGACAGGAAATACCCGGAGAATGATCTTTTCCGCAGGCTCCGAGATGCTGTGAAAGAAGCAGAGACCTGTGCTTCAGTAGCACAGCTGCTTCTGAGCAAAAAGCAAAAACACAGGTAGGACAGGCAGTTTTTCAGTACTTTCCATCTGCCTCTGTTACTTCATTGGACTTGGAAGAGTTAAAAACTGTAAGGTCCTACTGTGTAAAAGCTTCTTTCAGTCTTTCCTTTCCTTAGTGCTGTGACTCATTGAGAGGTAGAGGGGTGGAGGCAGATACAGTGACACAAAGGGCCCGAAGGTGGACTTAGTTGGAATATTATAAACATTCTGCTTTCAGCTGACTTGTGTACTGAAATGTGAAATCCTTTAGAGAAGTTGTGTTTGATTGCTGATGATGTGTTTTGCTGAACGTGTGGAAGAGTTGCAGGGAGAGACAGCTGGAGATAAAAATGTAATGAAAGTATGTTTTGACTGTGGGTGTTTGTGACAAAAGGATCTGGGAGAGCACAGCAGTACAGAGAGCAAAAACAGTCCATAGTTTGAGCCAATCTGCTACTTTTTGGGAAGGACCATGGGAGGCAGTGATGTGTGGCTGAAAAGTAGTGGCTTGTCTCAGTGACTTGGGGCAGTGTAACTCCCTTGGTTCTCTGTGTTGCCTGCCTTGCCTGTGGCTGCTTCAGTATTACTCTGTCTTCAGGCCCTGCTTCAGCAGGCTGATGGATGTGTTCCTTGTTCTGTTCTTATGAACTTTCAGGAGCATGTTCTTCCTTCTATCCTGTATGTTTTGTGCACTGAATAAGTCCCATAGAAAATAGCTCAATGAGGTGACTGTAATTCTTGTGGCAGCAATTGTACAGTAAATTTATGTAGCTTGTAGTTCCTCTGTTGAAGATAAGATTTGGTTTTATAGTTGGTTGTATTTCTTGCCTGTGTGGTTCCTATGCATTACTTAAGACATTCTGAGAGAGTAAAAAGTCAATACCTTGTTAATTATATGCCCAACTTTGCTACACAGAACATAATACATGTATCATAATTGCTTGAATTTAAACACTAAAATGTTAGTTGTACCACCGATCCAAGTGTAACAATCTGTTCTAACTGGAAAACTGTTAGACAACAGAGAAACATTTTTTCTGTATTTGGAGGCTAAAGAAGGCTCTCCTGATTGTTTTTTATTGCTTGTAGAACCCTACTGCTACAGAAGTATTACTCACTTAGAACTCTGATCCAGGTGAGGGAAACAGCATGACAGGGGTTGCATTGCCTTGTTCTAGTGAAGCATAATTATTTTGATGGCTCCCAGGTGTTCCTGGTCTGGTGCTGCATCTTCCTCTTCCTCCTGCTGTTGGAGTATGACAGCCCTCTCTCAACAGTCCTTCAGTTGCTGAGATACATATATCTGTCATATATGTAAGAAGAAGTAACTGTTCAGTTAGTTATTTGGTGGGTTTCCAGAGCTACCCCAAGAAAGACAAGGGGGTAGAAGGATTTGGCAACTTTCAGTGTCATGTCTGATCTAAAGATAAAATAATTTTATGAGGCAAAAAAAGGACTTGTATATACATTTGAGGGCTGTTGTATACTAACTAAAAATATTTTACAAAATTAAGGTTAGAGGAAGATCTTGAAACTTCTTTGAACATTGCTAGGCAGTGTAATTATAAAGGTCATGTTCAGCTGCTTCTGTAACATTTATGTTTATTTATGTTTTTGTAACATTATGTTTAACACCTAGAGAAGGAACACATTTACAGAAAAGATAAGGTTATTAAAAAATCAAATTAAAACCAAGTGCTCAAACAGAGCAATTTGGCAGGCATCAATGCAGCAGTAAACTCGTGGTCAAATGTAGCAGAAGAAAATCTGTGCCTTATCAATCTCTTTTTGAATAAACCCCAAAAATGGATAATGTGTAGCTGTGAAGTTCTGTCCAATATTCTAATCCTAGATCTTTACCTTCTGCTGAAGTTGTGAGTTTCCACAGGCAGGGATAATTGTGCCTTTTTGTGCAGCCTCATGCTGTGGCAGTCTGTGGTTGGACTAAGGCCAGAACGCCACTGTGACACTGTAGAGTGTCCCCTCCCTCAGTTTTGTCCCTTGGAGCCCTCTACCCCTTTGCCCTCACTTTTTGAGGGGGCTTTTGGGGGCACAGCAGGTCTGCTGCAGCCACTGCTCCTCATCACTGTCTATTGGAGCAAATCAAAGCCTGCAGGATTCTTTATTCCCCTTCTGAAGTTTAGCTGGTGTGTAATTATATTTGATCATTAATCTAAATTTTGTGTTTACAACTTTATGTAAGTCCATAGTATAAGATAGAATTTTTTTTTCTTTACTATTTCTGTAGAATTAAAATGTAGATTAGTTAGCAGGGAATAGCTCTTCAGTATTTTAAATCTGTTGTAATTGGGAAATTGTGCCTGCCAGTGATCTGTACAAGTATTTAATTTATGCAGTGTGTCACTTTTAAGTCTCCATTCAGTGGGCTTGTTACACTTGCTCTGAGTGATATTTAATAGAATATTAAGTTCTTTGCAGAACTTGTCCCACTGAATATCAGTCCTCTGTTGCAAGGTCAGTTTCAGCAGTTCTCCAGCTACAAAAGAGAAAGCACTTGATAGTAAGACTTGTGTTCAGGGCTTGCTGCTGTTGCATATCTCAGGCTTCTTGTCAGTGCCTGGCAGGGCGGACAATTCCTGAGCTGCCTAAAGCAGACTTAATGGGGCTGTATTCTTCTATTTGTAGCAAACTCCATTTGAAATTCACCTAGACAATTATGCCTCTGAAGGGCAGGGTAAATGATCTTGAAGGTGCTTAGGGGAATTGTATTAGATTTTGTTTTCAGGATTTTGGAATTCTTGTTCAGTTTGAGTTACATTTTTTTTTTGAGTTCTTAGGTGATTAAATGCTTTTGGTAACTTCTCAGTAATCCTGATAGGTAATTTCTGTCACTGTGAATGAATGCAAGTATCATCATCTTCTCTCTCACCTAATATTTAATTATGCTCATTTGTACAGCAGAGTGAGCCAAGACAGTGGAAGGACACGGACCAAGCTGACGATGGAGGAGCTTAAAGCATTTGTGCACCAGCTGTTCAGCTTGCCATGTGTTATCAGCCAGGCCCGACAAGTAAAGGTAAGATTGCATTTGCTCCTCTGATAATGCTGTGCCTTTTAGTTTGTTCTGGTCTTGTGGTAGTATGTTTTTTTTTAAACAGACAATTTTGCCTGGTGTAGAGGATGAAAAGCTTCTGATGTAAAACATATGTGCACTTTTTCCTGGTGCCTGGTACAACAGGCGTTGTCCGATGTGGTGGTGCAGCTAAACAAAGACAGAAGATTCCTTTCCCCTGTCATTGTCCAGACAGCCCAGTTCTAAATCTCTCAACCAGTTCCTCTTATTCCATCATCATTAATGCTCTTTGTAGAGTTTAAGTTTTGGTTAAATCCTCTCCTTTATATGCTTTTGTAGAAACCTCTGAGGGTTACACTGGTGTGCTTTTTCAGGGCAGCAGGAAAGCAGTGCCACATTGTCAGTTATTCCATAAATACATCTCAGTCTTGCTTTCCAGGCTACAGCCTTCTAAATCTGTATGCATGGCCTGCATTTCTTGCCCTTCATATATATCTTTGCACCTGTCTCTGAATGAATCTAAACTAATAAGTAATCCAGATCATAGTGATTCCCCTGGCTGCTATTACCATTTGTCATTCTTGCACTCTGCATCATAGCAAGCGTTTTCAGCAGCAGTCTTAATTTGTTTCTCTGTCACTGGTGATGAAATACTTAACAGCATTTTACCTACTAACCAACTTGTAGAAAACTCTTTAAGAAACATCCTTAATAAAGATTTTTTTGCCTAGAGAAATGCTTCCTGAGATGTATGTTAATCACTTATTAACCTGCATGCTCTGCTTGTACAGTTTTACGTGTGTTTAGTACTAGATAGAGGGCCTAAAATCCTGTACATTACCATAGATGCAGCTGCTGCCACATAGCCAAACATACAGTTTAAAAACAAGTTGTTTTTTTTTCAGAAGACCCCTTTTCCATAAATGTTTGTTAGTATTTATAGCCTTCATTAATGAATTTTATATAGTTCCATGATAATTCAGTGTTGATAAGAGAGACTTTATATTGGAATTTCTTATTGTTTACATAGTATTGGCATTTATTTTCTGAAAACAATTTCCTTCAGAAAATCATAGGGCTCTAGTATGCAGGTTTGCCAGGGTTGTTGTTGCTGTCTTTGTCCTTCAGAGGTGTTCTCTAACCAGTTTGCTGGCATCTAATAAAGTGGAAAGTGCTTTCTCATCCTCATATGATAGGATGGTTTTACTTCTTTACACAGACATTAGTATCTAATTACACATACTATTAGTATTAGTAAAAATACTTACTAATATTTATTAATAAAATTTTATCATCATCTATTAGGTAGACATGCAAGATTGTTCTCAGAAGGGCTTTTTTGTTTTTAATGTATTTAAAACTTGCTTTAATTAAGACATAATTCACAGATGAGAGGGCTGCAGACATATAATTAACTCTTAACAGTTTTAGCTTGTATTTTTGTCTAATACCTTCTCACAGCTAGTCCATCTTCCCCACCCCTCAGCATTAGGAACAAATCTGGTTCCAGTTCAAGTACTCTGCCTATGCATGTGCATGCTCTTGAAGCCTCAGCATAATCATTAGTCAATAAATAAATATTATAATTTTACTGATTACAAACTGTAGTCTTTTTGTTTCTGACTGAAGTCAGATAATGATAATTTATGCCTAAGCACTTGCTAGCTTTTAGCATGGCATTTGAATGCAATTATCCATCATAATGAATAGCAAAATAATTGTCATGTTGGATGATGAGTATTTTCTAACACAAAAGGCATTGTAATTATTAAACTGTAATAATTTACTGTTGCCACTATGAAACATTAAGAATATGTTCCCTAAATCAAAATCTTTATAACATAGATCTTGTTCTTTCTTATGAATCCCTTCCAATTTTCAGACAGTCATGAAAAGCAGCATCAGCCAAAAAAGGCAGTAAGCTAAGGGTTAGGAAATGCAGGGTTTGCTCCTTGTTGTGCCATCGGCTTGCTGGCAGAAATGCCTGTCTTGTAAGAGACTTGGGGGTGAATCCATTGAGTATGCTGGTTGAACGTCCTTGAACAAGTCTCCTGCAGAGATTCTTTCCTGTCTGTTTGCTGTCTTTGATTTCTTTTCATTGCAGTGCCAAAACATGAAGATGAGGACAAGTGTGGCAGTGCAGTTGGATTTCTCTGAAATTGTCTCCTTTAATAAGAGGGTTTTACATTTTCATTTCTTTCTTTAGTGCAATAAAGCCCTGATGCTTATAAGTGGTGGTCCTGCTTTAGGGAATATTACTTTCAACCTTCACCATTGTTATTTTCAGGACTTGTGGCATTCGTGTTCTCATAAATCTCTGGTTTCTCCTCAGCATGTTTCTTTCTGCTTTGTGTTGCTGTCATTTCTGTAATGTCCCTTACACAATTGAAATGATGACCTGTTTGCTGAAGTCCCTCTTCTTCCCCCTCTTAAAACTCACATTGACTGGACAGCACTGAATGTTCTGTTTTGTTGGGAGCTCTTGTCATTTGCAGTTGTACTATTTTAGGTTCAGAGTTTGATGCAACTAATATGCCTAAGGTATGAAACATTAGGCCATCAAAGTTTAGATGGTCTGTTACTTAATTTCTGTCAGACTTGATGGGTTGTGACAGCTAGCTGGCATTGTGTGTAGAAGCTCGGACTGATGAGTTGATGATCAAATACAGATTCACAGCTCACTGATCTCTCAGTTGGATTTTCTTTTGGATTCTGTGGGTGTTTTTTCCTAATTGATTTGTATTGTATGTTACTTCAGAATCTGCTCGATGACGTGGAAGAGTTTCATGAGCGTGCTCAAGAAGCTATGATTGATGAGATCCCAGACTCTTCCAAGCTGCAGGAGTTGATAGACATGGGCTCTGGCCTTTATGTTGAACTTCCTGAACTGCCAAGGTTGAAGCAAGAACTGCAGCAAGCACGGTGGCTGGATGAGGTGAGGTCCACCCTCTTGGATCCCCAGAGAGTCACCCTGGATGTGATGAAGAAGCTGATTGACTCTGGTGTGGGCTTGGCACCACATCATGCTGTAGAAAAAGCCATGGCTGAGCTGCAGGAGCTGCTCACAGTCTCAGAGAGGTGGGAGGAGAAGGCCAAGGTCTGCCTGCAGGCCAGGTGAGTGTTCCTTTACAAAATGTTCTTGGAGGTCACACACTTTTGTGTTTCTCTTTCTCTTTTGAGATGTGACTTACCTCTCAAGTTGGGCTCTTGAAGCTGTAGTTGCCTTTCTTATTTAGTTTTTTTGTTTTTTTTTTTCCCTAACCTCCCAGCAGTTAGATTGCTCTAGAGCTGGATTTGAGATTGATGAATTGCAGAAGTGTTGATTCCCTGTCATGTTGCACAGTGGCAGGAGGCTGAGGTTGAGCGTGTTGCTGCTGTCTTTGCTATTCATTCCTCTCCACAAAGAACTCTTGACTATGCTACCAACAAAAGAGAAGGCTTGGTGTTAAGAGATTGTGATGCTGTGCCCTTCTGAGCTTGATTGTGCCAAGCCCATCAGCCTTCTCACCTCCTGTTATTTGGTAGCCAGTAGCATCCTCCAAGCATAGAGCCATGGTATCCTACACTGCAGAGTAGTGGTGAAGTTGCATCACCAGCCTGTCAAATTTATGGCTTTAGATGACTGGTATTATGAGAGAAGGCTGGAATTGGGTTTTTCTTACTCTAGACCACGCCAAAGTATGATGGCTCTGGAGGGCATCGTGAATGAGGCAAAGAACATCCCTGCTTACCTGCCCAATGTGCTGGCACTGAAAGAAGCCCTGCAGCGAGCTAGAGACTGGACAGCCAAAGTGGAGGCCATTCAGGTAAGGGTTACAGCAGGGACTAGAATCTTCTGCTTGCACTCTTTTATTTGGATGTGTCCTTTATTCCTAGCATCTCTCTTCACAAAAGTGGCCTGAAGAGAAGCCTTGCTATTGCTCTTAAATGTGCTTACCAGAGCTCGTGTACTTGATTTTCTTCTTGTGCATTTATTTCCCCACTGGCCATCCAATTTCTATTTCCCTTCCTTTTATCTATTTCAGAGCAGGTATAAAAGCTAGCAAATTCATTATAATATGGTAGTTGGTTTTGGAAGTGTTCAGCATTCTGTCACTGAAAATATTTAGCTGCAGCAGAGGATACTCTCAGGTTTTCAGTTTTGTATCTGCCTATGGAAATTTGTATTTTTATTTTCTCTTTATAATGTTGCAAGATTTAATGGCAATGGTGGCCAGAATTTTCTGAAAGAGGTGAATTAGTTCAGTAACCTCTGAACTAATTATGAAGGAGATTAATTAGTTCAGTAATCCCCCCTCCTACTAGTCTACCCACATAACTTGGTCCTGAGTTCTGTGATATTTGTGGGTGCTGATCGCTGAATTAGAACTGCTTATCTTATACTAGGTATTGTTGGGAGTTGAAGTGAGAATCCCAACAGATTTCACATCAATCCTTACACAACTCTTGCTGTTAAACAGACAGCATTTAGATAACTGTCTGAAAATGGAATGTGGTCTTACTCCCTGAGCCAGCTGGCTCTGTTAAAATAAAAGCTGTATGAGAGAATTGTTTAAAATAACAGTAGATTGAAACACTGCCCTCCTTTCCTTTCCTATGGAACTGTTTGAGACAGTGACAAAGTAGTGTATACTTAAAATTAGACTGGCAGCTGATACAATGGTAGAATTATTGGCTTAGAAAAATTTACTTTCCCCCAGAATGGGAGCAACTATGCATACCTGGAGCAGCTGGAGAGCTTGTCTGCCAAAGGCCGCCCCATCCCAGTGCGCCTGGATGCCCTGCCCCAGCTGGAGTCCCAGGTGGCTGCAGCTCGTGCCTGGAGGGAGCGCACAGGAAGGACCTTCCTCAAGAAGAATTCCAGCTACAGTCTGCTACAGGTGCGCAGCACATACTTCCCTGTTGGAAGAACACACTTCCCTGTCAGAAATTGGTCATGATGGCCCTTAGCTGTCTGGAGGGAAGAGCTGGTTCAGTTACACAGGATTACAGTTTCTTTTCATAATAGAATATAATTTCAGCTCTTCTTGGGTGAAAAGAATGAAAGAGGCAGAAAGTCTGTGTGGTTAGTCCTGTTGTATGTTATAGCCAACCTCATCTCTTACTTGTGAAAGAAGGGGAGAAAGTAAAGTATTTTTTTGTCATTGAAAAAACGTAGGCCTGAAATAGACACAAACCTGTCTCAAATTGATAAATATTTTCACTTGCCTCCCTGTTTAAATGCTAAGAAAATAGATTAAATATTTTATAAACTGTTTTACTAGAAGAAAAAAATTAGTCAGCTACTGTTTATTTCACTTCAGTGAATGTAGTGACTGTTCTTGTTCTAATAAAAATCAATCATGTATTTGAAAATCTATCATATCTATTTGACAGACTTCCCTTTTGTAAGGAAAACAGTGCCAGTTCAGCTGCATTCTCGGAGGCTGTATTTTTCATTCTCTTATGTTGTTAATTCTCAGAGGTTTGTCTTCACTTTTATTGAAATATCCAAATCCAGACAAATCCCCACTCACTCTCTGACTTGCCCTAGTGCTGTGTGAAGTGCAGTAGTTACGTCTTGTGTCTCAAAGGAGGGTACAGATGTTTAATGTTTTCCAGTGGGTTTCCCTGTTGCAAATGCATCACACTAATTTTTGTTCACTTTGTGATACATTCTAGATACAGCTTCTTCTCTATATTCTTCTGCTTAACTAGTTAATTAATATATTCTGGTTTTGCATTTTCCTAATGGTAGCAATTTGAGTTTTTCCTATATTGAACTTAATTTGCTAGATTTTATATTTAAGTATGCATTCCAACTAGCCATGATGACTTAAAGCTTTGTTCTTGTCCTTAAAAGTGCTTTTCAGCCTCTCATATTGATATTGAAAGGCTTATAGCATACTTTTAGGGGTTTTTCAGGCACCAAGTTGCTGATATAAATATGAAATAATTTCTAAGACTTGATTTATAGAGGCCCTGATTGGAATGTTGAAGTATTGATGCCTAACTGCATGTAGTGTTGTGGTTAGCTATATGTATGATAGTGTAATCTGAATAAATTCTGTAATTTAATCAGAAAACATGGTGGCTTTCAGTTTGGCTGTGTCACTGGTTGCTGATTACATTCCAGTTCCATAACTTTAAGATACTTCTATCCTTATCTGTTTATTCTCTTTTTCCTATCATCAGTTGACAGGTATCAAAGGGTTAGATGGCTGAGTAGTTCTTGTTCCCTGGTGACAATGTTGTCATTCGTTGATGAGAAGTGCTTGGCTCTGACAGGATGAGTTTCCTTGGTGCTTCCAGGTTCTGAGCCCGCGGACTGATATCGGTGTTTATGGGAGCAGCAAGAATAGGCGGAAGAGGGCGAAGGAGTTGATGGAGAAGGAAAAGGAGAAAGATCTTGACTTGGAATCCCTCAGTGAACTGGAGGATGGGCTGGAGGAGGCCAGGGATGCTGCAGCTGTGGTAAGAAGCAGTGAAAGGTGGTGTCTCCTGCTTGTGTGGGCTTAAGTAATCTCTAATCTGTAGAAATTCTAGGGAAGAACTGATAAATTAATTTCACTGAAAGAGATACCTCATAATATGTGTTTGACACATGAATGTTATTCAACTTTAATTGCAGTGAAAGCAAAGGGAAGCACAGTTCAGAGTGTAACTGCTGGTATTTAATACCATTGGGTATGTGTAGGACTTAAATGCTCTTGGGTTGTTATCTATGGCAGCTCATCTAATATTAACATTTATTGAAATCGTGTGGAAATAATGAGGTGCAGCTCTGCCTTAACCAGGACCAACACATATTTAGTTAGGTCAATTTTGTGATCAGCCTGCAAATGCTTGGTCATGGACACTGGGCTGGAGGGAATGTTTTATTTGGTTCCTCTTTTTGGAGGATACTCATGTTGCTTATCAGAATAATTTGCTGACATCTGGCTGCCCTTTCCCTGGTAACAAAGAAAATATATGCAGGGTCATTAATATGGCTTATACACAATCTGTTTTACTGTAGTATGCTTGGTTATAGTTACCTGAATGGAGACATTAAGGCAGTGCAAGTTGATTCAGGAGACATGTGGTCACTCAGATGCTTCTGAAGCAATGCTCAGCTCCACTGTCTCAGTAAACAGTTGAATGAAACAGATTCTGACTTCTTCTCTGGAGTCAAAACCTGTTCTTCCGGTGGCCTTACAACAGATTTGATTATGAACTTCAGAAACTTTGTAGATATTGAGAAGGTTATCTAAAGTTTGCATGGCATCTCTACCAGAAGGCATCTAGGGACCAATGAGCAACTGAGGAGGAGGTATCTTAGATAAAGTTTTAATTAGATCATGTAGTTCCTAAAGTTTGGGCTAGGTTTAGATTTCCTAATCTGTTTGGGTTGGCTGGTTTTTTTCCCTTTTCCTGTGTTAATAAAATTAAATCTCTCTTAGCTGTGAAGGTCATGACATGTTTTTGTCCATGCTGGGCAGGTGGCTGTATTCAAGGAGCGGGAACAGAAGGAAATTGAAGCCATGCATGCTCTCAGGGCAGCCAACTTGGCCAAGATGACCATGGTGGACCGAATAGAAGAAGTCAAGTTCTGTATCTGCCGCAAGACAGCCAGCGGGTTCATGCTGCAGTGTGAGCTGTGCAAGGACTGGTTTCACAGTGGCTGCGTGCCCCTGCCCAAAACAAGCTCTCAGAAGAAGGGCTCCAGCTGGCAGGCCAAAGAAGTGAAGTTCCTGTGTCCCCTGTGCATGCGCTCCCGCCGGCCGCGGCTGGAGACCATCCTGTCCCTGCTGGTGTCCCTGCAGAAGCTGCCGGTGCGGCTGCCCGAGGGAGAGGCCCTGCAGTGCTTGACAGAGCGAGCCATGAGCTGGCAGGACCGAGCACGGCAGGCCCTGGCCACTGATGAGCTGTCCTCTGCTCTGGCCAAGCTCTCCGTGCTCAGCCAGAGAATGGTGGAGCAGGCAGCTCGGGAGAAGACGGAGAAAATCATCAGTGCAGAGCTACAGAAGGCAGCAGCTAACCCTGACCTGCAGGTAGGGATGGGAAGATCTTGCTGTTCCCTCTGATTGCCTTAATTTAGTGTGTCAAAATGCCTTGTTTTTCTTGGAGAAGCATGCGGGGAGAGGAGAGGGCAGTGAAAAGTTGAGGACTACACATGGTAAAACTTCTTACTTAATTCAGTGCTCCACAGGTTTTGGCTGGCTTCTGTTTTGTACATTGGTGCTCCAAGAAACAGGTCTGTTGCTCTCTACTCACTGTCACCATCAACAAGGTGTTTGTCAGAAGCATCGGGTATGCCTCAAGATGTGTAAAACAGTTGACACTTTGGAGTCCAAATTCCCCTTTCTTTAGAGAATCCAGCATCTCAGTATTCATCACTTCTCACGGATTGTCATTCAAAGGCATTTGGTGTTTCATTAGTAAATTTCGGCAAGGAATGTAGTCAAACACTGATAATTCCATAGCTGACCTCTTCATCTTCCAAATGAGGTTAGGTCATGTTGTGGTGAAGAAATTGTAATTTGTAGCACTGAAGAACAGTATCTAAATATTTCCAGTCACTATTATTAAAAAACAGGTAATCAGAATCTAACAAAACCTTTTATTTGGATATTTCCCTGTCTTTTTTCACATCTTGCTGTAACTGGTCTCTTTTGTGATGTCCAGGCAGTTAACCTCAGGTGAAAAGAAACACTGTTTTCTTTGTTAATAGCTCTTTAGGTTTTACAGATTTTTCATGGAAATTTTATTGTTTCATTTCCATGTTCCATTTTTTTAGGGACACTTGACAAGTTTTCAGCAGTCAGCCTTTAACAGAGTGATAGGGAGTGTGTCCTCATCCCCACGGCAGACTTTGGATTATGACGATGAAGAGACAGACTCTGATGAAGACATCAGGGAGACATATGGCTATGACATAAAGGTAAGTAATCCAGAGTGGTTTGTTTGCATGAAATAAATACAGAACACCTGTCTTTTATGAATCCTTTTTTTTTCAGAATATTTATTGTATATTAAGCTATGTATATTCTGCCCTAGTGCCTGTGGCAGAAGAGGTACTTAATGATTTTTATCTGTGTCCCCGTTCTATGAACTATTCTGAAGTTTTGTAATGTTTTTATGCCAAATTTCCAAAGTCCTTTCCACTTTAATTTCAAAAGGTGCCTTTTAATGCTGAGGAAAAAGATGCACTTACAAAGGGATTTGTGTTTATAACACCCTGGAGGATGAACATTGTCTTTATGCCCCATTCAGAGATACCATGAGTCATAAATATAAGTATCTATATGAAGAGCTCTTGGAAAGTTTTTGTTACAGCAAAAGGATTAGCCTTCAAAAACTGCATGCTATGTAAGAAGCTTCCTGATGCCAGAGCTTTGTTCATGTTTCTGTGCCTTTCTCTTCATTCAGCCCTTGTATAAAGGAAGTACATTTTGGAGTGTGGAATTTTTTGAGACAAGATGTCTGGATCATGTTGTAAAATTAGTGTCTGGATTCAGTATATAAATTGTAACTGCAGTTAAATTTCTGAAATATTTTATCTAGAGAAGAACTCCCATGAGAAAAGGCAGTTGTGGAGAAAACCATGTGTTTTCAAGGTATTGAAAGGTCCTTTTGAAATATGTAGAGACAAAGCCAATGCCACAGTTTCTTCTAGAGCTGTGTTTTCTTTTTAGTGATAGTGTCATCTCTGCCTTTAAAGATGCTATCTTAAAAGACATGTAAATTCTTCTAAGGCAGATATTGTAATTTATAGAGGGCAGCACATTCTCCAGGTTTGATGTGCTGCAATCTCCTATTTTTAAGTGTTTTGTTTCTCAGCAGCCTGATGCAAATACACAGACTTGTCTTACAGTCCCCTGTGAAAGCCAGCAACAATACATTGCTTCTGAAGACCACACTTAAGGTGTAGAGTGAGGAAGCTTGTCAAGTGTTTTTCATGCACTAGCTGTAAATAAACTGACCTATCTCTGTAGTTCCTATATTCATCTACCATTTAAATAGGGATATAATTTTTAACTTTGATCTAGGTATCTCTGATGGAGTGCTTCAGAGAAGGGCTTTAGGACCAGCAGACTGCTTAGTCTTAGTAGAATTTACTTTGAAGTAGGTATTTTCTATATTCAGATGTTGCATGTTTTCTGTGGATCTTTTCCAGGACAATGCCAGTGTGAAATCTTCCAGCAGCTTGGAGCCTAATTTGTTTTGTGATGAGGAAATCCCCATTAAATCAGAGGAGGTGGTGACACACATGTGGACTGCTCCCTCATTCTGTGCTGAACACGCCTATTCCTCTGCTTCCAAAAGCTGCTCTCAAGGTATTTGCTTTTGTATCCATTGAGATAAAATTAAGTAGATAACTGGGATGAGCAGTCAGTGAGGAGTTGAACTGCTCTGTTATCCATACTAGCTGTAACGGGATATGTTGTCTGGAGGTACCTACAGCAGAGTTACATTGTAATTAGTTTCCTGATATTTGATACATAAACCTGTGCTGATGTCTTCTGGTGGCTACTGTTTCCCACCTTAAAATGTTGTAAAAAATATGTAATCTTTTTTGGTTTTGAGCTCTTCCTTTTATATTTGTGTGGCTTTGCTTGGGGAGGTTTAGATTGGATATTAGGAGAAATTTCTTCACTGAAAGGATGCTCGGGCATTGGAACAGGCTGCCAGGGGAAGTGGTGAAATCTTGTCCCTGGAAGTGTTCAAAAGACATGTGGATGTGGCACTTGGGGATATAGTTTAGTGGTGAGCTTGGCACAGGCTCGGTAATCTTAGAGATATTTTCCAGGTTTAAGGATTCTGTGTCTTGGCTCCTGTCTGAAAGGTTCTAGCACTCCAAGGAAACAGCCTCGGAAGAGCCCGCTGGTACCTCGCAGTTTGGAGCCCCCTGTGTTGGAGCTGTCACCTGGAGCAAAAGCTCAGCTGGAAGATCTGATGATGGTAGGAGATCTACTGGAGGTATCTCTGGATGAAACTCAGCACATCTGGCGGATTTTACAGGCCACTCATCCGCCCTCTGAGGAGAGGTTTCTTCATGTCATGGAGGTAGGGAACTCAAAGAAATACTCTGGTGTAGAACAGAAATCCCACCACATTGTGTTGGTGGATTTATATAAATATGATCTTGAATAGTTGAGTGCTCAGTTGCTTGTCATGTTTATATTTTACCTGGAGAGAGTAGTAGATTACAGAAAACAACAGAATAAGTGATCCAGAAATTCAGTTTTTGATCACTCATGCCGTAGCACTGTCCTCCACTGTTAACCATATATAGAACAGTTTTCTCAAGTAGTTCAAGATGCAGACCTTATTTTAGAAGATAGCAGACTAAGGGAGAAAACACCCCTCTTGATTATGCCTGGAAACAACTAATCTGCAAAAGAGTTAAAAGAAACATTTAGGAAGATGAAAAGTTGCACTTAGCTTATATAACACATTACTTGTATGTTACTGAACTTTGTTACTGGGGAAGACATGTTTTGGTAATGCAGACAATAAGATTCATATTCTTCCTCAGAATAACAGAGACATAGCAATTTTTTAATTGATATACTATGAAGATGTCCTGATTGCTTTGTTCAGCTGCCAGTAGATCAGGCAGGTTTATCTGCTGATTCTGAGGTCTAGTCAAAATCACTTTGCTACATTGATGCCAAGGGCAAGGAATATGTGCTAGAAGAGAAGCCAGTTTTGAAGCTTCCACTCAAGCTGCTGGGTTGAAGAGCCATAGTGGAACCCATTTTTTACCATCCATCAGCTGCAGTTTGGGGTCAGTTTGACTATATGGATTACATGATGACTTGTTGGGTTACTGAGCTGTACAGGAAGAACATAAGATGATGGTCTTTCTTGGCTTTTTGGTGGTGTACAGTAATACAAGATGGAAGGTTGCATGCTGTTAACAGTGGGGCTTAGGTGAATGTAGTAATTTGTGTCTCATTTTGTGCGTGCCATCCATACAGTGGGCGAGTTAAAGTGTTGCCAGACTGCATCATTTAGAAGTGTAGAGTATAAAACTGCCCCTGCCTCCCAAGTACTGCTGCTTTACCACCTTTCAGCCTGAGTACTACATAGGCTTAATGTTCTTTCAGTCTAATGGCTTTGGCAGGGAGTTGATTGAAGAGCAGTTTGAATGCCAGCAAATAGCAATTTATAAATAATATGCCAGACTACTATATTAATAGTTAAGCAAAGCTTTTTTCCAGGGGAGTGGAGTGAGGAGTGTAGTGTGTGTGTGAGTTACAACATTTTCTGGTTAACCTTTACGAATATTTGCTTGACCAGAGCTGCTCATTTTGAATTGAATATATTCTGTCTGTTTACATACAAAATAAGTAGACTTCTGTGAAATAATCTGGAGAGGATTTGGTTTTGGGTGGAGTAGCTATATTAAGTAATGCACAGTAAACAGTCTCTTTACTGGTTTATAGTATGTTCTTAATCTATTAATAATTAAGGTTAAAGTATATAGCTGCATTGACTGAAATCAAGTCAGTCCTGTTTGTACAAAAGATTACACAAGTGAATCCTTCAGGTATAAATGGGACTTGTCACTGTAAATGCTACCTGCAGGGACAGAGCTGGCCAGTTTTAAGTCCCACTTGTGATCTGAATCTGTTATTTAAGAGCTCTTGATGACACCAGGATATTTGCAATGTCTGCCAGTTTGGAAGCCATTCAAATAACGGATGTTGCTTCCTCTTCTTGCTTGAGTTGCTGATACATTTTAAGAATTCACCAGTTACTCTTTCCTAATCTCTAAAACAGCAGTTGCTTTCTCTCGAAAATAATTACAGGCAAGACTGACCTGGGATGAAAAATAAGCAAGAGCACCTGACAAATGATTAATCTTCTCAACTTCTATTAAAAAACAATGTGAAAAGGGAGTTGCAATTATTGCTTACTTTACATTCTTACACTTGCTGATAGTTTACTTTTTCCACTGGGTATTTTTGGCTAATTGTACTTCGACACAGTTGATAACATTTAACAAATTTTTTATAGTATGATGAAAATGAAGTTATGTGCTTTATTTGTTTAGAATATGTAACAGTATGTTGTTGACTAGATTTCTTCATGCCATATCAGGGTAAAGGTAGAGGTAAGTCCATTTGTCAGACCTTGGGTTTGCAGGAAATTTGTCTTTGAGTAATAGATGTATCTTTTTCTGTGAAGGATGACAGCATGGATGAAAAACCACTGAAAATGAGAGGGAGGGACTCTTCTGAGAGGAAGCGGAAACGAAAACTGGAGAGAGCAGAGCAGTTCTTTGGAGATATGAAGCAAAAATCTAAAGAGCTGAAAAAACTGGAAAAACCCAAGAAGAAGAAGCTGAAACTCACTATGGATAAGACAAAGGAGCTGAACAAGCTGGCAAAGAAACTGGCTAAGGAAGAGGAGCGGAAGAAGAAGCGAGAGAAGGCAGTGGCAAAGGTAGAACTGGCAAAGGAGAGCACAGAGAAAAAAAGAGAGAAGAAGGTTCTGGATATTCCTTCCAAGTACGACTGGTCAGGAGCAGAAGAGTCAGATGATGAGAATGCTGTGTGTGCTGCTCAGAACTGCCAAAGGCCCTGCAAGGACAAAGTGAGTTGCCCCTTACTTCTGTCACAGGCAATTCTGTGCTAAGTCAGAATCCCTGTGCCAGGTAATATTTCAGTTGAGCAGCATGAGGAACCAAAGTGGTGTAGTTAGAAATGAGAGATGATTGAGTAGTACTTGGGTAGGTACATGGATTTAGCAGATTAAATTGTAGGACTTCCCGATTTTCTTAGGGACTTCAAAAGAGAAGATGGAAAATTAGAATCTGGGAAAAGGTACTCTGTTTTGGTTGGGAAGGAAGTTTAACTTCTTCAAGCTGTGCAATTTTCTGTTGACTGTGTGCAACATGCATTGGCTGATTCAAATTATTAATTCTTTGATTAAGAAAGAAATGTTCCTAGCTTTATTGTGTTCCTGAGCAGGAGTGGGATGTGTTATGTTCCTAAATGAAATAGATTTTCTGTATTTCATGCATACACTCTGTGAACAGTGATGTTGCAGGCCGAGTGATCTACAAACTTCAGTGGTTCATTTTGCTTGTTGGAGTTAAATAATCAATTATTTTAGACCTGATTGGATTTTTACAAAAGAAACTTGATCTGCCTCTCTCTGTGGTACTGCCTGTCATGATTGTCAGCTTTTAACACAGACTGATGATCAAAAATGATATCAAAATGTTTTGTCTGTACTTTTGTACTTGAACAGGTGAATGCCATACTTGTAAAAAAATGGCAGATACAGGAATGTAATGACTGAAGCTGCAGCTGTTGATGTCCATTACTTATCACTTTGGAAAATTTGTTCAGGAGTAGTTGGCTGCAAACAAAAGTAAAATCTGTATGATGATAATGTTTCTTCATTTTAAATAGGTTGCCACTACTATTGTTTTTCTGATACAGTTTTACATTCCCTTGTAAGAGGAAAGCAGAACTACAGCAGTAACAATTTTTATAGCTGTACCAGTAGATGCTATTAAAATGGAGAATCTGTTTCTTACCCTGCAAATCAGAGTTTCTGCCCACTGACTCCAATTAACATGTAGTTTTATTCAAAGAATTACAGCAATCAGATCATTCATCTTTTTTCCTTCCTACATTCTAACTCATTTTTTGTCTTTCCCAAATTGTTCTACAGCAGGTTCAGCTCAAAGTTTGTATTGTAGTTTAAATGTTCTGGCACTTAGGACTTATATTTACAAAAGCTGCTGTTTGATAATGTAGTCTAAGAGGGTGTGTTTGGAGACTCTCACCGATGCTGAAGTAACCATCCCTGAGCATTTAAAATGTGTTTTAGCGCATCTCCTTTCGTCTTAGCAGAGCTGAATCATCTTCCTCAGGAGCAGTAGTGTTCTTGTGTTGTTGCAGTGTAAGGATGCAAAAGGGGCAAGGTTTGTTGGAAGAGTTAGTTTTCATTAAACTGAAGTAGCTTGTTTAAACAAGCTCTGTAGGGGCACTAACTTTTGCCCCAGAGCTTTTACATTCTGTTAGGTTTAACAGAAGGTATTTTCTTCATAGAAACTGTGCCTGTCTGTCCTTTCTTGTAACAGGCTGTGTGTTGCTGATGTGCTCTCTTGCAGGTGGACTGGGTACAGTGTGATGGGGGCTGTGATGAGTGGTTCCATCAGGTGTGTGTTGGGGTCTCTCCAGAGATGGCTGAGAATGAGGATTACATCTGTATAAACTGTGCAAAGAAACCCCTGCAGGGACCCAGCAGCCCTGCCCACGCCTCACCTCCTCCCTTCTTGTTGAGCTACAAACTACCAATGGAAGAGCTCAAGGAGACGAGTTAGCAACTGCTCAATGCCCAGACCTTGTTGGGGAAATGGACCACTGGAACCCTTCAGAACGAGAGGGTTTTGAAGCTGATGTAGCTCCTGAGCTTCTTCCAAGGATGTACAGACGTGCAGCAGAGTTGGTCCGTTGGTTGTAGCTGGCTTCCTTCCTGCAGCGGGAACGTCAAGGCACAGAGGCACCAACTCATCTATGCAGACACTGCCTGATGAGAGCTCCAGCCAGTGTTCTCTGACTTGAGTGTTTCCATCTTTGAGTGTGGCTGTTGCTCTCGAGGACTGAGCAAACTCAAGGCTGTTAGACACTTCAGGGTGTTAGAAGTACATGTTGGCAGTGGAGCTGGCCTGGAGCTGGTGGGCATAGGCTGGAGCTCTTAGACCTACCTGGTTACCCTAAGGAGGTGACTTTGGAAGTTATCTTTTGCCTCTCCATGCCTACCCAGTGTGTAGAGCAATGTCTTGGGAGAATGAAATTGCCTCCATATCCAGGCAGCTAACACTACACTATAAGGGTGGGAGCAAGTGGATGAATTTCTTTTAATTTTTCTTTTGTAGCTAAAGGGCAGAGGAGCTCATAATCGCAAAAATCAGCTAAAGTTCTGTTTACCAAAAAAGAAACCCAACTACTCCACTAGGCAAATTTTTTTCCTCAGTGGGAAACAACTGATCTTCCCGTCCTGAGGAGGGCCAGAAATCATTGATAATGTCTAGCTAGACCAGAACTTGGGAAGAGCAGAGTGCTTCCCTTTCCACAGGGATGCTCTCTCCTGTTCCAGGCTTTGCTTAGAGTTCTGCACTCCTGCACATTAAAGTTGTGTGGCGCAGGATGGAGCTGGCAAGGAGGTACAGCACCCAGGGCCCAGCTTCTGAGATCTGTACCCAGGGATGGGAAGGAAAGAAGACAGCCCACTTACCTCAGAGGTTACACTGACACGTGCTTCTGTGAAAAGTTTCACTCACAACTTTCCAGTATCACCAGGCTACAGGC
The DNA here is from genome assembly GCF_048771995.1 of Taeniopygia guttata. Classification (NCBI taxonomy): domain Eukaryota; kingdom Metazoa; phylum Chordata; class Aves; order Passeriformes; family Estrildidae; genus Taeniopygia; species Taeniopygia guttata. The sequence continues at coordinate 70,276,460 of NC_133025.1, forward strand.
ATGGCCTCCTGTGATACCAGCAAGCAGTCTGCAGATAGTATTCACAGTGCAAACCCCTCCCTGCTGGCTTTGCTGGATGTGTACCAGTGTACAATCAGCAACAGTTCTTGTTCGAAGTTGCCCCTGGCTTTGCCGGAGGACCAGAGGGCTTGGGGTCATCCTGGGTGACAGTTGTTTTAGTAAATCCATTTTTAAAGAAGGACTTGTTTTTACTTTTTTCTAAATGTCTCAGACTACTGACTTGTTCTATAAATAGATTATTTTTCTTTGATTTTTTTATACTTACCACTGTTAACCAGCAGCACAGACAGAGGTTCACAAAGCAAAAACCTGCCCGTGGGCTTGGGTTTTTTTATTCCATTCCTTCCTTGTAGTACAAGGAATTAGCAGTTACCTTCCCCATTCTAGATTGACCAGCTGCCTGTGTTTAAATAGGTAAATACATTTCATGTGCTACCTTTGTATTTGGGTTTGTTCCTGTTAGTGGGGCATCTGGGCCTTAATGACTCCAGTGGATGCTGGCCTTGTGTATGTGAATGTCTGAAATCAGCCCCTGGGCTGTCTTGTCCCCCTCTCCACTCGCTCCCTATTGTTTCCATTCTTCTGCAGTTCTAGGAGTGTTGTAAGTAGTGTCCAGTCTTACTAGGAGCTGGATTGGGATTTAAAGAAATATTGACAAAAACGAAGGTGTGCTGTATTGACTGTTCTGTGTCCCTTCTCTTGTTCTCTGATATTTGGAAGTCTATTTATTTGGCAGAATTATCCATCCAAAAAAACCCAACTCAGCTCAGGTAGACAGAACTTTATTGTTTTCTTCTATGTGTGCCTGCTACCTGGGAAGAGGGAAGTGTGCAAAAGGAAAAGAAATAAGATGGAGCACAGAAGATCCAGAGTCTTGGGAGCTTTGAGTGCAGATTGGACACAGACTTCTAATTCCTGCTCCTTAAAGACTTAATGTGATGTTAGAAGCAAAAGCAAGCTGTGGTTAAGCATGTGGCTGAAAGGGCACCCTAGCAAATTTAAGAGTATTATTTGTTTACTTATTTATGAAGGAGTCTATGCTTTAGATAGACATACCCTCTTTTTGCCTCCAATTACTTTTTTTTTTCCTTCTCAATGTACACTTAGTTTTGGTAAACTGATTTAAACAGTTGTTACTTTTCCTTCAAGCTTTAACTGATGGTACTACATAAATGTTTCCCAATATGGAGTGGATAAAACTATCTGTCACAGATGTTTAATCGGTCCAGAATTAGACTAGTACAAGATTTCTTAAAGAATCCCAGTGTTCTGTATTCTTTCTTGACTCCTAGAATTTGTGACACAACAGGGGAAGTATGGTTAGCATCTCCTGTTAGCCACTGACCATATCCTCGTAACCATTCCTGCATTCTCTGTTGCAATGAAGTCCTTGTGTGTAATTACCATCAACTGGAAAAGAGGTCTTTGAGTAAACCTGCATTGCATGTTCCTGTTTCTCTGTGTAGAAGGTATGGTGCAGAGTGTTGACAAGCACTAGTTAACAGCAAGATGGAAACAAACAGCTCTACAATACAACTGTGGTCATTCTGCTTGTAACAAGCAGAGGAAAGAGCAAACAACAGAAAGAAATGTGCAAATCATATGCAAAACTCACGTTTTTAGTAGTTGCTTTTCATGTAGCCACATGGAGAGCCTCTATTCCACTATTGGAAGGAGGTTGCCACACTTTTTTTTGGTCACAGATGTATTGTCTGCTTTTGGATAAGGTGTTCATAAACTGAAGACCATTATTAGCTTTACATCTTATTGTTTTAAGCTTGTTTTTTAAGAGCGTAATTCCTATCAAAGGATTGCTGATAGTATGAACTTATGAATAAATGTTAACTTTTGGAAAAACCTGTAGTTTAGTGGTTGAAAAACCCAAAGCTACAGCTGTGGTGTTGTCTCCAGATCCAAGGGTTTGAATTTTTATAAATGCATATGCAGAGAAGCCAGCCAAAGCCAAGATAAAAATGTTCTTACAGGTCTGCTACAGCTGTGGGAAAGCTCTCTCATGATTTGGGGACAAAATCTAAGTACACAAAAAATATTAGCTCGTATATCTAGCAAGGTACATGTCTTAATGCTATAGTCTACAAAGGCTACTTGCCACTGCTGCTGTTATTTCTTTTCATGTGTCTGACACAAAAGGTCAAACTTACCTGATTTACCTGAGCTGTTGTGAGGAGCTGAAAATGGCCAGTGCTTGAGTACTATAGCTTCTACTAACTGTGTTTTCAGGTTTTTCTTGTGAAAAACAGGGCCTGGAATTTGGCAGCTTTACTTGCAGAGATAAATGTCACTGCTGAACTTCAGTACCATTGCCTTTAGGATTTATGCTTTTGATAGATCTGTACCTGAATGCTTGTGCAGCCTGGACCACTGGTAATGAAGACTTAAGAGTCTTCAGCAACCTAATGTTGATAGTATGGGAATTATCTGAAGGGATGGAAACACAGTCACACAGCATAAGGTAACAGGCAGCTGGTGTTATATCAGCCACACTGTGAAACTTGCATTGATCTTTTCAGTTTTTAGAATCATGGAGTAATTTAGGTTGGAGGGTACTTCTGGAGGTCATCTGGGTCGACCTCCTGACCAGAGCAGTGGTGACTTTAAAAGCAGATGAAATTTTTCAGGGTTGTGTCCAATAAAATTTTGAGTATTTCCAGGGATGAGCATTCAACGACTTCTCTGATTTCCCATTTGGTTTTGTAGCATCTTCAGTGTAAAATTTTCTTGCTGTAATGTGCCTGTTGCCAGAGTCTGTCTCTGTATCTAATCATCCATTAGGTAGTTGTAGACTGCAGGTCCTGCAGCCTTGGTTTCCAAGCTGAACAAATCCAGCTCAGCCTCCCTTGAGCCATGGCATGAGCTGTAGCCTTTTGACAGTCTTGTTGATCCTTGTGGGGCAGGCTGCTCAATGTACTGAGGAGCCCAAAACTAGACATGTTACTCTAGGTACAGCTTAAAACTGTTGAATACAGCGGGGGAAATAACTTCCTTTAACCTGCTGCTCACACTTTTGCTGTGCAGCCTCCTACAGGGCTGGCCTGTATAGCTCCAAATACTGCTTACTCCTTTTCATTCTGGCTACTATTAGCCCCAGGTCTTCTGGCTTATAATTTCTCAGATACAGGACTTAAATTTTCCATCAGCACATCACTTCAGCCAGGAAAGATCCAACTGAATGGGAGTTCCCTCCTCCCCTGTTTCGGGCTCTGCTGCTCCAGTCCTCTGCCAGCATTGTTTGATGTCATCTAAGTGTGCTCTATACCACTACCCAGGTGGGTAAGAAAAAACACCTGAGGTATTGCACTTGCAGCTGTCTCCAGGATTTCAAATTGGTGACTGGTGAAGCCTGAGCATGGAATTCCACCCCATTTTTCACTGCCATTATAGGTTGTCTATCCTCTCCTCCAAGTGTGTTTTTGCTGTAAGTCCGGGTAAACACCTACTGCTCTCCCCTTGTCCATAGAGTTCATCACAGAAGGCAACGAGATTGGGCTAAGATTATAGTGGTGACTATTACCAGTCATGTTATCCCTCATGGGTGTGGATGTTGGGTTGAGGAGGATTGGTTCCATCATCTTTCTCCTCTTCATTGAATGGGCATGATGCACAGAGGATTCATCACAGTCTATCAAGAATGTGATCTTCCTATTTTTCCTAGGGTTCAGATGTGTTCCTAGGGGTGGAAGAAGTTTCTTAATATCATTCCCGAAATAACTGTTAAAATTGCTGTAAGAAGTTGAGTGCTGTGGTCTGCTAGAAGCAACATTTGAGGCTTACTCCAGTTAGATGCGAAGGAAAATCAGGGAACTCCTTCACATCCTCTCCAGCTGTGGTCAGTAAGAATGTGTTGGGTCAACCTGCCTGAACCAAACAGGAGCTCTGCTTGGAGCACCAAGGCAGTGGGGAGGTGCAACAAATCCAGCCCTTATCGGCTTTGGGAGGGTGGTAAATGTGTGGGGCAGCTGGAAACTGCACAGCAAGACATGGAGAGCATTGAGCTTTGGATAATGGCATGGCTTGGCACAAGGGAGTGTTAAGTTGTAGGTAAAGGAAATGAAAGTAACAAGGATTTACTGAAAAACGTTTGTAAGGAGCTGTGTTCTGAATGGCTTTGAAACAAAACCTCTGCTGCAGTGAATAGTTTTAATCTGAGGTGAGGTGTTGTGTCTTATTTGGTGGCTTTTCAGGGGTCAGTTTTTGGTAGTCTGTGTATCACCAGTCCTGGGTGCTGGTTGGTGTCTCTGGCCAGCCTGGCACTGCTTTGAATGGGTGGGTGATAGGCCAGCAGAAGAAGAGCTGCATCCCTTTGCAGGTTGGTGCAGCCCCTGCTCAGCTCAACCCCAAGCACTGTGCTGTGACAGCTGTGGAGCCCACACAGCTCAGTTCTATGAATTGAGACACAGCTCAGGTTTTAGTGATATGTGGAATGAGTGCCACATTGTTTACTTCTGTCTGGAAATTTAGTTAATCTAGATGTTGCCAGTGTATTGATGGCGCTACATCCCATTATTTCCTTTCCCCATAGTCTCTTAGACAGGAGGTAGATGCTTTAGCTTTGCCTAGAAACATTTCTGGGAGAGACAATGGCTGCTGAGAACACCTGGTGGAGAAGTGGAATCACTGGCAGCACCCTGCCTGATGCTGGAGGACCAGCCCCAGATGAGTGTGATGGTGCTGCTCTCACCTGCTGCCAGAAAGGGGAGGCTCCACGGGTGTAACCCATTACCAGGTTTGTATCTTACTGGTAAGGTTTGAACACAGCCCAGTTTCTCACTTTCTGGGCCTTACCACCTACCATGGCACTGGTTTCCTCTGGCTTCTGCTGCAAATAGTCTTGGAATCGTCAGACTCTGGGATTTAGGGCAGTTAGAAAATGCAGAGAGATGAACAAATGAATGATGGAAGAGTGCACAGCCACAGGAAAAGTGCTTATAACTTACAGAATTTTTTTTTTCCTTGCTGAATAATGTGATTTTAGGAAGCTGATCGGTCTGATTCCTGTTTGTAGCAGAAAGTGGGCATGACCCCTGTAAAGGGTGCTGCTGGACAAGCAACACCTGAGATTTCTGCAAAAAGGAGCTCACTTTGCTTTGCCTTAAGCAGCAGCTGTTCCATGCCCGTTCCTTAGCTCTGGTGATCTCAGAGAAACATGATTGTTTCTTGTGCTTTTTCTTTTGTCCCCCCGGGCCTTTCCATTACACCTTGGGCAGCCCCTGTTCTCAGGGAAGTCAGGCCAAAGGAAATCAGCACAAACTCCCTTTGCAGACTTTTGGTTTGCTCCTCCCAAAGTGCTTTTCCTTTGCAACAGGGGAGGTCTCACCTCCCACCCTCTTAGGGCTGCGTGGCTCCCTCCACAGAAGCTGTGGGACTGCTGACTGTCCATTGGCATCACCAGGACCAGATTTGGGCAGCAATAAAACAGCTGTTTCCTGGTTTGCTTCTGTGAAGCCACAGGTTTTGTTCTAGCCCTAGGGGGTTTGCAGCTCAAACCTTGTAGTAGGAACCTTTCAAGGTAAATCAGAATATTAAAGACCAGTCTCCTTTTTCCTGTAGATCCCAGCTATGGTGAACACCAAAACTAAAAGTTCCACTGACTCCACGTGTTTTCAGTTAATTTTCCCATTTGAACACATTACCATGAAAGCTCTGTATTTGGGCTGTGACAGACTTAATGACATTCTCAGCACTTGTCAGATGATTTGCAACCCTCTGCATTAGCTTGCAGGGATCAGGAATGAAGTGTCCTTGTCAAAAAGAGCTGTGACGCTCTGAGCCTCTCTGGCTGAAGGGAAGTAATGAATGTTCACGGTGGAAATACCTTGTGTTTGGGTGTATTTCTCCATGTGACCTCTTGATCTGGTCAGCCCCCTGAGCATCACTGAATTCATGGCAGCAAAAGGATGACGTGGCTTGGAATTTGATAGTCAAAAATGGCAAAGAGTGGAGCTCATGAGCAGCAGCAGCTGCCCTTTTGAGCTCCAAAGGGCTCTCGAGGCACCTTCTCCTTTAGTGTAGGGTGTAGTGAGTCAGCACAACCAGACCAAATCCGTGTGCCTCTGCTAAACTCTCTGTCCCTCGTGCCTGGATGCCCATTCTCTGCTTCCCTGCTCCACTGCCACTCCTCTCTTGGCTGGAAGGGTTAGCTTTCTGCAACCATCAGCTGCATCTATTTTGAAGCTGAACTTCTTAATCTCTGGCATTCAATAGAAAAGATTGCCTTAAGCTATCAAAACTGGCAAATTACTTTTTTCTTTTTTTTTTTTCCTTTTCTTTCTTTGAGGAAAAATGAATAAGCCAGAAAGAGACTTGGTGCCATATGTTGCAACTGATTACCAGAATAGGAATGACTTGTAGACAGGGATCAGCCATGGTGTGAAGGCTTGTGAGTCTTGCTTCAGGCAGCATTCCATCCACCTGGGAAGCTGAGTGAAGGCTCTAGGTCTTGCTCATGTTATGTCTCAGAGCCCCACCAGGCAGAGCCAGGGCTGTGGATGAGTGCTGGGGAGTGCAGCCCTTTTTCTCTGTCTGCAGGGACCTCAGCAGGTTAGAGAAGAAGCCTGGCAGCACAGGTCCCTCTGCTTTCTCCTCCACTGCCTTGGGCTGCTGCTGACCAGGAGAGCAAAACAAAACAAGAGACAAACTACTGCTGCTGCTGAATGGTGGCCAGGAGCTGGTGGATCTCACTCACTCCTTGTGCTCAGACGAGGGCTGACTATGATGTTTTTAAGAGAGAACATCTGTCAGTGCAAGGATTTTTTTAAAAATCTGCTGTAATTCTGATTTTTGGAAACTGGAAAAACTGAACTCAAATTTTATTTCTTTTTGACCATTTTTTGAATGCCCAAGTTTTCACTTTGTCAACTTTTGCATGGAAAGTTTTTTGAGAAATTTCTGAAGACCTTTCACTCTGTCAATCAATGACTAGCTGAGTATTAGATTCTTCCCTGCATGAAAACTTTGTGTTCTGAGTAGTTACCAACCCAGTAGTAGTAAATTGAAAAGTCCCAGATTGGAAGCTTGTGTTCTGAGTTGCTACCAGCCCAGCAGTCATGAATTATAAAGTATCTTTTTTCTTTATTTTTTAGGGTGTTTAAGTAAGTATGAATGGGTGCTCTGAGATCACTGCCCAAATCTTGCTTGTTTAAAAACAGATTATAGGCTTTCTTTTAGGAATCAGTTAAGTACAGTCCTGTCTAAGCCCTGAGAAAAGCTTTTCCTTTTTTCTGCCAGAACATGCCTCTTGCAGACAGAAAGGATGCAGGGACATGCAAATCACTGCCCTATCAATGGCTTTGATGTCGTTCTTCCTGCAGGCAGGCACTTTTGGAATTATATCAATTATATCTTCACCTCCAAGGAGTAGGATGTGCAGAGCATAAGGAAAGATCGTAAGTGGTCCCAATATACAGCTGCCTTTCTATCCCTCAGTTCACCCTGTACCTAATCAATCTGCTCATCCAATACCTCTCACTTCTGGCCAATTAAACACCACTGCTGGAATTATGATTTCCTTTTGGTGTATGATTCTTGATATGAAAATGTCCTCCACTTGTTTCCTTGGCTGCAACTTCAAACTGGTAAGATTTAATTTCTTGGTGCAACTATCAACTTTCACATAAGAAGGCCCATGACTAGATTTTGGAAGAGCAGTGACTTCTGCCCTCTCCCTAAAATGTGTTCAGGCCTTCAGGCCCTATTCCCACAGTTACCCTGCCAGGGTTTGTTCAGTTGCTGGTAAAGTGAGAATAGAAAAGAGGCCTGAGAACTGGTGGTACCTGATGGAGTTGAGGGGAAAGTAGCAGAAGATGCTAAAAAAATTGAAGTCTTCAGGCTCAGGAGTCTTTGCTTGCTACTCAGCTCTTGCTTATATTAGAATGTGTTTTATTATTTTATAAATATATATATAGGTATCTATACTTATGTGCTTTTATTTTGCATATAAGGAAATTAGGATACTTTTAAAGTATGAGCCAAAAAGCCTCTTTTCCTTGCTTATGTGTGCAAAGGGCCAGTGTTTGACGGGGACAGAGTACTAAGGAGTCAGAGCAGAGGTAAGATGTAGATCTGCCTGCTGCACTCATGATTGTGCATGCAATACCGTGTCTTCCTGCTTTAGTCTTGGGTTTGGTGCTCCTGACAGCCAAGTGCACACCCAAGGAGCACCTTCTGCTTTCATCCTGGTCTGGGGGGAAACTGCTGGCACTGGGCATAGCCAAGGGAGTGGTGACAGGAATCTGCAGCTCTGCTGCTGCTGGGAATTCCTGCAGCAACCAAAGCAGGTCTAGGGGCACTTTTCTTTGGGTCTCAACTGATCTCCTCCTCTGCTCTGCCCTGGGCATAGAGAGGGACAGATCAGCACACTGTCATCTACACACCAAGCGCTGTGGAAGCACTGCCCGTGGCTCCTGCCTGCAGAGGAGCAGGGCTGTGGCAGGGGTAGCCCCAGGAGCAGGTTTTCCAGCACTCTGAGCAGGCCAGCCCATAATCTAAGCAATCCCTGAGCTCTGGCTCATGCAGAAATGTCACCTGTTTATCTCCAGTGTGCAGAGCACAGTGTCCACACAGAATCTCACACACAAACCTGGGCACAGAAGTGAGGCCTCTGCTGCTCTGCAGCTATCCAGTGAGGATAGGGTTCTTCCAGCCTCAGGATTCTGGTTCTTTAAGCTGTTATTTGGAAGCAGTAATTCACTAGGGAGGATGTCTCTGAATGAGGTTGTTTGAAAGCCTGCTGCAGGATCTTCTGTCATGCAGGAACTGCAAGCCCTGGTCTTTTGCTTCTGCTACTGTAATTTCAAAATGTGTGTGCCTTTCTGGGATGGAGTTCAGTGGCTCAAGCAGGAGTCAATCTTTTGTGCTTACTTGGGCTTCTTTCTCCACTAAGCAGTCTCCAGGTTCCTGTAACGTGCCAGCCAGTGCCAAACTCTAATTATCTCCTTTCTGTGCATATTTGTGACAATTTTGCTCACTACAGCCATGGTTGCTTTAAGCTAAACATCATTTTCAGGCTGAACAGGCCAGTAGCAGGGTGGTTATCAGATGCATCCTATTTGCTCTGGCCTTTGGTTCCCAGATGGTATAATGGCAAATTGTGTTCTTGGAAGTTGGCTCACAAGATTGCATTGCCTCAACACACGTGGGGCACTTTCTCCTGAGTGACAGGGAGCAAAGGGGGAGGTGGAAGTGTTGGGCACAGTTACTCTCAGTGCTCAGCAAAGGCCAGGTATGGCTGATGGTTTTTTGTGTTGGGAAAGTGAAGCAGCAGCAGTTGTGCCCAGGTCACTCTCCTGAAAAGACTTTGGTGGTTTGAGCCATAATTCACTTTAAAGTAGCTGCTGCTTGCACGGTAGTAAGAGGTTGAGCTTGTCTCCCTGTAAACATTTCCCTCTCCTCTTTTCTCCTCCTCATTCCTCTAAGTAGGTGCCTTTTGAAACCCTCCTCTTTTTAGGTTTGAACTACCTTTCCAGGTGACTGGAGGTGGCTTGGTGCTTTGAAGGAGAGAAATCTAACACTTATTCCCTGCTCAGCTGGACATAAATGTGAAACAAGACCAGACCTGGGAGTAGGTTCTGTAATTGTTACCAGAGCATGAAGTGTCAGCAGTCCTGGGGTGGGCTGGTGCCACTTCTTATGCACATCTGTCCCAGACGAAGTCAAAGGACCACAGAGGCTTTTGTTCCACATTTGCTTTCTTTGGGCTGTAAGCACTTCCCTGCTAGCACAGCCACAGCTGCTGGTGGAAGACTGGGATCAAGGCAGAAATCTTGGCAAATGTTCTAAGGTAAAGATAGGAGCAAAATGCAGCATGAATCAATGGCCTTTAGGATTTTCCAGCTCTTTTCCTGGCTGAGGTATAAGGCACTCTGACAGTGACCTCCCTGGTCCCGAGCTCTTGCTCTTATTTAAAACCGATGTTGGGGAGAAGTGTCTAAGCCAGCTGTGCCCCAGCTGCACATCTGGCACAGCTGCTCAGTGCTTGGCAGCCTGCCTGGATCTGGAGGCTGCTGCAGGACCTGCTCTGGAGGCATTGCTCCAGCATGGGCTGTCCCATAAATGGTGGATGACAGGATGGGGTTGGGAGCAGTGCAGCTGCTCTGGCTGGTGCCATCAGCAGCCCTCAGAGGGAGATTACTGAATAGGCAGCCTCATTTCACACCCTCCTCAGGGGAGGCCACCCACAAAGTGCCACCTTGTGCCATCCTGGGGGTTGGCATGAGAGTGATGCTTGTGGGACAGATGCTGCCACTTGCCAACACCTGAGCACCAGAAGGTGCTCTGCAGCTGCCCAGGGAGGTTCAGCTTCCATGATTCCAGGTGGCACACACTGCTTCAAAAGCTCTACCTAGTGTTCTCCTTATTCATATATGTGTGTGTATCTATCCAAATAATTTTCAATGGTGGTATCTTGGTAGATCTCTAGATGAAGTTGTTTTCTTGTTACTACAGCATACATATTACCTAGGGTTTTCCTTTTTAATATTTTTTTTAAGAGGCACATTTTTCCATTTCTCTTATTTGTTTCTTGCAAACCTGTTTGGTAAAGCTTTGTTTCTGACTGTCCCTATTCTTCCCCTTGCCTTTGATACAATTACACTCAAAATCTTAGACATTGAGATTTTATCCTTAGCATTTTTCCCTTAAAATTTTTCATTGCCTTTAATGGGTCAGTTAAAGTCCCTCTCAATTTCTTTGCCTTCTGCCATTTCAAAAATATGTACTGAAAGTATATTTTATTTTCTGTAGTCTTAACTGATCCTTTGTGGCATTGTTGGTTTTTTCTCTATTTTCTGTTTAAAAAAAATTTTAAAAAAAATCAGTCTTTCAAATAACATCTCCCAGAACCATATGGACTTTTTCTTAGTCCACTCCAGAATATGTGTAAAATAATGCTTTACTTTAAACATTCTTTGCTCAGGATTTTCCAGCTTGCTTTTGCATTTGTTGATTTAATATCTCCCCTCACTGCTTATGTTTACACTGAACATTTGTTTTCATTTTTGGGTTATTGTTGTGTTCAGTGCAGTCTTATCACATGGAGTGCAAGTCAAATAGTCTGTAATTGATTGCACATTTTCTTATCATAATTAGCTCCTGCCAATTAACTTGTCATCTTGTTGATAGGATTATTGCTATCTGTATGCTGCAGTAATTGTGCTCACTGAGGGATATTCATGCAGTAGTGCTGATGAATGCTATAGCTGGAAATTGAAAATATAATTTGAAAATCTATAAAAATATTTCCTTAATCAATCTCTTCTCTTCTTACACCAATCTGTTGCACAAGGCAAGATATAATTTATCTTTACTGTTGTTTTTAATCCCTGCATTTTTATCCTATTTAACAGCTGCACTATTCACTGTGAGATGGTTTCTGCACAAAATGGGATGTTTTCTGTTTCTCACTACATCACATAATTTCTCTTCTGGCTGAGAAATTATGGGAAAACCTTTCCTGGTTTTCCCATAATTTTTCCATTTGAGGAATAGAGATGTTTTATTTGGACCACCATGTTTAATTGCTGCAGAACAGGAGCAGCTCTGTGTGGATTTGCCTGTTTCCTTTTCAAACAATATTCTGTGGTAATGGCCACAGGTACCATGTTTAATTAATTATGCTCAATGGGAGGAAAAAGTATATACATTTATTTTAAATCTGAATTTTTCTTCAAATGACATTAGTTGTTACATTGTAAGATGTAGTGCATAACGTATTCATCTTCTGGACCTTTGTTGTCCCCCTCTTTTCAATCAAGGCATCTGCTCCTGAAATGAGGAGTTGTTGCATATTTGATCACTCCTTGGTTGAGTTAATTCTTTTCCTCTCCCCGTCTCTCTTCCATTGCTTCCATTTCTGTTTCTCTTGCAGGAGGTCTGGTGCTGTGTGGATTTACCACAGATTGATGTGGTGAAACCACAGTTCTTGCTGGTTCTTTCTCGCTGTTCTCCTTCTGCCTTCTCAAACTGCCTGTACACATTGTGCTGCCTCTCTACACACCTCATACAAGGACACTGACCCCAAAAGAGTTATTTTCTTCCCTGTTCTCTCTTGCCTCAGATATTTATCAAGAGATGTATTAAAAATCTTTTAAAACCTTGCTTCACATACATCCTTGGACCATCACAGGTGTAACATATCCACCATGAATAATATCCTGTACTGTTTGCCTCTTTTATGGCCTCTAAACATGGAGCTTAATGTCATCATTACCTGCTGTAATCCCAAGACCTCCTTCTGGAGCAAGAGCTGCTCATTTCACAGCCCAGTGCTGGGTGTGCATAACTGGGGCTGGTTGTCTCCTTGCTATGAAATTTTTAATCTACTGCTTGATTGTCTGTTCCCACTGCAGCTTCCAGAGTGGTGTCCTGGGATGGGGCAGTGCTGCTTCTGGAAAAGTCCAGCGGCAAAGATCCCTGTGTGTGAGGGAAGAGTGTTTGCAACCTGCCAGATTTCTGAATGGGGCTGGTTTTGGCCCTTAGTAAGAAGCAGCAGAGCGCTTAGCTGGGTTTATTTCCAGCTTTGCTGCCTGCCACTGCTCCTGGCCACAGCACAGTCCTGGAAATTTTGGGTCAGGCTGCGATGCAGGACCTTGCCCTATGCCCATGACCTCCCCGCTAAGAAGCAGCAGCGGGAGGGAATTCACTGGGAATTCATGTTTCGACTCTTTTACCTCTTCCCAGCAGGTCTCGGGGCTTCGACTCCGTCAGGCAGCGGTGGTGTCCCCTTTGGGAAGGGACAGAGGCGGCGGAGAGCAAGAGCCAAGCCCGGGACGGAGCCCCTCTCACCGGCGGGGGGAACGAGCCCCTCTGCGCTGCCCATGAAATCAGTCATGTGTAGGTTTTTGTCCAGCCCTGGGGGGGTGGGGGAAGGAATGTGGGTTGGGCGAAGTCTAGGATTACACCACCGCTGAATTTTTTCTTTCCACACTTTAAATAGCCAGCACCTTTCGGTCCTGCCTTCGCCTCTCCCTTCGCCGCGCCCCGACAGCGCCGTCCGCCAGGTAACACCGCTGCCCCGCTCGCTCTTGCCCTGCTCCCCCTGTGCCCCTCGCCCTGCCGGGGCTGCCCAGGGTGGCAGCTCATGGAGCATTTTCTGCCTGTTTAATCATTCTCTAGTGTGGCGGGGTCCTCCCAGTCCTTCCTTTCGGCTGTCAAACACTTGCCCGTATTTCTTAGCCCTCTTCGTGTCCCCAGGTGTTTTATAGAGGGACTGAGTAGGGGGAGGGCAGAGGTTGAAAGCGCCGATTTGCTCTTTTTTCGTTCTCCCCGGAGAGGGGAGAGTGTAATTTGCTGCCAGTGCCTTTTCTTGCCCTCCTGGGCAGGGATGAATGTCAGCGTGAGGCTGGGGCTGGGGGAGCACGCTCGGCAGGGCATGGAGGAGGCTTGAGGGTGGCACTGTGGGGAGAAGGTGCCCTCCTTGGCACGAGGTCCTCAGCAATCCCAGCTTTGACACTGGGGATTGGTGAGAACAACAATCCTCACCCTTTTTGCTGTAGAACTTGGCAGCCAGCGGGATATCCTGCCTGGAAGGAACAGGCTCAACCCTCCGTGATCCTTCCAAATGGTGTTCTCTTGGGGGTACCTAGGGGAGGGTGGGACAGTGGAGTGGTGCCCACCTGCTCTCTGCTGAGCTTCTCTTAGCACAGATGTATTTAGAGATGTTGCCAAAAGATCTGAGAGCAGTACTGTGGGAAGCTTTGGGGGAAATGGGCAGATATTTGGAAGGGCAGACCTTGAGAAAGGCAAGATCCCAGATGCCAACAACTTCTGCACACTTTATCCTGCTGTTAGAAGGATAGCACCATTCTGAAAATCACCTTTTCATGTAGTCTTGAAGATTGCCAGCAACAGTTGCTGCCATCAAAAAGATAAACTTGCTTTCCTATCATTCCAATTTGTTCTCTTCCTGTGTCTAGGACTTCTGTGTGCTTCATGGTATCCATCACATGGTCTGTAAAACCAGGCCAAGGCAACAGAAGAGAAACCCTTATAAAATATCTTGTCAAGTATTTGATCCTGCTGTCATCCCCCTCCAGCTCTAAGTCTGTTTCCTACACCTCACACAGTGGGAGCTCCAGCCTGAGCTGCTGGGTCTTCTGTGTTACACTGGGCTTAGGGGATGGGCTGCCAGAGACAGGACTGTTCTGAGATGTGGCAATTTAAAATAATGAAACTATTAGCGGCTTTCAAGGACAAGTTTTGGACTCATTCGTGTAAATTAGTGTAAATGTGTACTCTTAGCACCAGCAGGAATCTGTATGAGGAGAAAGGGAAGAACAGTTTGAGTTGTGTGTGTGCTCATGTCCTTGCACCTCTCTTGCCTCCCATGGTCCAAATTTCTGCATTTTTGCATGGCTTGTGCTGAATTTAATGAAGGAAACTCTTTTTGAAGGTGGGATGGATTACAGAGTCCCTGGTGCTGTCAGCAATGGTGAAATGGTGCCCACACACCCTGGCATGGAAAAGGAGAAGGAGGAAGAAGAGGAGAAGGACCAGACACTGGAGCGTGGTCAATGGAACAACAAGCTGGAGTATGTCTTGTCCGTGGCTGGGGAGATCATCGGCCTGGGAAATGTCTGGCGCTTCCCCTACCTCTGCTACAAGAACGGTGGAGGTAAGTGCAGCCAAGGCCACCTGGTCACCAGCACCACTCCATGATCCCACCCAGCTCCTCAGCTGTGCCCAACTCATAAGTCTGAAGAGAAGGTACCAACCTGCCAACATGGTGCTGCCATCTGGGCCCCAACCAGGGGCTTGTTTTGAACCCAACGGGACATGGATAACAGTGGCAACATCCCAGGGTTTCTGATAACTGTAGCTGTGTTGCCCTGAGATGGATGGAATTTCCCCCTGCTCCTGCTGGTGAAGTGGGTGGCTGTATGCAGAGGGAAGGCTGGAAGAGCCGGGACAGAGCTTGGCTTTCTGAGCTGTGTGTCTCACTTCAGGCATCGCTTCCTTGAGGAGCGCCAGGCACCGTGTGCAAATCGGATGGTGGGTCCTGCTGGGCGAGCAGGGAGTAGTCTGAGAGGCCACAGGGCCCCAGTGTCTTTGCAGGCTGTGTGAGTAGGAACTCGGGACTCTCAGGAGTTCTTGAACACAGGTCTTGCTCCTGTGTGTGTCTGTGGAGAGCTGGGTCCTGGAGGCAGGTGGCAGGGACAGGGCACAGTGAAGGGATTTCTCCTGCCTTGGGGTAGAAGTACAAACCACTCCTGCCCCACATGGTATTCCCTTGGCATCTACCAGAGCTGTAAGGTGTGGGAGGGGGAACCCCTGCCTCTGATCCCCACAGAAGGGCTGTGGGAGTGTGGCTGATGCTCAGACAGGGAAGGAGGGTGTTGCAGCTGGCAGCGAGGTGCGAGCACTCCAGTGCTGCCCAGGCTGTGCTCAGCCATCCACCCCTCGGCCAGGCTGTACTGTGCCTTGGCAGCAGACATGGGCTCGCTGTGCAGGTGGAGGGTTGCTGTGGGCTTCCACACTTTGTGGCTGCCCTTTAAAGGACAAAACTTCAAAAAATGAAAACACCAAGTTTTTCTCATCTTCGGCTCGCAGACATGTAGAGAGGAGCTGCTCTCCCTGTCTGGTGATTAGTTGCTAATTGGTCCCTCCAGAAGGTCAGGGGAGAGGGGAAGTGGCGCTTGGCTGGGACCTGGCAGGCAGTGAGCGCTGAGGACCCGGGGCTGAAATCCCCTGGCTTGAGTTTGCAGTGGTCTCATGGGCCTCACTAAACTGCTTTCATCCCAGTGGCATAAAAGAGGATTAAACACTGTTTAGCTACTTTCACGCCGTGCTTTCTTCAGTGCTTATTTCTTTTTACCAGGTGATCCGGCAGTCTCTTTCCCTGTTAAAAAAGGAGAATTTTTCCACATGTTCTTTTTCTGTGGGAAATGCTTCTTGGCTGCTTATTGAGCTGTGTCTGGTCCCACTGATGCAAATTTCCTTGGGTACTATTCCATCAATGGGAGCAGAACCTGGAATCCTGTCCAGGCAGCCCTTGCCCTGGGTGCCAGGGAAGAGTTCAGGGAGTGCTCTGGGGAGAGGGGAGCTCCTGTGTGAGCAGCAGAGGCAAGACTCAAAGGATTTTGCAGCCTGTCTTCCCAGGAGAAATGGGCCTTTAGCAAAGTCCTGTGAAGCACTAGAGGCTGTGAGGAATTTGAAATCCCAGGCAGATTTTTCATCTCTGGCCCCCTTTCCATGAGGTTAGAGCAAGGATGGTGCACGAGACTCTTGCATGGTGAGGAAACAGTTTCTGTAAGATTTCTCCTGGGGCAGAGCTGTGTGATGAGGTGGTGCAGGACACAAGGCTCCCTCATGCCTCATGGAACCCAGCCTACTGCAGACAGCACTGTATCAAAACCCTTATAACATCTCAAGTTGAATTTTAAAAGTTCCCAGAGGTTTTGCCTTCTTTAGAAATGCTGGTCCAGGCACTTGCTTCTCCCATTCTTCTATAAAGTGCAGGGCCTTCATTTAATTTCCAGCCCCAGATCAATCACAGCCAGCCTACAACCATTAACTCTTGTGCCAGCACTCCCATCAATCTGAGGTAGTTCTGCCCTGCTGGATAATTCCCTTTCCCTTCTGAACTGTGTGCAGACAGTGGTGATAACTGCTCACAGCTCCTGTTTTGCCTAAATATGAGCCTCTTCAAGAAATGGTATCTGCAAAATCTGAGTTATTTAAAGAGCCAGTCACTCTCCCTTTCTTTAGGGATATTTTCACATAACAAAGGAAGAGTAGTCCCTTACATATTTAATGCTCAATACATGCAACCAAAGTCCTATGTAGAGAAAAGCAACAAAGAAGAGTAAAAGAAGTTCTTTGTGTGCTTGTTTGCTCTTGCTTTCGCCTGCAGTGGCAGGGCCAGGCCCTCCCTGGGCAGGCTGGCCCCACTGATTGGGAAATACCAGGGGAGCCTGTCTGGTGGTGTGGCTGCCAGCACTGCACCCCCTCCCCAGCTCCCCACACCTGCCAGTCCCAAGGCCCCTCACTGCTGAAAGTGAGATGGGGAGGGCACTGGGGATGGTTATAGAGGAATTTCTGCCTGTGTCCCCTGCTCTGCCAATTGATGGGGGCAATATAATGAACATAGACACCTATATATATGGCCTTATTCAACTATGAATATAAAGGTAACACAAAAATAAAATTATACATTCAATAAAACTACACACTCGGCTTTAGCAACAAGCAAAAGGAAGCAAGGTAATGCACCTAATCATTACTAGATGAGAGAAAGGATAGGGACTGGGAAAGGTAAATCAGCAATTGCCTAAATACTTGTACCATCATCCAGAGTCCACAGTCACTGGGGAGTCCTGTTCCGTAGTGAGGACCTGGGGAACCCTTCCCAGCAACTGGGGAAATCCTACACTGTGTGTCCACCTGTAGCTGAAGTCTCCAAATTAATCCTGAAAGTTGTTTCAGCGTTTATAGGCCCAAATCAGTAAGTCAAAGTGACTTGACAATATTTTTTAGCACAGAAACACCTGGATCTGATGGCACATGGCCTTACCAGCAAGGGTGAGGGTTTGGCCAGAGCTCAGGCCTTGGCTGGGAAAGTTTTCCCCTAAAATACCCTACAAACAAGCCTCTGTTCATGACAGTTGGGAAAGTTGCTTAAAATTATACATTTCTTGCAGATAACTACACAAGTTTATACAGAGCTAGCATAAGTGTCTTTATCATATATTTTTAGCTAAATAATACTGATGGTATTAATGACAAAGTGCTCAGGATTCATTCTCTAAGTCAGCTCTCTCTGAGGCTGGTTGCTCAGATCTCAGCACACCAATCTCCCCACCTGGGATGTGAGGGGATTAGGGCAGATTGCAGAGACATGTCTCTACAAATTTTTTTCTCTCCACCATAATTCTGTGCTATTTTACAGCCTACATGTCAGGACCTCCTGAAACTTGCAATAATCACAGGTTAGGGGACAGGCCAGACTGCAGGCTGCAAATAAGGGAAAACTGGGCTGGAAAGCTTGTCTTGCTGCCTCAGAGACCTCTCCTGGAGTTTAGTTAAATACAGACTTTTATATGACAACCATCTTTCTTGGAAACAGGCTTGACTTTCGTGATGATATGATTTTGTACAAGTTGGGAGTTGAAGGGATGGTGTTAAGACAACCATTTCCCCTGCCGTTTGCCTTCCCCAATTTTTGTTTACAGTATATGGGCAGATGTGCATTGTTCCTGCAGTACTGCCAGGTATCACAGAATCACTGAGATTAGAAAAGGCCTCTAAGATCATGGAGTCAAACCATTAAGCCAGCACCCCTTTCAACTCCTCTTTGTTCACAGGGAGCTGCCAGGGTGCTTTTCTTGTCTATTTTGCTCATGCTTTTTTTTTTTTTTTCCCAAGAAGCAGGTGCTGTGGCTCTGCACCCAGCTGAGATGAGCACAGGGTGGGAATCCCAGCCAGCCCCCAAAGTGCCCCTTCCCTTTCCCAGCCCCTGCATGCTACCTAAGCTTCTTAATGAAATCTCCTGGGTTTTGAGTTCTCTCGTGCACCAGGATTATTATTTCCCATACACCCCCACCGAGCTGAGCCCAAAGCAAGTTAGCATCACACAGGCAGGGAAAAGGCATGGAAACCACAATTAGTGCTTGGCTGGGTTGCTACCTCTGACCCTGCATGCCCTCTGAGCCTACCACAGCCAAGATGCTGCTCTCTGCTTGAGTCTACCTCTTTCCTGACCTGTGTCCCTGCCTTTCAGCACAGCTTGAGCAGCTCCAGTGGCACATGATGTGCATGCACCATCTTGTGGGGCTGTCTCCTATGCTCTGTGGGGTAAAGGCCATTACTGCAATTAACATTAGCCTGAGGTAATCAAAAGCCTGAAACATTTAATCTCTTCCTGCCTGTTCTGTGACAGGGCTGGAACAGGAGGGCAGCCCTGGCTGCTGCTGTGAGGTGCATACTTTCCTGCATTACTTGCTCTTCCTTTGCATGTCTGCTGCTTTTTGCCAAGAAAATGATTGAGCAACCCCACAAACTGGGCAAAAGTGTCAGTCTTTGTGTGCTCCTCGGAGCCTGGTATTGGCATCCACGGGTTTGTCAGCTTATTCAGTCACAATACGCAATGTGAAAGGAGCAATAAACCTGATTAAATTTAGAATGTCTTCACAGCAGAGTGTTCTTCTGTATTTCTATACAGCTATTCACAACTTTCTTCTCCATTCATTGTACTTTTTGAATTGTTCATATAATCATATCAGTCCAGAAGATGAAATGTGAGGAAATATTTTTTTCCCTTGCATCTTGTCTGTGATCTTCCAATCTCCACAACTGCCATCCCTCCAAGGCTGTCCCACTCAGGAGGAACCTGCCTGGTGACTGGCTAGAGACAGTCTGACCTCAGTCCCCTCATGGGGCTTATTTTTCTATCTGCCACTTGAATCTGCCAGGTGCTTTCTTCATCCCCTACCTCATCTTCCTCTTCACCTGTGGGATCCCAGTGTTCTTCCTGGAGACAGCGCTGGGGCAGTACACGAGCCAGGGAGGGGTGACAGCCTGGCGCAGGATCTGCCCCCTCTTTGAAGGTGAGTGGAGGGAGCTGGGAGGGCATGGTGAGGTGGGGAGACCCTGAGGGGATGAGCAGAGATGTGTCTCCCCACAGCCTGGATTGTTATGCACCTCCACACATCTCCTGCCCACCTGCCTGAGAGGGCCACTGGCTGCCCCCTTTCCAAAATCCTGCTGGAAAAATGGATCACCTTCACCAAACAGTTCTCACTGTTACATTGCATCCTGGTTTTCTTCTTCATGGCCACAGTTTTGGCAAGGAGCTTTGTGCCCAAACAAGGTTATCCTTTAAGAGGTAAATGGGAAAAATGCTTCTGGTGATTATGAGGAACCTAAAGCATGCTGCTGCTTTGCTTTTTTTCTTAAATTGATGCTCTGTCATCTCTGTGAGTTTGCAGGTCATATAAAACCTTACTGGTGAAGGTGTCAGCTCTCTTAATGATTGTCAGTAGTCAGATCCTCTGTTTCTAGCACAGTTTCATCACAGTTATCCAGCCTCAAGCCACTTTCTTTGATTTCTCTGAAAGTCACTGTTGCCTCCTCCTTACGTGCCAAAACCCTTAGATGCTTCTCCAACGCCTCCCAGAGAAGGTGTGCAGGGTTAATAAAAGAGCTTCCCAAATAAAAATGAAAAGGGAAAGTGACAATTATTAAAAAATGAATTTTGTTAGAAGAGATGTAACTCAGCAGCTGCCATACCATTGTTTCTGCCCCTTTGGGTGGTGTTCCAACCATAACCTGCCCACCCCCTGCCCAGCGTCCCTCCCATTGCCACCCTTTCACCAGGGAAAGCAGTGGCAGGGCAGCAGGCAGAAGTTTGCCTGGGGGCCCCTGGCTGGATGCCCACTGATGTGGCACAGTGGAATTTGGGGAGGGGCCGGTGGCTCTGGTGCTTACCCCACTGACATGGACCCAGCAGCGCACTCAAAATGCAGAGCAGCAGGTGCAAACACGGGGTGAGCAGCTCCCAAAGGGAATCCTGCTCCTGTCCCCTGGCATGTGGGTCACCTGCCTTTGGGGCTCGCTTTCTGCAGGAATTGGCTACGCCTCACAGGTCATCGTCATACTGCTGAACTTCTACTACATCATTGTCCTGGCCTGGGCCTTGTTTTATCTCTTCAGTTCGTTCACCATTGACCTCCCCTGGGGCAGCTGTGACCACGAGTGGAACACAGGTGGGTGTGGAGCCCTCTCCCTGATCTCCAGCAGACCTCAGCTGAGGGAAACCTGCTGCTGCCCAGGGCCAAGGCTCAGGGGAGTGTCTTGTTCCTGTATGGGTGGGATGCAGGTTTGGGGCACTGGGGCACTGCAGTGCTGTTGGCACTTTTGTGGGAGAGGCTTAGTTGATCTCAGTCTTTGCTAGAGAAGCACCAGTGCTGTGCAGTGGTGACCTCCCTGGTGACTCCTGCTCTGGGCTCCAGAAATCACGGATGCCCTCCAACCTGGTATCTTTGAATCATCTTGTTCTGTGTGTTAGCCACAGACCTAGTGCTGATCAGAGCTGTACCTGCTGTAAGGAAAGATTAAATGCTATCATCTCAAGTGTCCTAGATTTCTTGCCACCCTTTCCATGGAGGCATTTCTTTTTGTGCATCCTTGAGACTATAACTTGTTCCAGAGTGAATGTCAGGGAGTCTCAACACTGTAGATGGACAGGGAGGGATTTTTCAGATCCTCTGGTACTCCAGGCACTGCTGCTTACAGTTCTTGTTTCCCTGGGCCTTTCCTGCAGGGAACTGCATGGAGCTTCAGAAGGCAAACTCAACCTTCAACGTGACCAATGAAAACGCCACGTCCCCAGTCATCGAGTTCTGGGAGTAAGTAAAGGACAGGCCTGTACACCCCTTCCCTCTCAGATATAATTTCCCTGGGCAAGGGACAAACTGCAGTAGAATATCCTATAAACCCATCCTTGCCAGAAGAGGAGACAAAGGGGAAAGCTGAGCAGGTCAGAGTGAAGGCTCTCAGGGGCAGCCCTGTCAGTCAAGATTAACTTCACTGTGCCCATGGTGTTGCTCTGGAGCTGTGCTGGCATGCCTCAGAGCCACCTGATTTTGTCCTTCTCTGATTCTGTGTTCTGGTCCCTCTGGGCCTTTTGGCCCTTTTGGTCTCACTGACCTCTTTCCTTTGAATTCATGCTGCTGTGTGATACCAGTGTATTCCCAGGAGGCTCTGGCATGGTGGGCAGTGACTTTTGTATATGCACTGGTCTTATTTCAAAAATAGAAAAAGAAGTGATGTTTTCAGTATAGGGCGACTCATATGCAAGTTATCCTGAGGAAAGAAACTCACCAAAATCGAAACGAAATGTGGGGGTCAGATAACTTTGCACTGAAATTTGGTTCCTGGTGTTCATTGTTTACTCCCCTTGTGTTAGTTACCCTGGAGTACAGAGTAGCTTTATGTCTGTCACAAAGGCATCTGTTGGTTTAGGCTCTCTGATGATGCTCAGCAGGCCCAGTTAAGCACGGAGCCCTGGCTGAATGACTGTGCAGGTCACCCCTCTGCTGCAGCCATGCATTTCTCTTGTGCTTTGGGATGGATGGAGGGCCCTGTCCCTGCCTGCCCTCAGGGGTGGATGGAGCCCACACACAGCACCCCCAGGGCTTCCTCAGCTCAGCACAGGGACACTGCTTTTAAACTCCAAAGTTTTACATTTTTTTTGTCTCCTGTGCTCTCCCTCTGCCTTGTTGCTCACAGGTGATTAGAAGGTGGCCTGCCTTAGGCCGCTTTTTCTGTGGATGAACACTGGAAAAGTTGTTGTTTCTACCACTGCTGTGACCATCCCTGTGTTACTGGAGAATAAGCAGCATGGGATTGGAAATTTCTGCTGGCCATTGTTTTTGTTCCTTCTGTTTTCACTGTCTGCAGCATCTGTTCCTGCTGTCCCTGGGCAGGGAGGTAGGAGGCCAGCATTTCTTTGAGGTGCTCTGACCTGCCAGTGGGTTGATTGCACACTCCACAGATCTCTCCTGGCTGCAGTATAGCACTCAGTTAGTTCCAGTCCAGTGGCACCCTTTGCACTGGTTAGAGTCCACATCCTTAGAAGCAGGCAAAGAGCAACAGGACAACATGACAAAGCGTATCTGAGAGAAGAGCACTGTGATTTTTCCAACCCTTCTCACACCCCCTCAATCAGCTGCAAGGCTGTGGGGCAATGAGGGCAGCAGTGTGCCTTAGACAAGGGTTCTCCAGCAGCACCTTTATTTTGGAATAATTGCTGTCTTTTGCAGCAGGGTGGACACTGCTGGTTGCTGGGCTCTACTGTCATGCAAGTCCCTCTCTGCCTGTCTCAGGCTTGGGTTTCTGGGACTGCACCCTGGGGTTTCACTCAAGTTCAACTGTGTGGTGTAGGAGAGAGGAGGATGAGTCCTTACTTTTGTAAGTGATGAGGAAGAAAGGAAAGATAAGGAACATACACATGACATGGAAAAGTTGTTACTATCTGACCTCATCTCTACCAAAGTCCAAAAAGCCCAGGATTTTATCTCCACACTGGCTGCAAGAGGATGCTCTAGGTGGCCTCTTCTGACTGTGCAGTGGTGATTATGGTGGTCGTGGTTGGGTCTTAGTCACAGAATGGGATGCTATGCTGCTCTGTGTCCTGAGGTCAATTATGTGGCTGCCTCAAAAGAGAGAAGTGTGCTATGGAGAAGGGGTTGGACAGCATTGCTTCTTGGATGGTCCTGGTGGATTCTGCATCGTAAGTGCAGTGTACCTCTGACTTTGAGTATTGCAGCATGTCAGAAAAATAGGTGAACTTTGTGTGTCCATGTGTGACCTGCCAGGCTGGCAATGTTTTTCAGAGAAGAGCACTGCTTAATTTCTCTGAGGCTTTCAGCTCAGACCTGAACCTTGTTAGTAAGACAGCTTTTCTTCCTAAAACCATCAGGTACCAAGGAGGTGAGAACCAGCATGGTGTTGGGAATATTAGTGGCCAGCATCAGTGACCCTTGAATGTTTCTTTGCTTCCCCCCAATGCAGGAGGCGAGTGCTAAAGATTTCTGATGGCATCCAGCACCTGGGTGGTCTCCGCTGGGAGCTGGCTCTGTGTCTCTTGCTGGCTTGGATCATCTGTTACTTCTGCATTTGGAAAGGGGTCAAGTCCACGGGCAAGGTGAGTCCTTGGTTGAGGTCAAGTCTCTTCCCTTGGTCACAGCACCGGTTCTACTCACCTTTTACAGGTTCTGAGAGGTCCTTGAGGTCCCCTGGAAACCACTGTCTGCATAAGCTGGTGGGAGCCTGTAGGGCTCAATGTGAACCAGGAGTGTGAACCAGGCTCTGTGGTTTTGGGTAGGAAAGGATGGGAGCACTGAGACATCTCA
The DNA here is from genome assembly GCF_048771995.1 of Taeniopygia guttata. Classification (NCBI taxonomy): domain Eukaryota; kingdom Metazoa; phylum Chordata; class Aves; order Passeriformes; family Estrildidae; genus Taeniopygia; species Taeniopygia guttata. Next base: position 70,300,345 of record NC_133025.1, read on the forward strand.
GAGCATTAACTTCCAAGATGTATATCCCCATCCAGTCCCTCTCCATTCACAGGCTGAGGAGACCCTACAGTCTTCCTCTGTCTGGGGTGGTTGCATGTTCCCTTCCTTCCCACCACAGCATGAGCAAACAGCATGTTTCTGCCTCTGCTGGCAAGTGCAGCTGGAAAATCTTCAAAATTATGAAATATAAAAAAAGGTAACTCTGATGGCCCCAAAACCCTCTCTGCCTCAGCACCATAGGAGTTGTTTTTATATGCTTTTTGTTTGTCCCAACTCTTTCTACAGTTGCTCATGTTCTCCAGCAGTAAAGGTCTCCTTTTTCTATCCCCACACCAGTCACCACAGAGCTATTTCTTTTAATGTTTTTAGGAAAAAACTGGTGTTGCTGTCCAGCTCCATTCCATGCTGTCTGTTACAGAGTGTGCCACTCTCATTTGCACTGACCCCATTACTTATTTTCTGCTACTGCCTCCTGACACCATTCCCAGCTAGGTTTGTCTGGAGCCAGCAAAAACAGATGGAAATGAAAAGGTTTAGTTATTTCCTAAATGGTGTCTTCCCTGCATGCCTTGAACAAGACATCATGTGTGATGGGGTGTAAACTCTAGCTGCACCCATTTCTATCAAGTTGATGGCATGGATGTTAGCAGTTTCTCTTGCTTCCAGAATGGTCTGGGATTGTGAAACAAGGCAGGGAAATCAAACAGCTTGCAGGGATGATATTTTCTGGTTTCCATGGAGTAAAATGAGAAGAAAAGAGCAATTGCTTGCTGTGGTGGCCTGGTAAAAGAAAACAGAGGCAGTCTAGTAACAGCAAATATGATGCAAAGATACAGCAAATGTAGTGTGGGAAGTCCTGAGAACAAATTCCATCTATTTTAGATACAATTTCTCAGTCAAATGCAAGTGATTTTTAGCAAAAACTACTAGTGTTGGTGAGATCTTGAAAACAGAAACCATCTTTGAGTGAAGCAACAGTGTCCATAGGTTTATCAACTGTCCACATATTTCATAATCTGAATAAAATGATGGCTGTAGGAATATAACCACACTGGGAAAGAAATATTCCTTAATTCTGAGGATTTGCCTGTGGAGGGTCAATACCTTGAGCTGAAATCACCCTACTCAGATCAGCAGTGGTTCTCACCCTCCAGCACAGGGACTGCCTGACCCCAGGAGCACTCCCACAGTCAGGAGGTTGTCACAGATGGAACCACTTCGCTGAGGCATGTGGATCAGATTCAAATTAAACCCTGGATGTTGTTGACCAGCATGTGACAGAACGATCACACTGATCCCGGCAAGGTTCCTAGTGATGTAAGTGCTAACAATGCCCAAAAAATAAAAAATATTGGGTCTGAGCCAAAGTAATATCTCATTGGATCCAGATGTTCCTACTGTTAAAAGTTTGGCAATATTAATCCAGTGAAGCATTCTCCAAATTCGGGTCTCGGTGGAGGTGTGAGTGACTGTGGAGTGAGAAGCTTAACACACTAATTCACACAGGCTGTAAGACACATAGGATGTTACCAAAACATGAATCTAAATCATATGCCAGTCAACTACCAGTTTTTACCCTGAGCTCCTAAAACTGATATTCTTTAGAGATTAAGCCAATGTGCAACCTGTCATCCTGGAAGAACATGCACTAAGGTTCAAAGACAATGAGATGTTTTATGGTTTTTGTTTTTAATCCTGCTTTCGTGGGCTGAGAAAGCTTAGACTTGCATCCCATTATTTCCTGAAGGAAGACATTGGTTGTGTGGTTAATACAGTGATGATGGTTAAACTTTCAGGACCTGCAGATTTGATTTACTATCACTGTGCAGCTCTAAATCAGAGACTCCTTGAAAATTTGAGATTATGGGGAATTTACTTGCTGAAGGATCCTGTCCTTGGTTTCTACAGTGTTCAGGATGCAGATTCAGAGGGACAGGGATGAACCTGCTCCAGATATCTCAGGCAATCCAGAGCCTCAGCAAGGAGGTATTTTTCACTGATCTCTCTGTCAGTGTTATCCAAAACTGCTGAGCTACATAGAGCAGGGCACATGAAATGCATAGACAGAGATGATAGTCTAGTATTGGGTTTTTCAAGGATGGGATACCTTTCAAATCTTGTCCTACAATACAAAACTGAATGACTGGAGGGTGTGTGTCCTGACTTAAGGGAGGACTCACAGAACCAGGTGCTTAGGACATTGCTGGCCCATGCTGCTCTCTCACACTTGTCCCTTCCTGCTCCTTCCAGGTGGTATATTTCACTGCCACATTCCCATATGTCATGCTGATTGTGCTGCTGATCAGGGGAGTCTCCTTACCTGGGGCATCCCAGGGAATCCTCTTTTACCTTTATCCAGACATCAGTCGCCTTGGAGACCCTCAGGTAAGGTGGAGGGGGGGAGGAATGAAAGGCTAAGCTGTGCTTGCATGGATTCCTCTGGCAGCCCACACTCTCTCCTTTTTGCTTTCCTACTCTCTTTCTTCCAGTTTCTACTTTCTGACCCCTCTTTTGCCCCTCTGTGGCTGTAAGGCAGAGCTGTGATATCGGTGTCTTTTCTGGTAGTCTCTGCTCTCTTGCCTTCCAGTGCTGTTCCCATATTTTCCTGTCTGAGTTGAGTCTGAATTGCTCAGGGGTATGGGCAGTGGGATTTAATCCTTTCTCATGAGTGGTGCAAGCTATCCCTCCTGTTTTCTGGGGAGTCTCCTCTGCTGTGGAACCAGATGGTGCATGGGGTGCCACTTTGCATTGTGCTGGCAGCTTGTGGGGATGAACCCTGCTCCTGGCACATTGGCTCCATCTTCCTTGGGAAGCATGCCAGCTGCATGGATGGTGGCAGCCACAGCATGCTGCAGCAGCAGTCCCTGGGACCTGGCTGCCTTTCTCTCCTTCCCATCCCTGGTGAGAAATTCCTGCCTGTTTGACAGGAAGGTCAGTGCCCAACTGCTGCTTTTAATCTCTTTGGGACAAGTTCTCCCATGTTAAATCCTGGCTCCAGCTGAGCTACTGTACCAGCCTTTGTGTGAAGGTGTTTCCAAAGGAGATTAAAGGGTGCCTGCCTGGAAAATAGGCCAACAAAACCCTTGGCAACCCTATTAACTCTTTCTGGTCTAGCACCAGTGCTGCCTCGGTTACTACTTTTGCAAATGGGAACATAAGCACTGGTGCATGTATGGCAGGAGGTGAGTAGCACAGCTGCTCCATTGGCATGGAGGTCCAGAAAAGTGTGGAAAGGTGTGAGAACAGGTCTGTGATTGCTGTGACTGTGTCTCCATTTGCACTGATGAGGTGCAAGAGGCTTCTGAAATGAAATAGTATTTTTGAGTGGTGCTCCTTTTCTTATGAAAAGTCCTCTTGTTACTGTGGCTGTGTTGCCCAGGGGACTGAACTAAGGCGCCTCAGGCGTGACATGTTTAGTTCTAGCTGTGTCCTCATCAGGTCTGTCCTGGCAAACTTTTTCAATTGCAGCCTGTGCTTTAGAAGCAGATCTTCCTTCCAGCCTAGAAAATGCTGGTGGAAAGGCAGAGTAACGCTTCAAAGTAAGAAGATGGCTCTGAACAAGGGGAGGAGAACTTGCTTCTCCCTCCCCACTCCACATTCCCTGATGAACAGTTTACTTCTGAGAGAGAAAAGTAAGATTTGGCAGTGACGGTTGCCTTCCTTTAGCATGTTTTAGCCATCCTACTCAACTGTGTTGCAGGGCTTGAGTCTTCTCTTGTGTCTTCCCATGAGAGAAGGAAGTGTTAGTGTCCCAAGCCTCACATATGTGTGGCTGTGCCCCCCTGTCTCTGCACAGTGACTGTGGTGCGAGTCCTGCCAGTCCATGGGGACCAAGTTGATTATAATTAATTTGTGCTCAAAGGACAGTGGGCTGTAATTGTTTACCAGCAAATCTGTACTTCCTTGAAAAATGGAATATTCTTTAGTGCTTGGGAAGGGACTTTGGAAATTAAAAAAAAAAATTAAAATTACCTCTCTAATCTGAACCTTATGAGAAGCAATCTTAAGGGGAGGCTTAAAAAAAGGGCAAACAATATACAAGGGGACAAAATCAAAGCTCCTCTAAAGTATATGAAAAACTACGTGAAAAGAAGGGATGAATTATTTATCCGATTCTACCGAGGAGCAGCAACAGCTGAGATGTGATTAAATGTCAGAATATCGGCTGGTGTGTGGAAATCATTGCTTTTCACCTGCCAAGTGACCTTGGACAGAATTGGGAAATACTGTCTATGAGAGCTCAGTCAAGCTGATTGGTAATTGTCTCTTCTGGCTGTGAAGTCTACAGTGCCCTAAATCTTCCTGCATCTTCATCTCCTCAATCTGTGAAATGCCTATAATTAAAATGGTAAATGAATTGCAGTTGATAGGTAGATCAGACCATAGAGAGAACTGCCAAACCAAGATGTTGAATAAGGAAGGCCAGTTATGCTCAAATATGAGCAGGTAACAGCAAAACCACCGAAGAGATAATCTATTTTGAACTGCATGTCCCCTAACAAAAAAATCTAAAAAATGAGCTCATACCTCATTTTAAAAATATGTAGATTATTCAATATTATGATGTTAGCATATCAGTCATAACTAGACCCAAAGTCTTTTCTCACTCCTTGACTGCATTGCTGTGCTCCAGATGCATCCTGTGTGTTTCACAGTGTGAACCAACAGAGGGTCTTGGGATCATCCTCCATTTGTACTTTTGATCATTTCACCCTTTGCATTTATCAGTTTTATCAATTGTTTTATTCAGCAGGAAATGCTGGAAATTTATGAATGTGATTAAGGAGAGGGATGCATAGTGGGATCCACCAGTGAGAAGATGAAATGAGAGGAATTCAGAGTAGAACTAAGATTTAAGTGTGTAAAAGTTGTCATTAAAATAATTTTTTTCAGGTGCTGTCAGGCTTTCTGTTGATTGAAGCTTTCATATGACTGCTGGTCACTGTTTAGACAGAGATATAGAGGATGGGTGGGTTGATGCAGAAAGGATTGTCTTGTGTGTTTGGGTTTGCATTAAAGAGATGTAATAGTCTCCTTTCACTCTGGTATCAAGTCTTAGCTAAATCTCCTTAGGTTTAATGCTGAATGAGAATGGAGAAGTTGTGCTCCGAGGCCGCTGTTGTGCTCAGAGTTTGTGTCTCTCTGGAAAAGCTGCAAGCGCTTCTCAATGCCTTCCACTAATTTTTCCTCTTGAAATTTCCAGAAAATTTCCACCATGCTGTATTTGCTTGTACTTTATCTGGTTTTTATATAAAGAAAGAAGCTTCTGTGATAAGTTTCTTTCCACCCATTCCAGATGTCCTGAAGGCCCCTGAATTTGGGGGCTGTATCCCAGTTTCCCGGGGCAGGGAAGCACTGGAGGTGCCAATAGTCAGCAGAGTTGAGCATTTACTTCTGAATATCCTTCCCATTTTCCTGTCTGAGTCTGACTTGCTCAGGGGTATGGGCAGTGGGATTTAATCCTTTCTCATGAGTGGTGCAAGCTATGATCCCTCTCATTTTCTTTCAACTATTTCCCTGATGATTGGGTTTTGGAGTGCTTGCCCCTGCAGATTTCCCTCATGGCTCGTTTCCCAACAGATAGGACAGAAAGGGAAGGCAAGAGAAGATGCTTGCAGTTGTTTTGGGGGGCGGTCTTCCCACTCTGCCTGTGGCTGCAGAGGGAGAACGCTGAGGTCATGGTTTGGACCAGAAAGCTCTCACAGTTAATGCTGAGCTGAGGATAAACCCCTCCAGCCACCACAGGGAGGATGAGAGATACGTGCGTCTTGCAGGGCTGGGACCTGCTGGGTTAACCATGGGCCGCTGAAGCCATGCTGGGAAGGGGTCAGAGCCCCAAATTCAGACCCTTCCTGCTTCCGCTCTATGGCCAGCAAACGCTCCTGCTTCCCTGTGAGAGGGGAGGGCAACCAGAGGCCTCCTAAATATTATTTGTTCTCCGTATTTATTGTTTTCCCAGCAGGCCCTTGTCTTGACCCAGCGTGCCGGGTTTGCACAGCTTTCCCCTTCAGCAGGCAGGTGTTTGTTTTCTGCGGAGGAGCTCCCGCTGTGCCCGTGTGCGGACACAGGGCTGAGCTTGTCCCACAGTGCTCCCACAGCACCACAGAGGGATGCTGTGTGCTCCTAAAGGGGGCTGGGATCCTCTCCTCTGCCTTGCTGGGGCAATGCATCCCATGGAGCGAACCACAGCTGTACGGTGTCCTCCGCCTCCTTGTCCTGTGCTTGTTCCCAGCCCTGTGGGACCCGCCGTGCAGCCCTGCTGGGCCTGATCTCAGCGCTGACATAGCAGGGAGGAATGAAGCTGTTTGTCTGTCTGCTCACAAGCAGCAGGGCTGGGAGGACCATCAATTCCGGCTTCCCAGGCAGCGGCCCTCGGAGTGCCGCTCGCCCCTTGGCACGTCCTGTTCCTTGGGCCGAACCACAAACCTGTTTGTTTTCTTGTGGTGTTTAAAGTAACCCCAGTGGTGGGAGGGCCCACCTGGGTGCAAAATGTCCCACCAGGTGTCCTGAGGTGCGGGGATAACATGAGGTCAGTGTTCTCAGGGTACTGTGGGGGCCTTGAGCGCTGGCAGAGGGAGATTAATTGGGGTACAAAGCCCCTGTTACTCACTCCCAAGGAGTATTTTCCAAGCAGATGGGGCTCTGGGATTGGGAACATAATGCTGGGCAAATGGAACAGGAGCACTTTACAGATGCCAGTGACCCATTCCCTGTCTCCTCTCTGCTGAGATGAATGGGGATGGGGGGAAGCATTGCCCTGAGCTGTGTGGCCTCAGCTCTGTGCTGGTACAACACTGTGGGATGAGGGCTGCATCTTTGGGCTGGGGCCTGTGGGCCAGTCCTGAGTGAAGGGGAACGTCAGTGTGCTGGAAATCGTGCCCTGGGAGTCCTGCAGTAAAACCTTAGGAGTCACCATCTCCCTTTCTAAGGCAGGGATGTGTTTGTGTGGTGCAGTGGGTGCTGGTGGGTAGTGCCAGCGCCACAGGCTGACTCGTGAGCCGTGATGTTGTGAGCAAAAGAAATGCTGCTTGAACTGTAGCTCAAGACTTGGCTGGTTTTTGCTCTCTGCTATGCATTACACCAAATGTGACCCTCCACACAGCATGTACCCACTCCGTGCTGTGCTGTCTCTGCTTGCTGATGGGGACAGTTCAGTGCTTCTCAGCATGCCACCTATATTTGATGTATGGCATCCACTGGGGTTCAATAACGTTTTGCTTGAGAGCGGTCTTGCTGTTATTTGTAAGTGCTTTGAGAACTTCCTAAGGAAGGACTTGTTTCAGTACTAGTAGCTATTAAATTCCAGTACATGTAATAAAGTGAATATTGCTGAGAAAATTAAGGGATAGAGGAATAGCCATAACCATCTTTAATAACTGCAGCTCAGGTGTAAAGGTTTGGGCTAAAAACAGAGTAGGAGGCTATTGCAAACTGGACCAAACAACACGTTCAAAGAATTTGAGTTATGAATTAAATAAACTGGATGGCTTAGAAAAATGCAGACAACAATTAAATCAAAATACCCATGCTGCCAATGTGCCACCAAAATCTGAACAGGATAACTTTACCAGTCTCTTTGGGAGCAGTGGCTAGAGAACAGCAGGATGCCTTTATCTGCAGTAGAAAGAGAGCCCTGCCTGACCCTGTGAGACATTTTAGTCAGACTGGTCTGGGAACAGCTGAAAAAAAACATTTCTCTGAGTCACTACAGGGAGAGAAAAGAGCACAGGCAGCAGGTTCAGAAGAAAAGGTTTGAGTTGCTGTTTGCTGAAGTGAATGGTCTGTGTAGCCCCCATGAGCTCTGTGGGGCTGGATGGGCAGTGGTGCTGCTGGAGGAGACTGGACCCTTTCCACTCCCAGTGACCCCATAGTCCTGGGACTTGCTGCTGCTGCTTGACTCCATCACCAGTGGGTCAGGAGCACGCATGGCATCAGTCCTGTGGCAGTCCTTTGACCCCCAAGCAATTTGGGAATTGCAAGGAAACTGGGAAGGTTGTAGATCTCTCTTGTCTTTGGCCCGAGAGCTGCAGTAACCTTTTACTGCATGAAATAATGTGTAGGCAGCCTGAGCTGGTGTTCACAGTCATGCTAAGTAGGATCATAAGCTCTGCAAGTCCAGCTTAGCTTTATTTCAATGACAGACTGCCTTGCTTCAAACGGGAACATATGCTAAGATAGGTCCTGTATTCCCTAAGGGTATCCCTTAGGGGCTGGGCTCCCACACAGCCAGGTGTGCACCCCACAGGTGTGAGACTGGGCAGAGCAGGCTGTGAAGTGAGGAGCCCACAGACCCCATGCTGGCCTCTGCTACACAATTCAGGGTTATCACTGGATTTTAGAAATGAACCATGTCATAAACCACAGAGCTAATGAAGCCTGGCCTCTTGATATTTGGCTTACACCATGGCTGGTAAAGCACCAGTTTTTTTCTTGCCTGAGGGGTATTTCTCCTTTGCTTGTGTGATTTATGTGATATTTAACACTGGTTGACTCTTCTTTCCTGTAGCTTTCTGCTCAGTGGGGACCCTGAGTTCCAGTCTTTTTCCCATTCCATAACTATTGTGCAATTCATAGGCAATTGATATCCTTGAGGTTTCTGACAACTGTTAAATCTGGTTGAAAAGCATCAACTGAGTCTAATGTTATGAGAGGCATGGGGTAGGCAGTTTAATGGCAAAAGTCTTGTTATCTTGACAAATTGAGCTACAAGAGCTACAAACCCCATGAGAGAGTGTATTTTGAGCTCAAATTTGATGGAAAACAAGAGCTCTATCAATGAACAGCAAAATAAAAAGCAAACTTAACAAAGCATTTGATTCCAGTCTGTGCAAAGATGTTTAAATTATTGATGCAAAGGTGTTGGCTGGTCCAGCTCACCTTAGTGCCTTGCTGTGCCTAAAATGTAGCTGCCGGATGAAAGCTGTGCCCATACTGCCTAAGAGCACAGTGATGCTTTAGGAATCAATTTTAAAAAGGGCTTTGATCTTTTTCTAATGTTTTTGAACTGAAAAAAAAATTAATACCTTGCTCTCTAAATTCATCTTCCCATTCATCGCCAAAAACAGTAAAATACACTGAGATCAATTACTTTTTTGACTTCCCAGTGCCTCGAATTAGTTGTTCCAGTCCTATCTCATCACCTGTCCCTTCCCATTCTACAAATCAGAGATTTGATCTCACTCCCTGTTTGATCTGAAACCTAGAGTCCAGTGTTTCCATCGACTTAAGTCAAGGTTGTGGGGTTGAATGTTAGGCAAGTGGCTTGCAGAACAGTCAGGGAGAGCAATTTCATCAAACCTATCCCTAGCAGCATGTTGCCTTCTTTCCCTGCTGGGTAGGCAGAGGATTTATTCTGTGCATCTGTGCCTTGAGCTAAATCCAGAATTTCTTCTGGGAAAATGTCAGTTAATGGGATTGTAACATGACTTCACAAGGCTCATCAGCCTAGGAAGGAGAAGTAAATATAAAACAAAATCTGCCACCACATGGTTATACTTTGGCCAGTACAAAAAAGGAAAGGCAGAACCATGCATTGGTAAGGGTGGCCTGAGCAATGAGCTGGTGCTGCCCAGCTTGCCCATTGCCTCAGGACATGAGATCTTGGCTGACAGATGCAGGTGGGATTTGAAGTAATAAAACCTGTGGAAAGCACTGTGGTGCTTTCCACTGGCTCCTGTTCTTCTCAGAGGGGTTCTGGGGCAAGGCTGCCATTTGAGTGCTTACTGGCACTGCCACTCTGGGAGGGGAGGGAGTTGTCAAATGGAGACTTTTTTCATAAAGTTGTCCCAGCAATATTTTATGTCTGCTTTTCTTTAGTCTTGAAAATGTGGCTACGCTTCAGCATTGTTGAATGATTGTTTTAGCTCTGTTTTATAAAACCCCTAGTGAAAAAAAGATCTTTTAAATAGATTTATTTAATAATCTTTGCCATTGCTTCATTCCCCACCATTGGTTCCTGCTTTTGCTGTTGTCTGCAGAAGGCAGTGCCAGTGCCTGAATTGGTGACTGCACACAGCTAGGCTTTCAGATGAAATTTGGCATTGACAAATGTCAGCCTTAGAGCCCTGGGATGTGTTATTGACAGTGAGAGCAAAGAACCTCGTGGGAATAACAGTGTTTTTGTATGTTCTTTTAGGAGCTGTCTTTTGCAATCAACTCTGTTTATTTCTAGTATTCCTTCCTAATTCAATTTCATTTAAATTTTGGAGTATTTACGTTAGGTCTTGGAGGGAAGGGCCACCACCACAAGCTGTATGTACCTGCGCTGGCCAGTTGGAGACTAGGCTTGCCCAAATCAAGTACCCTTCCTCTGGTTGCAGAGGGCTCCTTCAGCTCTCATGGAAAGTGTTCATCTGATCTCCTCTTGCTAGAAGCCTCTTAAGTGTCACAGGGTTCTGCAGATTTGTCAAAGAAAGAAAGCAGTGTGATAAAGGGCTATGTGTGTTTTGGGTGGATGAGGGTCCTGATGTATCCCTTCCCTTTGGCATGCCTAGTCCCTGGGTGCCTCACTGAGCACTGGAATTCCTGGCACTGTACAATCTGCCTCTAGAAAAGGCTTGTTTCAATGCAGAGTCCTGCTGGCCTTCTGATCCCTGGCCTTTCTGGTGCTTACAGCAGCCTTCAGGCTCTGCCTCTTCCCATCCGTGCAGTGTCTGTGCTGGCCTTGTCTTCTCACCTGTGTTTGCATCTCCCTTGCAGGTCTGGATGGATGCAGGCACTCAAATCTTCTTTTCGTATGCAATTTGTCTGGGATGCCTGACGGCTCTGGGCAGCTATAACAAATACCATAACAACTGCTACAGGTAACTGCTGCCTCGAGCCTTCCCCTTCCTGAGCATGAAGGATCTGCTGGAGGCTGCTGGCCTTTGGAAGTGTCATGATTTTTGTTTCTACTCAAGGCATAGGAAAACTATTTCCAGATGTTTTCTCTCCAGATCCACTTCTCTGTGCTTTATACCCAAGGGAATTGTCTGTCTGTCCCTTCTTCCACATTCTGAAAAGTTATATCCTCTTCACTAGCTTTGTGACCCCAGCTCACACTATAGCCTCCATTATTACATGGGTGCACAAGCAGCTACAGGGAAAGCAGAACCGTGAAATCTAATGGCTCTCAACTGGAGTTCTTTCCCCTTGTGATTTATCCTTCTGTGGTTCATTTGGACCCAGTGACTGGCACAGCTGTCAGTGCTCTGGATTCCTGTGTGCTATATCATATGGTTACATAGGAGCCTGCAGATGTGGCTTCTATTTATTGCATGCTGGACTGCAGGAGCAGAAATGGACTAGGTTGCCAGATAGAATCAGGCTGCTGAGTTGAAGTGGTCCAGTGAAAATAAACTCCTTTTGCTGTAGGTGTATCCATCCCCAGCGTTAAAAGGATTGTGTGAGAAGAGGCCACCTCTCTTCCCACACTTTCTCTGCTGATTGGGTTGCTCCTGGCACTGACTTCTCCCCCCATCTTTTAAATTCAAAATTGTGGTTGTTGCCATCAAAGGTCCAGGGACACCACTGGCTACATGATCCTTGCTAGGCATCTTTCTTCACTTTAGGAGTTCATTTCTGTGGCAGGGCTGCCTCTCCAACAACAGGGCTAGGATGCTTGTTTCTTTTCACGTCCCTTTCCCATATTCAGTTTTGAAAGAAAAAGCTGTAGGGAAAGAAGAGATAATGGATCTGTTTCTGTCGTTCAACATGTCTTGGACATTAGCCCTTTGCTAATCCCCAGTCTGCTCAGCAGAAGGGTTGTAAAGACCTTCTGTAACTGTAGCTGGAATTTGCTGTAGAAAGGGGAGAGACTTCTGTCTGCACATGGTGCTGTGCTTTTGCCTTGTAGACTGTTTGGCTCTTCTAGGAGCACTGGTCTTAGTTTTGGTGTCAAAACTTTGACTAGCCTTTCCCAGCATGGCCCAGTTTTAATGAGTCAGTCCTGTGCTGTACAGGCTTAGTTTGGACAAGAAGACAGAACCAGGATTTAGCAGGGGAGAGGGACATCATCATGGTGCCCACTTTGTTATACCAGGCCAGGTACTTTGTTATTTTCAGGTCACCTATTCCAGGTAACCTGGAAAAGGATGTGGGCAGTAGAAACCATTGTTCATATGGCAGTGGTCCAAGATGGCATCAAACAGTACTGACCATTTCTTCTTTCCTGTCACAGCAAGGGAATTCTTCAGGTCTTCCTGGTTCCCTTTCAGGTGTAAATCTGCAGAGATCCCTTTGATCTGGCCATCCCCTCATTTTACTCTCTACCATGACACCCCTTCCCACCTTCCAGATAATGGAAGAACACCTTTCAGCCCATGCCTTTCCAAGGAAGGTTTGACCTGTCATGGATACTTCCAGGGGAAAGAGGGAGAAACACCAGGAAGGACGAGGAACTATTTGAAACATGTGAGAATTTGTATCAAATTACTGAGAATGTAATTTGAGTGGAGAGCAGGCACTTTATAGCAACTGGGGAAATGAGCTTCGGGCTTGGGCTTCCCATTGTGTTGGGACTGGTGGAGTGTGGCCTCTTTTTCCTGCTGGGAGATTCATTGAGCCTTAGAAACCAAATGCAAAGGCAGAGCAGTGGTGCTGGGTGCTGTGCAGTCCTTGACAGTGCAAAGAGCTGTGCTTTGGAAGGAGTGATTTGAATTTGTATGATGCAGGGGCTCTGACCTAGTTAACGTGCAAGCAAGAGCACAAAGACCCAAAAATGCTATACAAATGAAGACTGATACAGAAAAATCACACAGGATTTGCAGAGTAACATTTAATAAAGTCAGAGCAGGCTATGAAATGCCAGAAGGGGTGCATTCACATTCAGTTTGGTTCAGAATATCTCAGAATGATGCTGCAAATGTTATTGTTGTCCCCAGGGTTGCAGTCACAAGACGACTAGGGAGACTCAAGCGTAAAAAAGGAATTGGATAGATAAGAGATGTTCAGTTTAAAGTGTTGATGGATGAGAATGAGATGAAACAGAGACACAAGGGAATAGATCAGAGAAAATAAATTGGATGGCTGTGATTATCTTTTTCTCATAATGCAAAGACCAGGAGATAACTAGTAGTGCTGAGAACCCAGAAGATTATAACTGGTCTGAGAAATCTATTAAGGAAAAAAAAGTGTTCCCTTCTCAGACAAAAATAAACTGTTACATGCTGCTACAGGAGGGACCAGGGGAGAGAGAGGGGAAAAAACAGGAAAAAAAACCCTGGCATTTAGATGTGTGGGAAGACTATCTCACAAGAAAGGAGGTTAGGTGAGCAATGCATCTTTCTGCTGTCCTTGGACAAGGCTTCCCTTGGGGGAGTCCTGCTGTGTTGTCCAGCCTGAGGCATCTTTCTGCAGTTCCTGGTGCTGAGTCAAGCTGCAGGTGTGCTGGGAGAGACACAGTGGCTGGGAAAGAAAAGCAGGTGCTCTCCTGGGGTGCTGCCATGAATTGTGGGTCATAGCTGGCTGATGCTTTGCCCCTTCTCCTAGGGACTGTGTGGCCCTGTGCTTCCTCAACAGTGGCACCAGCTTTGTGGCTGGCTTTGCCATCTTCTCCATCCTGGGCTTCATGGCAGAGGAGCAGGGTGTGCCCATCGCCAAGGTGGCTGAGTCAGGTGAGTGAAGACCCTGGTGGGATGGGGCTGTGGAGGTGCTGCCACTTGAGCCCCCAATGCCTGCAGCTGCAGATTCCCATCCCTTGCTCTCTGCCTCCAAAAAGCAGGGAGAAATGAGTGCAAGTGAGTGTACACTCATGAAGTACTGAGATGCAGTTGGTTTGAGTGTAATAAAAGCTGCCTCTAAGGGTGAGAACTGGGGTTAGGCAGCTGCTGTCTCTTGTGGGGAGGGTGCTGAGGTGACTGCATGGCATATCCACAGGCTTGTGCTGTGCTCCCTGGGCTCAGGGGCTTCCCCTGGCTCCCAGCCCTTGCAACAGTGAAGCAGCCAGAGGTTGCCATGTCCCCTTACCTCTCTTCCTGCTTCTTCACTGCTCCAGGAGCCTGAGTTTCATGCACAGCATGGGTATTACTGGGGTGAGAGGCTGCATGGTCACAAACTGTTCCTTGGCTGGGTGGCTGCCTTGGGCAGGTCTGAACCAGCTGTGCTGTGCTGCTGCTGCCATGCCATTGCTCTGAAAGCCCTTCTCCCTGCAGGGCCTGGTCTAGCATTCATCGCCTACCCTCGGGCTGTGGTCATGCTGCCCTTCTCCCCACTCTGGGCATGCTTCTTCTTCCTGATGGTTGTCTTGCTGGGACTGGACAGCCAGGTAAAGCTGCAGGAGCAGAGTGTTTCCCTACCAGACAAAAGCCATTGTCTCCTCAGGACAGGCTTCAACTTGGCTGAGGGGGAGCCAGTGGGGCTGGGAAGCTGGTCAGGATGGGCTGACAGAGGTGGGATCTCTGCTTTTTGCAGTTTGTCTGCGTGGAGAGTCTTGTGACAGCTCTTGTGGACATGTACCCCACCATCTTCCGCAAGAAGAACCGCCGTGAGACCCTCATCCTGCTGGTCTCCATCCTCTCATATCTGGTTGGCTTGGTGATGCTCACAGAGGTATTTTGGGTTCAGACCACCTGCATGGTACTTGACAGGAGAGAGTGGGATCTGGTGGGTGGTGAGGTCTGTGCTGGGGCCAAGAGCTTGCTGCTGAGCCCATCATGCTGCCCTGTGCCTGCAGGAAGCTGCCCTGCCCTTCTCACGCCGTTTGTGTTTTCCCTTCCAGCCCTTACCCCTTATGCCAATCACAGTCCTGATACTTCTCCTGCCAAGACTGATAGCTGGAGCTCTGGACAGCCTATGTTTTGGTTATAAATTTATCTTGACACAGACCAAACCTTTACAGTTGTAGCCTGTTGCATGGGGAGGGGAGTGCCCTTGTCCTTCTATTTCTTACTGAATAGAGCTACAGGAGCACTTGCTATAAGGAAACTCTTCAGGCCTCAGGGCACCCCTTATCTATTATACTGATATCTTCTGTATTATCCTTGTGATTAATTGCCTGGGAGCCAACCTGTTCTTGTTTAAAATTTGAACTCTGCCTAGCAATATGAATGTGTGGATTGATGCTGCCAGAATGCTCCTGGCACTTTCTGTTTCAATTTGGGTGTAACTTTTGGAAAAGCTGTCTCTGATGTTGTACATGCAACATTGTGCCTGGACTTACCCATAGGCTTGTTTTGTAGGCAGCCCTGCAGACCTGGGCAGTGAAACAGCCAGGCTGCAAGCAATTATTTCCTTCTGCAAATTGTGACTTCAAAGTCAATCACATGGATTGCTTATCTTAAAGGGGGGTTTCCATCCTCACTTCCATCTACAAGAGTTGTCTAGGTTTTCTCTTCCCCTAAAACATCCCTGCAATCTCTAGAAATCAGTTGCCATCTGCTGTGCTGCCCTGCATTGAAATAGAGGGTTGCATAAACTCCTGAGAGCAGCAGGGTGGCTGCATGTGTCTGTCAGGCCTTGGGCACAAGGGATGTGCCTTTTCTGTAGGCTAAAACTCTTTCCCAGAGAGGGAGATGCCTCCAGCCCTGGGGGAGATACTGAGTTTGTTTTCTGCTCTGGTTCTAGCTCTTTGCCTGATTCTTCTCCCCTCTCTCTCACCTTGCTGCCCACTTGGGCCTTCCCAGGGTGGGATGTATGTCTTCCAGCTCTTTGATTACTATGCTGCCAGTGGCATGTGCCTGCTCTTTGTAGCCATCTTTGAGACTCTCTGCATTGCCTGGGTCTATGGTGAGTATGAACTAGGGGGGGTCTACAGCTCTGGCCTCTCACAATCTTGTCTGGTTCATTCTCAAAATTTTGGTCGGTAGCTTAATTTAGTAATTGCTTTGTAGTGCAAGGCAGAATCTAAACCTTTGCTTTGGTGCCCCTGGACTCAACTGGCAGGGACTTCCTCACAGGAACACCCTGGGAGACCTGCTTGGCAGATATCCCCTGCATGTTCCTATGCGCTCCTGCTTTTGAGATGTTCCCTCCCTGGCGAATTGGAGCTATCTGAAAAACCTTTTCTCAACCTGTGTTCAGAGGGCTTGAGACTCAAACATTTTGAGAACCCTCTCTCACAGTCTTGACAGTCACCAGATATGGGTAAAACCTGGGCTGAGGTCCTAGCCTTGGAGATGCTGAGGGGCTGGCCCTGCTGACCTATGGAAGTGTGCTGGGAGGATAGGAAGTTAGTCCAGGACAAAGACCAAAGCAGGCCAGACTCCTGAGGAGCTCCCTGACCTGATCGTTGGCTATGCTGGGGCTCCTGGGGCAGTGAAGAAGAAGTTGAGGCTATTGCACCTAAACAGTGCTGAAGCAGGACCCTGGACACGCAGACCCTGCTGCCCTTCTTCCCTGGTGGCAGTGAGGGATCCCATCCTTGCTGTCTTCTGCAGGTGCCGAGCGTTTCTACGATAACATTGAAGATATGATCGGCTACCGGCCGTGGCCCATCATCAAATACTGCTGGCTTTTCATCACCCCTGCGGTTTGCATGGTGAGGACATGCAGGAGGAAGAGCTGTGGGGAGGAAGATGTGGGCAGAGCTGGGTGCCTCTGAGATACAGACACCTACATATATACAGAGTGATGTACATATATATTTAGGGGGTTATGTAGCCTGGACTATGGGGGCCTTTTGTTATTTGTCCTTGTATCTTTGGAGGCCAGGTGTGGGGCTCAACAATGGGGAGAGGCTCAGCTGTGACATGTGTTTGCTGGTGGGACAAGCTCCTTGATGTCATGACCAGTGTTGCCTGTGAGGGCTGTCCCAGCAAACCCTGTTTAACAGATGTCTCCTCTGTTTCTGCCCTGAGGCGCTCCTTTTTACCATGAGACTCCCTGCAGATGTGTACTTAACAGAAAGACCTCTCTTTGCTCATGGTGTTGATTTTCTTTCTATTTTTTTCTTGGTTTCTTTCACAGGCAACCTTCCTGTTTTCTTTGATCAAATACACCCCATTGACTTACAACAAGAAGTATGTGTACCCGTGGTGGGGAGACACTCTGGGATGGCTGCTGGCCCTCTCCTCCATGGTGTGCATCCCTCTGTGGATCATCTACAAACTCTCCACCATCAAAGGCTCACTCAGAGAGGTGAGGTTGGTGCTCTGGGATCAGGCATGGGCTGTGCTTCTTTGTTGAACTCCAGCCCTGCAGCAGAATCATTTGTGTGTTGCAGGTTGATTAGGAAGAAGCACAGAATAAGTCAATTAAATGAGTTAATTGCTTTAACAGACCTGTTTTTTTAAAGTTCTGCTGTGCTGGAGGGCTGCTCCAAGCTGCCTGCTGCCTCTTGGTACCCTTTATTCATTTCTTCTGAATCTTTGCAAGTACCACCAGGAAAAAGGTGATTAGATGGAGAGGATAAAGATGATCTCCATGCTGCCCTTAATTGAGGCTTGAGGACTTGCTCTGAGAAACCTCCAGATTCCCTGAGCATTATGGTCAGCTGAGTTCACCAGTGTGTGCTGAGGCCATAGAGTTGGAATGGAGAGAATCACTGGGAATTTGGAGTTCCCATCAGTCTTAGTGCTCTGGGTCTGTCCTGCTTCCGGAGTGATGCATTGCTGGTTGCCCTGTAATACACTGGAGGGGCAGGGAGCTATAAAACCAGGCCTTGCTGCAGATGAGCATCCTATCCCTGCCACAACTCATGATTTCAGGGTGAGGTTTCACAAACAGTCCTGAACCCCCAGGATCCCTCTCATTCCCTGCCTCCTGCAAGTGTTCAAGAATGGCTTGTGACAGCAATGGGCCCCTGACCCCTGTGTCGAGCGCACACAGGGAGGAGTGGGAACAGCTGCAGAGGCAAGGCAAGGCTGCACAGCATGATGTGGTATGAGAACAACCCCTTATGAACTTGTCCCAGTGAAAGCCAATCCTGTGTGCACAGGCTCTGTGCTGATGGAGGGAATGACCTGGAGGTACTTGGTCACCAACCTGCCCTCAGACTGTTTTCCCCTGGCCTGGAGCAAATGGAGGACAGAGCTTTCCTCCATTATCCCTGTATTAGTACCTCATGTGCTCAGTGCTTGCCTTGGGACAAGTGGTTGAAGATGAGTTTATCCTCTCGGTTTCTGAAGTACTGACTGTCCTTATTTTGGACATCTCTGGCATTTAGCAAGCAGATCTGCAGCTAAGCCTGGCTAGCTGAATAAAACCCATGCCTGCTAGGGGAGGGCTCAGGTCACTTTTTGTTCTTGCAGCTGTGCTTAGTGCCTGTCTTTGCCTTCCAGAGGTTTCGCCAACTCACCTGCCCACTTGAGGACTTGCCTTCCAGGCCAGGCACAGAACAGCCCCTTCCCTCTACCAGAGCTGGCCTCCTGATGCTGACAGAGCTCGAATCTCATTGCTAGGACTAGTGTGGCCCTTCCACCCTCCCACCAGGATGGTTTTTATACAGCCTTTGCCACCTGTTGGATAATGCAAGGATTCTTCACTCACCAAGAAGAGAGGGATTTCTGGGCTGAGCTCCCTTCTCTGGAAGATTTGAAGGGCTGATGAAGAGGCTGCCATGGAGATGGTCTGTGTGGAGTTAGCAATGCACCTTAATTCTACCCCTGGAGAGAGCTCTGAAGGGGCACATCAAGCACCAGTGTTCCTGAGCATCCCCAGGCTTCTGGTGGGCAGAAAGGAAGGACTGACCCTGGAGTAAAGTGTCAGAGTCAGAGCTGTGGCTCCAATGTGGACTTCAGGAGCTTCTCCATTCATTCCATTAAATCTATGTTTTTCCTGACTAGATCTGCTCTGTCTCTATTTTGTCCCACTGGCATCCCTTGCCAATAGCATGTTAGGTGAGATGTGTGTCAGCTGAGCTGTGCTGGGCATCCAGATCTGCATCTCTGTTGCACTGGCACAGTGATATGGGAAGGTGGCCAGAGGAGAGGAAGCTTGGTTAGGGTAGGAAGGAAAACAGGGAACAGGGGTTCAGAGTCTCCTCTAAGTGGTAGGCCTGGGGGAACTCCGGTGAAGAGTGCAATGCCACCTTCTGCTGGAGCCACTTCCAGATCTCAGACAGAAGTGTCATCTGATGAGCCACCAGGCTGTTCCTGGGGTCTGAGAGCAGCATGTGGATTTGTGTTTTCTTCCTGCAAGTGACAGATCATGGGAAGCTCTCCCTTGTCTCTGCAGATCTGTGTCTTTTTCAGTGCTGACTACCTTCCAGGTGCTCTGGAGCCAGTAATTTTGGTTTTCCCGTGAATGGAAGAAGGGCTGAGTGGTGGAAACAGAATCTGCATGTTATGTCAACAAACAGGGCCCCTAGTTTCCAGGCTGTTTGGGTAAAAGAAATAAAACTCAAAGAGCTTGTGTTTGAAGTGCTGTAGTGCCAGCATGCGAGGAGGCAGCCAGAGGACACGTAACCCCGGGAAGCTGGATGGCTCCCAGGAAACCCTGAGGAAGCTGAAGCGTGGACAGAGCTGAGCCAGCAGCCGAGGCGCTCGGCTTCCTGAAGCGCACAAGGACACCGGTGGGCCCCACGCTACGGCCAAAGGCTTCTGAGAACAGCTGCGGGCAGAGGCAGACGCGAGTTAAAGCGAATTAAAGCGAATTAAAGCGAATTAACCACAAGATGGCCCCAGGCCCTCAGCCTTGGCGTGGGATGGGCCCCGCGGGCGGGTGGTGCTCCCAGCTATGGTACGAATGGGATTAATCCTCTAGGCAATGGCAAGTTGCCGAGTTTAGTTTTCCTGGACTTAGTTTCCCCTAGTTTAGTGTACTTGGAGCTTGGAAACTGTTATGAACAAACCAGCCTGGCTGGGACACTTCGGCTTGGGCTAAGTACCGGCATTGAAATGTTAAGTAGTCAATTGCTCCTGAGAATCACCTGCAACCCCGCCTACACTAGGACCTGGATGCAAAATAATCCAGTGGAATCATGGGAGGGGGTTTTGGGGATGAAAAACACCCCTAAATGGAAAAGATGGGCACAGTGGAGGGGGCTGGATGGGTGTGCTCAATAGGGAAAAGGGAACCCCATCTCTAGGCTGTGTTTGACCTGTCACCATAACCTGCAGAGGACCAGACTGGACTGGGCCGTGAGAAGCAGGAGCGAAAGGACTCTTCTTCCTGGTGCTGCCAGGAGGGAAGGAGGAAAGGACAGTCTGCTGGGGCTCTGATTGTGGACTGTGCACCTCTTCGCCTCCAGCTGCTGGCGTGCCCTGGGACCACTGCGGAGCTGACTTTTAATAAAGAGCTGACTATTAATAAAGGTATAGACCCTGTTCATTTCAGAAACCTGACATGGGACACAGGTGTATGTGGAAAGGAGTCACGGACTTCTGCTGATGGAGGCTGTGGAGCTCCGGTGAGCACCGGGTGCTGAGGGGGTTCGCTGCTCTGTGGGGGTGCAGATTTCACCTGCAGGAGGGAGCACCCTCGAGGTTGCACTGGCTCTATTTCACCGTGACTGTGGAAACTTCATCTCATTGCCAGCCTGTCTGCCCTTTCCCAGACTATTTTCCACATGCATGTGAGGTGATGGGTTCCTTTTACTAGGCTGCATGCACAATCATGGGTTGCTCTCCTTAGATCTGCATCTCTTGCATCAAAATCTCAAGTTTCTGCATGCCTCCCTCCCTGCCTCTGGAGATCACCGGGAAGTTGGGAGCTCAACTGGTTGCCACTATTTTCATGGGCAACCTCAAAGCCTCAGTGCTCCAGATTCCCCTGCTGCCACTGTATTTCATGGTGCTCATGCACGTGCTAAGGGTAGTAAAGAACAGAGAAATTCAGGGAAAGCCCCTTTTGGCAGACACCCACAATGTGAGGGAAGATGGAGCCAACCAGCTGCCCTGCCACTTGGAAACACAACTGGCTGGTAAAAAATACTTTTAGAAATGAGAGGACCAAGTTCAATACAGAAGTTCTAGCAATAGATATTTTTATTCGTGTAATGTTAACCTTAAACAGAATTATACCTTCATTTTCCAATAATATCTGTAAGAGATTTGCCCCACTGGGAAGATATTTTAACCATAATAGAAAGCAATAATTGTTTGCAGCTATCTCTAAAATCTGGCTGATGTAAAAGCCTGCTTGGCTGCATGTAGGCAAAGTGTGAGTTTGCTGAAAGGCTTGTGACTTGCTTTGTTTCAAAATAGACTGATGTCCAGTGAATTGGGCATGTGATTTATTGATCTGGTTATATATGACCCAGGAAATCTCCCAAGCCTGTGTTCTCACATGGCCTAATTTCTGTAAAGCTGTGGATGAGCTAGGTAGGTCAGATAAGCAAGAGAACCAAAGGTTTTGCTGAATACTCTTAAATAAGTGTCTTATTTCTGACATGACTTTAAGCAATGTATTAGACTTGATGACACCTGGCTTGACATATGAATCAAGTATATTCTGTCTTGCTCATTGAAAATGTTGATGGACTAAATTTGAAATTAATGTAGAAATTTCCAGACATGACATTTTTTTTCACAGCACTTTTAAGACTCCACGCTTAAAAGGAATTTTTTGTGAAATTTGGAATATAACGATTTCAGCATATGGTGTTTATGATTTAGAATATGGTGAAAGGGATTTTAATTGCCTCCAAGATCAGCCTTGCAGTCCGTGGAATTTGCACCATACATTTGCCACCTGGGGAGATGCTGATCTCCCTTTAGACAAGAGATGTGTGGTCACGGGATATTTCCCACCTTCAGAAACCAAAACCTACCAATTAGCCTGAGAATTCAACCCATTTCTTACTAGATAATGGGCTTGACATTAAAGAGTCTTTTTTTTCATGGACTGTTTTGTGGTGATAATCATGGTTTTTCAGTTTTGTTTGTTTGGTTTTGATTTGGGTTTTTTTGTTTGGTTGGTTATGTTGCTTCTTTTGGTTGGGTTTTTTTTTTGGTGTTTTGAGTTTTATTTTGGTTTTTTAAAATTTTTTTTTGGTTTTGTTTTTTGGCATTTCTTTTTTCTTTCTTTCAAATGAAAAATTAACCTAAAAATAAAGAAGTCCCTGAGGTTCTGCCCCAGGTTATTGGTGCTTAGAAAGGATGTCCATCCATCTGTCCATGAAAACCAGGCTCTGCTTTTCCCTTTTTGTGTCAGTGGTGCCTGGGGAGAAAACTCAGCTTTCTTTGTCCATGGATGGAGATGCTCACATAGGGCAGGGGTGAGACTTGAGTTCTCAGGGACAGACCCATGGATGAGGATGCACCTACTGTCATAGAGAGCATCCCAAGTCCTGGGATGTTTGAACACATACTTGAGAGGCCTTTTCCTTTTGCCTTTAGTGGTAACTACAAGGCAGTTTTCCACAGCTATTGCAGAGTGATGCATGGGGGAGCACAAAGGCACACTGGAGAAGCTGTTACTTTCAAGAAATTGCCAGTGGTTTTGTTAGCCCTGTCTGACCTGGCCAGCGTTGCAACACCTTGGGCAGCAGCAACACGTGCCTCTCTGTGTCTCCATCTGACCTTGTCCTTTGTGTCCTTGTGCCCTGTGCATTGGAGGTGTTTGCTGTCACGTCCCACAACACCAGGCTCGGCTGCCCTGAGGGAGCAGGGAGGGAAAGCAGGAGCAAACAGGCACACACTCGTGTGTCCTCTGCTTGCCTTTGTTCTGTGAACCTCTTGGTCTCTGATCAAGAGCAAGCATTGCTGGGCAGCTCAGAGAGGCTGTTAGACTACAGATCCCCAACATTGCCAGTCCTTCCTCCTGAGCACCTTTATGGCTGACTGGGCTTCTAAGCCATTTGTCCTTGCCTCATCCTCTCCCATTCCAGGGATGCTGTGAAACAGGGGATGTCTCATCCTGCCTATACTTTCACAGATAAAGACTCCTGGCAGCCTCCTCCTCCTTAGGAGCCTGGCAAAGGAGTGGTGCTGTGGCTGCTGGAGCCCGTCAGGGTTCTGGGGAGCCTCATTAGCTCTTGTTGCTTTGGTTATGTTCACTTGTGATTAGTTACAGTGAAACTGTTAGGAGTCACAGGCTTACTCAAGCAGAAATTAGCCATAAACATGAAAAATAAATTATGCCAATGCCTAGGGGAAAATCCCCTGGAAACATAGTGTTCAGTCAGAAAGGCATGTTCTCAGCCAAAGAAGCAGCAGCACTGTGCCCATGGGGCAATCAGCATTTCTCCTATTTTGTTAGTAAAAGTGTTAAAAGATGGAATTAGTCTGGACAAATGAGGGCAGCAGTAGTTTCTCCTGCAGGTGACTCAGTGATGGGGCAGCCAGGGCTGCAGGCTCCACTGTGTCCAACAACTATCCCAGCAACTGCCTCTGCAGCCTCTAATGTTTGTAAAGCATAGTTTGGATTCACCCATAGGGTGTCATGCTGACAGACCTCTCCCAAAATCTGGGCTATGGGGAGGTTTGACTCATTTTGGCTTGAAGCCGTGTATCTTACGGGCTCAGGGGCCCAGGACTCCCTGCTTCCAGGAAACATGGCCCTGGCGTGGGCTGAGGTTGGCAGCCTGCTCCTCTGGGTTGGCTCTATCAGCAGGCATGTCAGAGCTGGAGGAAAGGGTGGGGACACCCAGATGACGGGAAAAGCCAGATGTTCTGAGAAAAGAAATGGTAGAAAGAGAGGCAAGAGGGCACTGCCAGCTGGCAGGTGGTAAGCAGGGTGGGGAGGAGGACACCTTTGAGGAGGTGCAGGACAGATCTGAGGTTGGGGTCAGCCATCCTTTAGGGCAAAGGCTGAGTCCTGGTCTCCAGCTGCCCTGAGCCTAGCAGTTTGAGGGGTGTCTGGTCCTTTCAAAGAGAGTTTTCCTCCTCTGCTCATAAGAGGGGATGGAAACCTGTGCAGCTGGCTCTGAGCTGGCAGCTGCAGAGAGAGTGAGCACCTCTGTGTGATTGGGCAGTAGTACTTTCCCAGTTCTCCTGTGCACCCTTGGGTGCAGTGGTGGGGCTTCCTCAGGATGCGCTTTCGAGAGCTGTGGAGATCTGAGTGCTGCTGGTGTGTGAGCTGCTCACAACAGGGGGTCCCAGGGCTGCGAGGGGTTCATGCTGCCTGGGGACGGGGGTGCTTTGGACATTTCCAGGATTTATTGCAAGCACTGCTGCTCTTTTGAGGATGAGTGTCTAAGAGCAACCTCACCCACACTTATGGAGGAGCCCACACCGTGGGGTGACCTGCAGTCAGATTGTCACATCCTTTAGCAGACCTTTCCTATCTACACAGCTGCTCAGCCCAGAGTGCCTGCTCAGGGCTGACTCTGCCAGCAAAGGTGGCAACTGGTGATCAGGGAGTGCATCACCCCTTTCCTTGCCCTCTCCTGGGATGGGTCTGAGCACAGTTTGTATCCTCCCCTCAGCTGAGCTGCTCAGAATGTGATTTTTTTATTATTTTTTGTCTGGGTCATCACACCAGTAAAATCGCTCACATGGAAGCTGGTGTGGTAAGATAAATATGCCCCTGTCCATAGCAGGATTTTAAAACCCTGTGAATTATTGCCTGGTGGGAAACTGAAGTCTGAGTGTAACTTCTGGTACCTCCAGGCTGGCAAACAGAAATAGCCTTTTTTTTTTCCTCTCCTAGAGAACGATTTTCACACATTGCTGGATAAAGTTTTCATTTAGGTTGACTTTCTTCTTGTTTTACCTTAATGTCACAGGTCATTTCCCATCTACAGCTCTGCAAAACCTTTTTGATGTTCCTGTGAAACACTTCAGTATAGATAAATCAAGTTTTTAGGTTAGCTCTGCTTACCTAGGCTTATCTTAATCCCCTTTTCATATCTGGATAACCTCTATTGCACCCTTTGCTCAGTTGTGCTGGGTCATGCCAGTCCTCTGTGACAGGACAGGCAGTGGCATTGTCCTCCATGAGTAGAGTCAGAGGCAATGCAGAGCCAGCACATGCTCTTTCACCTTCCAGTTTTTCAGGACTTTGGAGACAGCCCCTAAAAGGCAGAAGATGGAGCCTATCCTGTCTGATATTGATGCCAGATCTCACAAGGGAGGAATCAGCCTGTATTTCTTTGGGTATGGGACCAATCCACTCAACCAGCCTGTGGAGTGGGTGAAAGCTAAGAGATTTGAAAATTACATGCTTGGAAAGTTTAATCCCAGAAAAAGCCCCAAGTAAATGGAGATGTTTTCCCTTACTGCCTCCAGAACTGGCCTCAGTGGTTCATCCTGAGGATCCCATTCAGTCCAAGGCTGATTCCCCTTATGCATCTCTCTAGCATCATTTGTCCCCAGGGCAATCCAACATGCTCTAATGGGATCTGATTCACTGGCTTCTAGCACCTGTGGAGGACTTTCTAGAGACAGCGTTATAAACAACCTCTATAGAGTGTGCAGGCAGGTAAACCTACTTCTTCCCCATACTGTGGCATTGAGGACTTTTGTCAGCTCCTGTCAGCTTCCCACTGAGGGGCTGAGAAATGTTCCTCTGGTGAGCCCAGACATAGCTGAGCATGTGTTGGATATATCCCACATTCCTTCCTGCATGCTGCTTTGGTCTGACCACATGGGAGCATGAAAAGGTCAATAGGACTTTGGCAGGCACATAAGCAGACTAAGCAAAACACAAAAGAGTGCTAGCATTAAACACAACCATTAAAAAAAGAGAAAAGCTGAGCTGAAGTATCTTGAGGAAAATGGTGTAACTGGAATGCCTGCTACTGATGTTGGTCATGAGAAGTTCTGCAAAAGTGCCTCAAAGCTGAGATGGATACAAAGAAAGCTGCCAGGGCAAAACCACAGAGGGATTACCCACTTCTAGTGAGCACCCATACACTATAAAGACTCCAGCAGTGCCTCTCCTTGCTGACAGAGCTTTGTCCCATGAGCTGTGTTTGTATTCTCAGCATATGGTGCAGGCATGGAGGGGGCTGTGTGACCCCAGAGCAAATGTTCCTTCTTCACCCACGCTCTGCCTTTTGCTCCACCTCCCTAATGGTGTTGGTGAGACTTGAGCTTAGCCACAGAAGGTTTGATGTAATGCTCTGTGGAGATTCATTCTGCATGTTTGTAGGATGACATTGAGGGATGCCCCTGTCCCACTAAAGTGGTAGAGCCCTAGAACAGTGGGAATTATGTGTCAGCCAGCCTGGGCCATGCTGTGGGGTCTGCCAAGGGAGAGTTCCTGCTCTGCGGAGGTCAAGAGGACATGGAGTTACTCTCTGACTGCTGTAGTCGATATTTACAAACTCTGGGCCTTTACCCTGCCTGCCTGTGGCTGCTTTCTCATCTCTCTTTCTTGTTAGGGCCACAGTTCAAGGTTTGGAGAGGTGCATGTTGTAAGGGAATAGGGGAGAAAGTTCTTCTGCCCTGATGCACCTCCCTTCCCTACGTCCCACCACCCACGCATGAGCTGGGTGATAATTTGGTGGGGGGAGCTGGTGGAAGGGGTGGGACAGGAGGAGGAGAGAGGGTAGTCTCTGCCTTAACTCTTGCTGTATCTGTTTGGCAGTCAGTGGATTCCCTGCCTGGACTCCAGTGGGACAGAAAAGGATAAGACAGGAGGGGCTTGCCTGCGGGAGACCAGTGCTGGGTTCAGGTGAGTTGGGTGTTTGCTTGTTGAGCAGATCTGGCTGGATGTTTGTGTCACCCTGGAAGTGCCGGTGACTCCGCAGCCAGCTGCTGCACGCCAGTTGCTTGCTGTGCTCTGGATTGTGGGCCAGCAAATCTGCAAGGGCAAAATCTTCCCAAGGTTAAGTAAAGCAAGAGCGAGATGGACAATAAGGAGCAAATAGTCAATTTGGATCAACCGAGGGAAGAGGTTGTTCTTTCAATGGTTCCTTTGGAAAAAGAAAGGACAGGCTGAAATACTGCACAGGGGGGACCAGGAAGCTGAGAGCAAAGAGATGCCTGAAGGATGGGTAATTGATACTGAAGGCTGTGGCAGCAGAGAAAAAGGGAGAGAGTGACAGGTAAGTACTCAGCAGAAATATTGAGAAGAGAGACAACAGTGAGTAAGACAGGGACAGGGACGAAGGGTAGAACTGACTGGTTGATAATAGGTACAGGAGCCAAGGCACTAGGAGTGGAGTAGTCTGTAAGCATTTCAGCTACTGCCAGCATGAGTCCTCTCCTCCTGTGCTGCCCTGCAGAGGTGCTGACCCCAGTGCATTTACTTGGGAGCTGCAGTTTTAAAAGATGAGCCTGGGAGTGCACTTCTTGTTCCTCTTGCCCTGGAGTTGTCTTCAAATTTGTTCCTGTAGGGGTGAGGCAGGGAGACAGCACAGTTTCTGCATGTGCTAAACTCTCAGGATCTGTGGGCATATTTGTGAGCAAGTGCAGGCAGAACACATGAGGGTTTCATAACACCTGATCTGTGTCTTCTTAAATCAACAGTGCTTTTAAAGTAATCACTACTAATCAGGGCTTTCATCTCATGCCAGTGGAAATGCCATTGCCCTAGTTTTCCCTCTTTGACAGCTGGTGATATGAGAGGCTGAACCTTGGACCTGACCTTTGCAGCTCTGCAACAGCTCAGCTTTTCTGGATTCACGGTTGCAGATGTGGTCCTTGCAGAGGCTAAAGAGCCTGTGCCGTATCTCTACCTGTGGTCCTGGGCAGGGCTAGAGGAAAACTTGGGTGCCCCAGCCTGGAGAACAGGTACCTGGCCCCTTGGAGGGTGCAGGTGGGATGCAGTTCCACCACATTACAATGTGGTATTATGGCAGGAACTGCTGGAAAACACTTAAGGCACTGCTGGAGTCATGGTCTCCATGCACCTCTACCTGTGCTGATTTCACCTTATGTGACTCGTCCTGAGCACCATCTGGAGTTGGCTGAGCCTGCCCAGGGCCTGCCATGGGGTGCTGGACTTGTGCAGGGCTGAACAGGGAGCACAGTGTGGGAGCAGTCATGGCAGGGAATCCTGTGGCCCTGCTCTGCTGCTCTGTGCTGGCCACACACGTGTCTGTGCTGAGGGACCAGGCTCTGCCACACACGCTGTTGGCTCCCCTCATCCTCCCTGCTGGGAAGCATAAAGCAATGTGTTATGCCTTAACCTTGCATGGCTTTTGGAAGAGTCTTGCTTGAGTGCTCTTCCCCTGTGCTTCCTGTATTCTCATCACTGACAGCAAGTGTCCCCAGGCTGTGCTTTTGGGAGGTCAGACAGGATGTACCTACCTGGAGCAGTTTAGATACAAGTGCCTAGAGCAGTGTGATGCAAAATTCCCTGTGCTGCTCTCCCACCTCTGAACCACTGGCTGCAGTGCTGGCTCCTCTGCTCTCCTGCTCTAGCAACTTTGCTTCCCACTCTTCTCTCAGCCCTCACCCCCAGCTGCAAGGATGGCAGCAGCTGGCCAAGCAGGGCTGGGGGCTGGCAGCCTCCATCTCTTCATCTGACCTGCTCAGGGCTGCTGGCTGGCATCTTGCTCCATGAAGTTGCTGCCCCAGAGAGGTGGCAGCCCTGCAGGCATCCTGCAGACTCTGTCTTGTCCCTGCAGAGCACCTCTGGGCTGCACCACAGGTCGCTGCCCCATTGTGCAGGGACCTGTTTGCAGAGTGGGTGCTGGAGCAGCGTGGCTTTTACCCTCTGTACCATTTACCTGCTCTGCTCTCCAGCCAGTGACAGGAGCCATGCTGGCCACATGCTTTGGCTGCACACAAGGACCTTTGAGGCAGCCGGATGCAGCCCCAGGACTTTGGTCAGACAGCTCCAGCCATCGGGTGGGTGGCTCTAGGGGCTCCACTGGGGCCTGGCTGGATCTGTGGCTGTATCAGACCTGTTGCTGGTGCTCTGTAAGAAGAATGGATCGTGCTGTGGCTGGCCCTTCTGTGTTGCACTGGATGTAGCCAGATTATGGGCTGAGTGGAGGTCTTGATATTATCTAGTTTGGTGGAAAGGCTGGTTTCTAGTCCTACTTAGACAACATTTATGGATTTCATCAGTTAGTCTTGTTTTTTTTTTTTTTTTTTTGGGGCTAGAGAAAGAGACCAACTCTGTGTCTCTGTAGCTCAGAGCAGGGATGGTGATCCATGGACACCAGCAGAGATTCATCTGGCCCTGGGAACAACAGCCTACATTGCTTTTAGCAAGAGATTTGCCACTGATCCTCAGAAAAGTCCAGCCACTGTTAGAGGCATCGGAGGGTCTCCTGTCCAGGAGCAGAAGACAGAACAGGACCCATTTGGCACCCTCCTGCACTGGGGGTGTGTGCTCTGAAGGGTGATGCTCTATAATCCTTGCATCTTGTATTGCAGATATCCATGCCATCAGTGAACTCACTCCTAAGGAAGTCACTGAGTTCCTTATCTCACTCTTTATGGTGTCAGTAAGTAGCAAACTTACTGACTGCACAAACATTGCTCTTATTTCACACTGGAGAAAACATAGGTAGGATCTGATTCTTGTAACAGTCTCCTGTGCCTCATGAACGTTGCTGAACAGATGCTTTGAGAATACCCTGCAGCCCATAGAACCTGGAAGTTAATTAGAAAGTATAAAGAAGCCAACTAACTTTCAGTTGCTTGAAATGAAAGGCATTTTAATTTCACCTGCTGTCCTGGAGTTGATCAGTTTTTTTCTTTCTACATCTTTCCTTGCCTTTTCCTGTTATGCTGCTGGAGTGAGCCATTCTCCAGCAGCATTCCCATTTGGAAGCAGCTGTCTCTGCTCACGTACCTGCTCTTAGATTGGCTGGAAAGCACTGCTAATATTTTCTTGTCCATCTTGCAGAGATGACCGATTCCAGTAGCAGCCCCTATGCACTAATTTAACTGGGTCGGTTCCTTAAGCTGTACCTTGGCACTGCTGTTCCTTGCTGAGCCCTGATTTTCTGTCTCTGCTCCTCCAGCCGCCCCCGCCTCCTGCCATCAAAATGCAGTGCAGGATTTCAGCTGCTGACTAACTGCTGGCTCTGCTTGCGCAACTGGAGAATTTTATGTGTCCTCCTGCTCCTCCTTTTGTAACACAGCCCAGTCTTCTTGCTTCCTGATTTCTCCCTCCCCATCTTAAATTGCAGTTTATGTGCTTGGTTGCTGCTTGTTTCAAAATGAAACCAAGAAATATAAATGCACTGCAGCTGTCTGCATTGTCACCTGTGATTCTGCAGTTCAGGCAGTACCTTCGAGTGTCCAAGGGAGCTTTAACACTGTGCTTCCTCTTACAAATGTTATTGGCTGCTTTCTGTCTGCTGTTCCCTCTGTTTCACTATTCCCTCTGGAGATTGTCCTCATCTCATTTGCCTTATGATAAAACAGCAAAATAGGTCAAACGGAGGATGTTAACTTCCCAGCAGTAGGAACTCCTGTCTGACTGCAGCTGGGAACAGGCAGTAAGTTCGCAGAAAGAAAAGCTTTAGGAGAATTGCTATTGGCTTCTTCCTCTGATGCCAAAACTCCAGGTGGCTTCTCTCTCATCTTGTCTCACTCTTGTTCCTTGTCTCACCTGAGGAACTTTGAAAAAGCCCTTTTTTTTCACCCTGAGAGAGGCTGAGGATAGCACCATATTTTGCTTCATATGATGCTTTCTTTCTCTTCTTTTTCTTATTACTGCCTCTCCCCTTCATTGGCATCTTGTTTCCAAACAAAGCCAAAAAATGCCATTCTCCAGAATATCTGCATTGCGTGTTCAGTACATTATAGGCAGCTGCTGAGTGACCACAATGCTTCAGAGATGTCCTTGGTTTTCCTTGCCTTTTGTGACCATACTTGAAGGATCCCATGGTGGTAGGTGTGGGACATAGTCCGAAATTTGTGACCAAGGGGAGGCTGTGTTGCCTCATTGAATGTTCAAGAATGGAACTTGTTGCTCTGGGACGATGGCTGCCTGCATGCTGCCTTCTCTCTTTCCAGGTCCTGCAGGAATCCAGGTGTATTCTTGTTTTCCCAGCAATAAATATTTTGGGGAAAAAATTGTGGCTATCTCCACACATCAATTCCAGTATCAAATACTGTACCTGAGCTGCATGAGGAAGCTCACTACTTTCTGTGGGAAGATGACAGACTACAGGCCATTTCTGTGAAGAGCAAAAAAACCATCTCCTCCAAGTGCTGAGGGCTGAAAATACAGCAGAGCACCTCTAGAAGTGACAGGGGAGGTCAGAGGGAGCTGAGGAGGGAAGGTGGTGGTGGGGAGAAGGTCCAGGGACCAGGTAGACTGTGGATTGCATCAAGATGGCATTTTAGCAGTTGGGAAATCTTTGTGGCAGAGGAAAAAAGAGTCTGGGAATGAAGTAGTCATAGGATTTTTCTCCAAACTTTGGTGAAGGAACAGCAGAAAAAGTGCAGGCAAGCAGTGAGGGGCACAGTCTACTCCAAACTCATGAATTAAGGAGGGGGCAACCAAAGGAAGAGGAAAACGTTTGCCTTTTGGGGAGGATGTAACCCAGTAGGTGGCTGTGACTGCTGTGGGAGAACCAAATTGTTTCTAGCTGGAAACAAGAAGTTATTTGAATTCCCATCTGGCCTAAGAACATATAGAGCAGGGACACAGTAGGATTAAATGTCTAGGAAAAGAGCCAGGAGGTGTATGAATAGGCTTTCTCATAGAAACAGTAGGCAAAGCAGAGAGGGAAGAAGTGGGGATGTGTAATGTGCATGGCTTTGTCTGGGAAAGAAGTTGCATTTCATGCCATGAAGGGCCAGAACTTTAAGCACTAGTTTAATCTATCGTCTGTTCCCACTTGAAAAGGTTTGATTTCAAAGCTGGGGTCCTTTCCTCCTCCTTAAAATAGGAAAATGAAGGCAGAAGTGCTGTGTTTCCCCTGCTGCTCTGTGTTTCTCCCAGCCGTATTCCTTATTGCGGCATCTGAAATTCTATCCTTCATGTTCACCTATTAAGGAGTCAGGGGACAGATAAAATGTCCTGGTCCAGGTGTCCCTGAGCTGGAGGCTGGTGACAGGATTGGGGCTGTAGGCTGGCACTCATACATTCCCTTCTCAGGGCTATGTGAGACGAGGTGATTCTCTGATTGTGACCTTCCTCTGCACCCATGTGTGAAACAGGTCTAGCAAAAATAAAATAAAACCGCAAATATTCATAGAAATAGACTGGCTCTTGGATCCACCTTACATTAAAAAAAATAAAAACAAAGAATTAGCTAGTCTTGTCCTGCCAGCTTCCTGGGACATCCTCAATAAACTCAGGCTTAAACATCGCTGTACTTGATAATGTGCCCTGGACTGCAGCAAATTGGAATGTGCCAAGGACTGTGACAGATCAAACATGTTTCATTAAGTACGTGTTACTTTTTCTCTCACATTTGGCAGTGTGGAGAGCTCTGCTTCTCTGAGATGAGGAGGCTGTGCTGCAGCATTGGAATAAACAGATTAGCCAGCTAGCAGGCCTTGCTGCAGGCAGGCAGTGGGGAGAAGGGCCCTGCCTGGGCTTCAGAAGCTGAGAAATGGCTGGCAGGAGGACCTGATGATTCCATCTCCCAGTCCAACCCAGTAGAAGGGCTAAGTGAAGAGGGCAAATCTGGGACTGCTGAGCTGCTGGGGACCAGCAGAGCTGCAGCTGCAAGCCAGGATTTAAGGGTGTGTGCCTTGATTCCTAGGTTCCACCACCTTCTTTAAATGTGGGGTTAGAGGTTTTTAGGAGCCTGTTAGAGGGCTGATTCATCTTCCCACTCATGTAGATCCACAGGTGTCATAGCCCTTGGTGGTTTGGATCAGTGCAAGCCATACCAGTAAATAGTTGCTTTCCAGCATGTGGACCATAAAGGGCTAGGGCTGGAGATAAAACAGAGGTTGCTTCCTCAGTGGTCTCATGCATCTGCATTCGACACCAAAACTGGTTGTGCCCACTGCAGAACTACCCATATATAGGCTCTTACTGGCAATAGTTCTAAAAACCTCTCAAATTTAACAGTCACCAGGATCTTTCTGCCTTGTTTTTGAAAAGGAAGCAATATTAGCCTGGAGGATGATCTTCACCAGCCCTTGTCTGCTCTCCTCTATGGTTTATGTTCCCCTGATCTTGTTGCAGCCCCTCTTACACTGGTTGATATCTCGCATGAGACTCAGTCCTCCATTCAGCATCCATGGAAATCTGCTGCTGATAGCAAAGGAAAAAGGATGATCCCTTCAGGAAAGCAGATGGGGGAACAAAGCCTGTTGTTGCCTAGGGCATTTAGAGAGCAATTGGTGTGTTACACTGTGAGATCTGATTTCCTTTAATTACTTGAATAACAGGCAGGAAACATGCCTGTGTCAAAGAACTACTTGTTCTGCTGTGAGCATTCATTAGAAGTTGTCTTTTCATACACAAGCATCTTTCTTTGCCCCAGGGCCTGATATATACAAAGGGTTAGCATTTAGGAAATTATTTCGTTTACAGAAGTAAATGAGACGCTGATAATGATGCTATCTTGTGTGGGTAAGTACGAGCATGGCCCACTAGCTTCTGCTCCTGCTTCCTCCTTGCCTCATCGAAAACTACACCAAAACAAGTGCCATAGTGTTCATTGGCTGCTGGGACAGTTAGTTATCAGTTAGATGTTTACATTTGCTCTTTTTTCCAGTTAAGTCAGGTTCCTGGTAGTCCCTGCTCACCATGAGATTGCTCATACCTGGTGTTTGTCCAGAGGAACATGACTGGAGAGACAGCAGGCACAAGGAGGGAGGGAATAGTTTGGCATCGTGGTTCTGGTGCACCGTCCTGGTGCAAAGAGTCAATAGAAGATTTGGTGGTCCTATGAGGTAAATGACATTAAAAGTGATGAAGTCCTGCTCACCACTGAGCTGCCGACTGGGAGAGGTCCTTGGCCTGAGCTGCCTCCAGAGCCAAGGGAGAGAGCAAGTTTGAATAGTCCAGAGCAGATCCAGGGGCAGTGGGATTGTTGAGTGTTGTGGGTGATGCAGATTTCTGTCTCTGTTGCTCTGTGAAGATGGGAATGTTCCTTTAGGTGGCACAGAAGGAATAAAAGATGTGCTATTAAAAAACTTACTGAACCACCAGCAAAATGAATTTGCAAGTTGATACAAGGGAACAAAACCCTTATTTTTTTGCAGTCGCAGCCTGGTGGGAATGGAAGCAGAGATGCTGCTGCTTTGGAGAGACTTGTTTCCAGTGTATTTTCCTAATCTTAGCAAGGGAATGTGTATCCCTTGCTAAAGCAAATCACTTTTAGAAAGGCCAATTTCTGCTCAGTAATGCCACCTGTTAGATGTACCTAAATTTACATACTGATACTGAAGCTACATCTTATTGTGGTGTCTGGTCCCCTCACTCCTCTTCCCACAAGCATGTCCTGCAGCAGCTCTCTACATCCTACATGCTCTCTTTCTCTTCTGTCCTACAGAGCCATGACAAGAGCAATATCTAAGGAAGGAGAACCCAATGGGGCCACCACATCTCCTGAAGAGATACAAATGGAGGAAATGGAAGAGAGAGGCCAGTGGCGGAACAAAATGGAATTTGTGCTGTCTGTGGCTGGGGAGATCATTGGCCTGGGTAACGTGTGGAGGTTCCCATACCTCTGCTACAAGAATGGTGGTGGTGAGTTCACAGCACACGTGAGTTGTTCTGGATTTGTAGGTATAATGAGAGACATGTACATGCCTGCACCCATTTCTCCTATGTACGCCCTAAGGTACTCCCTTATTCATTCCTTCAACAAGTTAGTTCCTGCCAAAACCAGGAGGAATAAAAACTCAGGGATGAATCTAGCTCCCCACTGGTTACTCTTCCTTAAAGTAGCATTCTCAAATCTGGACTCCTAAAAAAATTGAACCCCAATAACAACTTAAGGCTGTTGGGCATCTCAAGAAATTATTGGTCTTTAAAAAATATCAGATGCTGTGAGTGATCAGAAAGCTAACATCAACCTCCTCCTACATATTCCCTTTTCCTACTCCTGGTGTCAAATCCATCTTTGTCAGGCCCTTGTTGTAGAGGAGGCAAGGCTTAGATAGTGCTGATATCCTAGCCAAGGCCTGATACACCTTAGAAGGAGATTTCTGCCTCTTCCCTTGGAGCAATTCTCACAGTGATCAAACCACTATAAGAAAAATTCATCCCCAAAACAGGTTAATTCACCTTCCCTTTTGTTTCTTTCTGTGGCTCTCCTTTTCTCTTATAGTAACACTGCAATAAGATCATTACATGGTTAAAAGTTAAAATTTCTCATAACAATAAAACAAAACGTAAGGGAATAATTGACTGTCACTAACTTTTCTCAGTGAATAAAAATCTAACTTTATAAAAGAAAAGGAGGAATAACAAATTACATGTCAAATCCAGCAATAACTTATCTTTTGTTCTTGTTCTCTAAAAACACCTTGAAATAACGGTCTGGGACTTGCTTCGTACTCCACCCCCCACTACTTTGAGCTTCCTTTCTCTGCAGACCATGTCCCAGAGGCCTTTCTTTTCCAAGGTCCCATGAGCTTTCACCAATAGCTGAGTGGTTCCACTGTAATTTTTCCCAGGGCTTCCAAATTCCTCTCCTCTCTGCTGTTGCTGGAGTTTGTCCAAATTAAACAAGAGACAATTAAACACATCCTCAAAATTAGTGAGGGGCAGGGTAAGAAATGCTTGAAGAAGATGGAATTAAGTTTTTCTTGAACCTGAGATGATTTTTAGCAGATCCTCCAATTTTCTTCTCCAGTATTTTGATGGGAGGCACCAAGAGCAAGTCAAATGGGCACAGGTTAGGAAACACTGGAGGTGCATCTGATTGAACAGCCTGTTCTGCAGTGATGCTTTGAGAGAGGAGTCATGGGTTTTGCATGGAAAATTTCTCCCTGAGCTCAGATGATATCTTTGCATAGCTTGTGCCTCTGGTACCCGGTTCAGCAGTCCTTGCAATTTGTATGCTAATTAGAGTAAGTGAAAAGACTACTTTTGTTCACTTTAAATATCTATTGAATAACATTTTTCTTTTTAATTAAACTGCTCTGGAATAGCTAAGGCTGAGATTCAGAGGACAAGGAGGCTAGGCTTGGGAAAGGTTAGGATGGGAGAGTTCTCTCATCCTCACAGCTCCCCACACTGCCCTTGCAGAAAGTATGCTACTTCTGTAGAAGGTACTTTTCTCTCTCCAGGGATCAAGGGAACCAGAAGACTGATACAGGACAAGGAATATATTTCCCATGACACTCAAAGACATTCTCATCATTGGAAAAGTTCTTGAAATTGCAAAAAAAGGCATTTTCCACCTAAAAATGCTGCATCCCTATCCCACCCTTACCCCCCAAATTTGAGACTGCTGTCCTGTCACCTTTCTCCACCTTTGGATGTTTTGAAATGGTTATACAGCTATGAAGACAGATGCCATAGAAACAATAGTGCTAGTTTTCTGTAAAGCGACCAACTGCAACCTTATCTATTGCTGCACTGCCAAATTTGATCTAATTGCTCATCATCCTGAACTTATTATTGACTCATAAGGAATATGAGTTTCCTTCCTGTTTCTGAGGGTCCCACTCAGGCTGAGGCTCCTTCAGTAGAGCAGCAAATTGAGGAGGGGATCACAGCTGGAGTTTCAGCTGGTAATTGCTATGGGAGAGTTAAGAGAGAAGACAATAGTGGTGGAAGAAAACCATCGCTGCTCAGAGACCAAAGTGGGCCGGCCTCTGGGACAAATTGTATCAGAGGAGAGGGTCTGGAATCTGCTGAAAAGCTCACCTATGTGCAGCATAATAAAGCTGTCTTGCAGATTTGGCATAAATGTCTTGCAACCCCAAAAGCAGCAGCTGCCTCTAGTTCAGGGTCTGCACTTCTCACTTCCTACGCTGCAAACATGGACTGACTCTGAGAATCAGCCTCCTTCCCTCTGGCCCCAGGTCTCCTGCAGCTACACACAGCTGTGTTTAGGGGAAATTTGGATGTTCTTTGTTACTGTAACATTGTTGGCTTAAAAACAAGGGCAAGTGTTCCTAGTTTCTCATTGTCACTGGAAGGAATGTCAGTGTGAATGCCTGTGCTGGCAGGGGAGGAGGGGGCCAGGGGGGACAGTGGCTGAAACAGGTACCCTAGTCTTGGTTACAAACATCTGAGATGCTCTCCAGGCCCTGGCAAGAGAGGTGTTCATGACCAAATTTTATTGTATGGAATGGGAAGACAGCCACCATTGTTTCAGCGAGGAAGGCAGTCACCTAATCTTGTTTGGAGGGGAGCAGAAGTGTGAAAATCTACACTAAGGATGTGGAGAGAGTGAGGTGACAGAAGGTCAGCTGTAAAAATGAGATCTCGGGAGCAGTTTTGAGCAGAGCAGTGAATGTATTTTGTTTTGGTTTGACAGCGTAACTGAAAAGGTGCAAAAAAGTTTCAGACAGCTGAACAGGGCACTAAGCAATTTTTTCAGGGCATTAAATTTTATTGTTATTTTTGTTTGTCTTTTCTTATGTTTAGTTTATATTGATCGTTGTTTCTGTGAAAAAGCCTTGCTCTTTTCTCCTTCCTCTTCCATTTTGACAAGGGTTAATCGAGGGCCATTTCAGGCTGATTTCTCTTTAGAAATTTCTCTATATATTAGCGAAAAATGGATTTTGAAGGTAGAAGTTAAACTTCTTCATTTTGAAAATGCTGGGAAGATATTCTTCCCCTATTTCCATTTTTCTGGTGCAATCTGCTTTCCAAATTTGATGTGAAATATGTCTCAAGTAAATTTATATCCTGGCAAACTTTTTACTTACCAAGAAATGTTACCAACCTCCAGGTTTGTATCCTCTGGGCAAGTGGGAGTTTTGCTGTGACCGTCATGAAAGGCAGAACAAATGCGGTTATGTGAAACAAGGACTTATTTTGTTCATCCCATTCCTGCTGAAAGCTGGAATGAGGTCAGGAGCATCAAACAGGGACAATTTCTTCAGCACTATATTTTTTTAGCTCCTTGCCTGGCTACTCCTTACCTCTAGGTTTTGGCCTACACCAAATGTAGAAGTGTTGCAGTAGCAGAAGATGTATCACCCCTGTATTTTTTTCTAAGAAATTATGGTGGTGGAGACCTTGTTTCTTTAGCAGAGGTTGCACATTTAGTTCAGTGAAATATTTATGTTTATGTAACTGATTCCAACTGTGGTCCCAGGTACCTCGCAAGAGTTTTAAGGATAAGGGTTTTGAAGAGGTTTCTGAGGCAGCATTTTACCCTTCTCTGCAGGAGCCTTCCTCATCCCTTACCTCATCTTCCTCTTCACCTGTGGGATCCCCCTGTTCTTCTTAGAGACAGCGCTGGGGCAGTTCACGAGCCAGGGAGGGGTGACTGCTTGGAGGAAGATCTGTCCCATCTTTGAAGGTGAGTCAAGTTACAGTATTTACTGACACTTGCTGACAATCAGTGATTGAGATCCTCTTTTTGACGTATTATTATTATTTTTTTTTTGTTCCTTTCTCCTTTATTCTCCCTCCTTTCTTCTCTCTCCCAGCCTTGTTATTCCTTCTGCTGCCTGCTGTGTGTGCAGGGGCAGTTCCCTGACCCCTCTTGATGTGAGTGAGGGTGTGTGGTGCTGGCTGGGGGCTATGCTGGTCCACCTGAACCATGGTCTCTGTTTTGAGGAGCTCCGAACCTGGGAGAGAGGAGAAGCAGGATGGCCAGCTTGAAGGAGGAGGATGGAAGTATCAATGTGCAAACACCTGTGTGTAGTGCAGGACAAATAGTGAGAGGAGAAAAGATTGAGGAAAACTGTCTGGTTTATCATGCTTTCCCTGCCTGCTCCCGTGCCCAGGGCTGCTGTGGCAGCATTTGCAGGCTGGCATCCGTCAAACTGGGAGAATCAGGCTGTGTGCACTGGTCTGACAGTCCAGAGACGGGATGGGGATGAGGTTAAGCCACAGGGATAAGAACCAGGACTTCTGGGGCCCTAGGGAAGGTTGTTTAATGGGATGAATATATTAGTAAATATAATTTCCTGAATTCTTCTGTCCACAGCAGAGCTTGTTAACCATGTTTTGCAGATGGAGAAACCTGTGCTCAGGCAGAGTGGAGCCTGGTTAGTTTGCTTGGGCATGCAAGTGCTATTTGAAACTCCTTGGGGAGTCTGGGACATGCTGTGCTGGAGACCCCTGTGCTCTGGCACAGATCTGAAGCTGACAGCAGGAGCCACTCAAAGGACACTGACAACCAGTTTTAAATAAATGAATTGGGCTTTCTGGTCTGATTAGTGTTCTGAGGTCTCAGCGAGCAATGGGCATAAGCAGGACCCAAAGAGCAAAGCTGAGCATGGTGTATATCAGCTGTAAGAATGTTTTCTGCCTCATTCTTTCCAGAAGTAAGAGACTCAGCTGAATTTCTTTTCTTCAAAGGCCAGAGCTGTACTTTTCTGAAGAGGAGGCACTATGATGCTGTGCCATGGTAGCCATCAGATTTTTTTTTTCAAATCATCATAAGGTTTTTCTGGCTGTTTCACCACAGACCTGTCTAGAGTTACCAACAATGTTTCCTGTCTGTGTGCACAGTCACAAAATCTTTCCCTTAGGCAGATCTTGCACTATCCTCTGGAGAGCCATGCTGTAGGTGTTGCATCCTTCTTACCACAGCATGATCAGTTTCTTGTTTGGGGTTAAGCCTCATGTGTTGGGAGTTGGTTGCCAGTCCCATCCTCACCTCCTTTGCTTTTCTTCACAGGAATTGGATATGCTTCCCAAGTCATTGTGGGATATCTGAATGTCTACTACATCGTCATCTTGTCCTGGGCACTCTTCTACCTGTTCAGCTCCTTCACTTCAGTGCTACCATGGGCCAACTGCAATAATCCCTGGAACTCAGGTATACCTTCCCTTGGTTGGCTTCTAGCTTCTTTCCAATTCCCAGGAGTTATTTGAGTTTTGTTGAAAATAATTTTTTTTGTTTGGATAAAAAGCTCTTATGAGCTAGCATGTGATGTCACCAAAAAACAGGCATTTTCTGGCAAGCAGGAGAGGTGGGTGGTGGAGTTTGCAAGCCAATCTAGAGCCCTCCTCACGTGGCAGGATCTTTTTTGCTGGGCTGGTACAACAGTGTATCTTACAGTTCCCTTACTCTACCCCATTCCTGTGGAGTTAAGAGGGGCAGTTGCTGCCACTGCCAATGCCTGAACAGTTTCCTCTGTGCACTCAGCTTTTGGGTAAATTAGGCCAAACTTGTAGGATTTTGGCAGTTCAGGTCTGCCAGGGAAGGAACCAGTAACACAAAACTCTAAGGGCACTGTTTTCCTGGTTAATCACATCTGTACAGCCTCCAAACCATTACATTCACAAGGGTTCTCATTGCTTTGTGCTCATAGTTCAATTAACTCTGCTCTGCAGAGAAGACCTGGCTTTGACTTTACTCAAGGCACTTGTGCTGATCTTGGGAAGATGGGGTAGATGTGAGGTAATCCTCATTAATGTCCTTATCAGGACTATTTTAACATGTTGAGCAGGTTTTTCTTGGCAGCAGCTTGGTTCCCTCCCATTTTCTTTTGCGTCAGATGATTAATTTCTGCAATTAGTTAAATTTCTCTATCCTGTGGGCCTTTTACTCACAGTTCCCTCTGCCCTTTCATCCCAGCAGAAGTAACCAGACTTTTAAAGAGCTGATCCAATTCCTTCAGCTCCCCTAGAATGGATTTGTTTGCAAGGAAAGCCACATATGTTCTCTTAACAGAGAGAAGCATCCCAGCAATAGCTGGGTTTCCTTGGTTTTCCAGTGGATTGTCTTTTGCTGTCAAAATGTAAGATGAGGTTCATTGGATGTGTGGCATCTTCTCTGGTTTTAGTTATTTCATAATTTGTAATAGGGTTGGGAATGACAAAGGAGAGCATGAAGCCTTCTGTGGTGTGTGCATACATGGACAGGGAATGGTGCATGATGTGCAAAGAGAATGAGATTTTCTATTCTGACTACTTATAGTCACTATCCCTTGATAATCTATATTTTGCAGTCATCTGTTTTCAATTTGGCAGGGAATTGTTCTCTCCTTCCCCTCTTCCCTTCCTGAAGACCCTCTGGTGGCTGCTGGATTGGGATTCATACCTGGAGAGAGCCAGAGTTTAATGAGATGCTCTATAGCACAAGATGAAGGATCTGTGTGCTGCCAGAGTGAGGGTTAAGGTCCAGAGGGGAAGGAACATCCCTCTTGGAGGAGCCCTAAAGAATTTCTCACCTCATCAGCTTCTTTTCTTTTGGTAGATCTCTGTGTGGACATTCTGAATAGATCCAGCCTGGACAACAGGACCTTGCCTTCGAATGCCACATCCTCAATGATTGAGTTTTGGGAGTATGTGCTTGCTTTCCCTCTGTTCAGGCTCCTTCTCATCCAAAGGCTGCAGCTGCAGGAGTCCCTGGGCAGGGGGATGCATGTCTGTAGGAGCAAGTTTGGTGCCACATGTCAGATCCAACACGGGGAACACAATGAGCTGCCAAGGAGATGGGCACAGAGCTCAGGGTGTGAGGACTGGGCACACTCCCAGCTCATGGTGTGCCTGCCCAGGGGCGCTCATGTGCACCTTCAGGGTGTGTTCCCCTTTCTGGCACTGGGGTACCTGGGTGAGTTGTGGCCACTGAGAGAGACACCAAAAGCAGGCGAGGGCTTGCTGCAATGCAAGCAGGAGTACATGTGCTGGGTGTTGCAGGTTGGCAGGCAAGCATGAGAGGCCATGGCAGATGGAAAAGCCCTCCACAGTGAAACACAAAGGGGAAGAACTTCCTTTTACCTTTGTTTGACTCAGTCCTGATTGCTGTCTAAGGGAAATGATTCATCATGCTGCTCAGGATCATCCCTGGCAAGCAGGGATCCAAGATGCATGCATGAGATGCCAGAGAATAATTTGAGGAAGGTGGAGAATTTTGAGGAATATGAGGCTGGAGGCACTAAAATACAGTGTGAGTGAGGGGTCTTACAGCAGGCCAGACAATGTCCCAGATAGGGTCATTAGTGCAGCCTGGAGAGGTTGAAATGCTGCCCTACCATTCTACATGCTACAGAGGAAAGTCTTACAAAGAAGGGGTGTCAAGGACTCACCTCCAGCAGTTGGGTTTGGGTTTTTTCCCCATTTCTGTCTCTTAAGGTACATTTGAAAGGGTTGACTGTCCTTTGTCTGTTGCAGCCACCACAGGGCACATAGAAGATGATATGTGCCCATGGTTGCAAAAAGAGTCTGCACAGTTGTGGCCCCCTTCTCCTGCCCTGCTCCTTGCACATCCTATTTAGTGAGAGCTGCGGCCCCTCTGAAACAGTTGTTTGGGTTTTCTGTAGAGAGGGCAAGGGGACACTGAGGGAAGTGATTTTGAGCAGAATGTGCAGAGGAGTTGTAAGTTTGGGCTTAGGCTTCTGGGAACTGCAGGAGTTGCACTGCTGAGCTCTTGTGTAGCCTACCTTCTTGATGGTGAATCTCCAAGGAAGGAGGCAGAGGGAAGGGCATAGGAATCTTAAAGATGATTTATGCTTACATATGGGTGCCTGTAGCATATGGGGAGGAGGAATGGTGGCCATGGGCTGATAGTGGCTTTGGTGGCCTGCTTTGGATTGAGTTGTCTCTGCTGGGGAGCTGCCAGGCTCAAGGAGACACGGGGATCAGGTATTGATTTTGGGTAGTGTGGTATGACACATTTTGAGTAGTGACAGGCATGGCACAATGGGTTTGGAGAGTGGGAGGGTTTGGATGAGCCACAGGACATGGTGGAGCAGAGATGAGTAGAGAGGGGAGCCTTAAGCAGAGCTGGGACAATTTGCATGTCTGGGAGCCCTGGGCAGATGTGTTGTAGATAGGCTGTAAAGTCTTTGGATGGAGTAATATGGGAAAAGTCTGTGTGGGTGAGTGGGGTCTGGAGTGTTAATGCTTCTCTCCCTGTCCCTGGACACCGGCAGGAAGCGAGTCCTGGGGCTCACGGATGGTATTCACAAACTGGGCACTGTGCGCTGGGAGCTGGCTCTGTGTCTCCTGCTGGCATGGATCGTCTGCTACTTCTGCATCTGGAAAGGGGTCAAGTCCACAGGCAAAGTAGGAATGGAGATTATCCTCCCAGTCCATAAGCCTCCTTTACCCATCTTATATTTCTTCCTCAATCTCTTTTCCTTCTTCATGAAGTAGAGGCAGAAGACACAGCACCAAAGTGACACTTAAAATCTGTTGAGGCCATACTGATGTACACCAGTTGTGTTTGAAACCTAAGAGGAAGAATAAATTAGTAGGTCCATCAGGGAGGGGAGAATGGGGAAAGAATTGGGAACTGAGG
Source organism: Taeniopygia guttata (assembly GCF_048771995.1). Taxonomy (NCBI): domain Eukaryota; kingdom Metazoa; phylum Chordata; class Aves; order Passeriformes; family Estrildidae; genus Taeniopygia; species Taeniopygia guttata. The sequence goes on from NC_133025.1 coordinate 70,343,294, forward strand.
GGAGTTTTGAGGCATATTTTCACTTGCAAATACCCACAGTGGCTGATGGATTCTCCCCAAGTGCCCTTGGGGAATCATCCACTCACCAATGTGTTGTCCTGCTGTGTCTTGAGGATGTTTTCAACAAGATCCTTTGCAGTGGCAGACTTCCCATCCCTTGCAATTATTAAACACTTGAGCAAAACAGACAAGCTGCTGCCTGTAGCCAGCTCAGAGAATAGATAATGAATCTCTCCTGCTTCTTTATCCTGCAAAACACTTGGGGTGGGAGAAGTGTCCTTGTTCTCTCTTTGCTGCTCTTTCTAAATCTGCAGGTTTTGGGTCAGTTCTTAACTTTCTGCATTTTGCTAAATGCCAATGCTTCATCCTGATGTTTATCCCATAGGGCAGATGGACTGGTTTTCCTTTTGGAGTGAATGAGTGTTTGATGCCTTGAACTGGGTATTAGGGACACTGCCATGGCCTTGATTTGCTCAGGACCTCTTTCTTTCCTGGAACTGCCATGAGATGGGTGGATCATTAATGATGATTGATGATTAATGATTAGCCTTGTGGGTGTCCAGGGAATGTCCCAATAGCAAAGGGGGGGAACCAATTTCTGCAACAGATTTCTTCCTTCAAATCACTGTCCACTCTTCACGAGTGTTCCCTTTCATACTTGCCACCTGTGTTTCAGTGTTAAATCCTATCTCCTAGCTTAAAACTTCACTGGGCACCCATTGCAACAGAATGAGATAACAGCTTGCTCCCCTGACTAGATTTTTCCCAGGTTTTGCTGATGACTGTTTCTTGCTGGTGCAGACTTGTTTTCCACCATGTCTGAAGGAAGGAGATCCAGGCTCCACTTTAACGGGGAAGAGGGGGTGCATGATAAATGATGGCATTTAAAACCTTGAATCTCTGTTGCCCCCTAATTTGAATACCACAGTGCCATCTTCACAAGAAATTGGGTCTGAGAGGCTGTGTGATCTGCATGGAATAATAATTGTTACCCAAGGTTCTCTTTAGCTCTCAGCCTTCTCCACTGAGTTTCTCCTTTGCATGGTTACCTGCACAAGGAGAAAGCTAAAGTATTTCAGTCAGGCTGGTTTAGCTGACTAGGTTTGGCAAAACCAGACCAGAAAGTGAGAGAAAACAGTGGCTACATATAGTAAATGGAATGGTCTTCCTGAGATTACAGAAGATTTTTCCATCACAATTTTTAGGGTACAGGGCTATTGGCTATTTACCAGCCAGGTGTTATGGACATGGTGCAACAATAAGAGAGGAGTTTTCTGTTCTCAAATATACTACAAGTCAAACAGGCCAGTTGTCTTCTCTGCAAGCTGTAATTTTGAGTATTACAGGGGCACTGTAAAAACATTCCATGGCTTCCCTCTTTTTCTTTGCTGACAATATACTAAGACAAGCATTAGGAAAAAGACCCAAGAATTCTGAGTAGGTGCATAACTTTGTACAACAGCTCCAGATTAAACAGGAGGTTATATTTGCCTAAAAGTCTGCTCTAATCACATAACCCTGCCAGATCCCTATGTTTCTGCTTCTGTGATTTAAGGAATCCAAATTTAAAGAAACCATAGTGACCTCAGGACAGTAATTTCAAATAACTCCATAAAGACTAATTTTCTTTTAAAAGCCCCTTTTTCCTCCCCTATGTTTATCTTCGTTATGCATAAATGTTTCTAAAAACTGATTTCTGAAGGTAGATTTTAATACTTGTGCCCAAAGGAGTGTCATTCTCATTCAATCAGGGAACAGCAAAAGTACCATGTACTGTGACTTATTTGACCAATTATTACTAAGCACAAAAAAAAAAAGTCATTTCAGGCCCATCACTATGAATCCATGGAGTAAACTGGCCTCCACATTACTTGGATGAATTTTAGTAATGAATAAATGTTAGGAAGTTGCAACTTGTTCACAAATATTTTGCAAATAGAAAAAAAGAATATGTTATATTAGATAAATGGTTTAGAGATGATTCATTCTACTGTAATATTTATTTATATCACACACAAAAAAGAAGTAAAAATAGGTATTACAAAAATAATGGTCTACATTTTCTTTAAATGCTTTGAGTCGCCCTCATTTTTTACCTGTGAGCTCAGAGGCATTGAAGGGATGAGAGTGACGCATGAGCACTTCTGGAAATGAGATGCCTCATAGGTGTCAAATTGGACAGCAAAAGTTGGTATTTAATTTAGAAAGCTCTTGCTGTGCATAGGACCATTTTAATAACTCATTAAAACTCAGTGATGGGAAGAGATCTGGGTTTTCTACAGCTCTTGAAAGATGAAGGGAACAGCTGCACAGCAGGGAGATTACACTGACTGGAAAGAGAAAACAAAGCAGAACAACTAGTGGCAGAGTTTTGGATGAAGAACAAAATGCAGATTAACTAAATCACCAGTGAGATGTAACCTTGATTACTTTCTTTCCCACCCCTCTTCCATGGTAGCAGCAGCAGCTACAGCCAACAGCAGAGTCAAGGAGGTTTGCTGGGGTGGGGGCCTGCAGATGAGGTGAAGTGATGCCTGCCCCCCCTCCCTGCTGACCCTCTGTCCTCTTGTTTCCCTGCCCCTGCAGGTCGTTTACTTCACTGCCACCTTCCCATATGTGATGCTCTTCATCCTGCTGGTTCGAGGGGTGATGCTGCCGGGGGCTGCTGAGGGGATCATTTTCTACCTTAAGCCAGACATGTCCAGGCTGGCAGACCCACAGGTGAGGGGTGGTGTCAGGCAAATGCTGGCCACAAGAATATTCTCAGTACTCTGGCCTTTGGAGTGAGCATCTAGCTGTCATCTATGAAAGGAGCTCAGGTAACCAGGGTCCTTAAAACTTCTGAGAGGGGTCTAGTCCCCCTACACAGCACATCCTTTTTGCTTGTGGTCTGCAGCATGTGGGTATATTAGGCCATTTCCACTCATGGGCTCAGCAAAACCAGAAGAGTATATGAAATATTTATCATGTAACAGTTATTCTGGCTGTTAAATGCAGATAATGAAGGGAGAGGTTATATCATCCATCACTTTAAATTTTTTTCTGGCCTGGTTAGCACTTTGACTCCATTAGCACCCTCCTAGGACATGAGGGGTCCCTGTGCTTGTAGAAGAGACCAAAGGCATGCATGTAACATGGGCTGTGACCAGCTGGGTTCCCTTCACTTGTCCTGGGAGCTGGTCCCTGGGCAGGGGCTGTCCAAAGGGTCAATTGCTGTCTGTGCCTGTCTGTGAGAAATCAGTGTGAACTTAGGCAGCAGTGCCTGGCATCCCAGGGATTCTCTGAAGGCTACCAAATTCCAGCCTGGATGTTTGCAGCTGGGGGCTGCTTAGAGGAAAAAGAGAATGACTGGGGAACCTGGAGATCATCAGAAAGGTGGGCTGTTTCCTTGCCTGCCTAAAACTCCCAGCTCAGGGCTTTCCCTGGGTCTGTGTGAGAGCAGAGTTGCAGCTCAGCCCACAGTTCAGCTCTCCATGGAGGAGAGGGCTGAAGCAGTGGTGAGAAACCCCACTCAGCTTTTCCCATGGAATGCCAGAGCAAAGGGGAACCTGGGTGTGTGACACCCCACTGGCCTGCAATCTCTCATCTCAGCAATTTTCTGCCCTTCACTGTGTACTGTGGCCTCAGAAAGGTGGAAAACTAGATCTGGGAGCAGGGAAAGAAGTACACAGATTGTTGATCACACTGTTATTTGGGGTGTCTCACCAGTGGCTCTGCATGGAGATTAATCATCTGGGCCATGTAGGGACCACAGACATCTGTAGTGAGAGTTTCAGAAGGAGCCATGCTATCGGGGATGCCATCTCTACCCTGAATGCAAAAGTGTGGGGTGGAGAAATGGTGTCCCCTTAAATGGGGTGTGAGAATATGATCTCCTCTAGAGCTTTTTCCTAAAGGGTTTCCTGTTCTATAGCTCAGTTTTCCCAGATAGGTATCCCAGATTCTCCATTCAATGTAGATCCCCTTTCTATCTCACAGGGTTTGTTCTCCATGATTGGAGGAATTATTGTTGACAGGGCACAGCCATTTGTTTATTTTGTTGCCACGTCTGAAGACCAGTGACCTTCTCTGTTCCAGGTCTGGATGGATGCAGGTACTCAAATCCTCTTCTCTTATGCCATCTGTGAGGGGTGCCTGACAGCTCTGGGCAGCTACAACAAATACACCAATAACTGTTACAGGTAGGAAAAGCCTGAACTCATTTCCTTCTGGAAATTTTCTCAAATAGCATAAGCTGCATCAGAGATAGGCTCTGTACCTGGGGGAGACCTTGGGTCATGTTGTTGTGACTAACGAGCTGTTCAAAGTGCAGAAGCTGCAGAGGACTCAGCACAGGGATTGAGAATGGCTGAGGGAAGAGAGGAGTCCAGAAAATGGCTTTAATAGTGCTCTCCTTCACTAGCCAGTGTGGAAATGAGAGACTGGAGGAGGGGGAGGAATGAAAATGGAGAGTACCTCCAGCCACTGTGTAGACAGCACACCCTATTTTGACAGAGTGAGTGGGCAGGGGTGACATGGCCAGCTCTGTCACCACTTGCTAGGCAGGGGAGGTGGTACAAAAGATGATGGGGCCTCCTGTCTCCAGTGCTTTACTACAACCAGAGTAATGTACTGCCAGTGGCCTTTTGATCTTGTCAAGGAGATTAATCAAGTCTGTCTGGCCTTCTCCTTGCCCTTGGTTTACAAATCTGTTTTATCCATGGCCTGACATGGAGCTCAGCGGAGCCATCAGGACCATTTTTGACACCCTCTACAGAGCCCTGAGAAGCAGGGAACTTTGCTATGCTTTCACATATTGCTCCAGCACAGATTGTAAAATGGAATTCTGCTTGGGAGACAGCAATCATCTTTCTTGTTCTCTGATAGGTGCTGCCATGGCTGTTGGTTGAGCAGTTAATACTTTCTCCTGGCTCTCCCAAAATATTTCAGTCACCAATGAAGTGGTGTGCTGACACCTTTCTCTAATTTCTGAGATGCTTTGTGCTGGCAGCTTACATCTGGTTGTCCCAAATGTGTCCACAGTGCCTGCCCCATAGCAGCTGATGCTGTGGGTCAGCTCTGGCAGATGCCTAGGCAGGATCCAGGGGTGTGGGGTTTCCAGCCAAGCCAGCTCAGAATGGTGCCCAATTTTTGCAAGGAACAAGAGCACAGAAGTTTCAGGACAAGTAGCATAGCACATCCCAGCCTCCATCTGAGCATAGCTAATAAAGACAATGTAGACACTGCCCTTGTCAGTGAAGATTTTTATTATCCTATTACCCTTGTTTTACGAGACCTGCTGAACCTGTATGTCTTCATGCTTTCAGATACTACTCTTTCTTGACTATGTTTCCTTTTGCAACCTCTTTCCCCTTCTAATTTTCTGTTTTCCTCATTTTCTCTGTTTTTTTCTTTTCTCTGGACTCTTGTCTTTTTTTTTTTTTTTATAGTTATGTGTGGTTGTGCCCCATTTCCCCACTGTGCTATGTGTAGTCCTGTAACTCTTGAACTCTTGGCTCTGCCCTGAGCATCTTAGTTCTGAAGGGTTCAAGAAAACATTACTGTTTTTTGGTAGTGCTGTCCAGTTAGGGAAGCTGAGCACAGACACAATCCTAAGTGGATCCATTCTGCAACAGGAAACCCCCATTTCTCTCTGGTCTCCTTCCTGCAGGGACTGCATCATGCTCTGCTCCCTGAACAGTGCCACCAGCTTTGTTGCTGGCTTTGCCATTTTCTCTGTGCTGGGCTTCATGGCTCGAGAGCAGGGCGTACCTATTTCAGAAGTGGCTGAATCAGGTAAGTTTTTCTGGGAGACTTCAGAGCCAAGGGAGAACAAAGAGCCTGAAGGGGAGGTTCCAAGGTGAAACCCAGGATGTTCTCTACATCCTCTATTACTATGAGTGTCTGCAGAGAAGTCTGCAGGACCAGTACACCTCAACGCAGCTTTCAGCCATGGGTGGTCAAGGAGCTGTGGCAATAGGAGCACACATGGTCATCCTGTGGTCTGTTGGCAGGTCCTGGCCTGGCTTTCATAGCATATCCAACAGCAGTAACAATGATGCCTGTGTCTCAGCTCTGGTCCTGCCTCTTCTTCCTCATGCTGATCTTCTTGGGACTGGACAGCCAGGTACAACAAACCATTCTCCTCATCTAACATGCCTGTCCCCACCCTGAGCATTCCCCACGGTCATTGGAAAGGATAAGGTGGGTCTGTGTTTGGTGGTACCTTAAATAAGTTCTCTACATTGTATGCAGCACTTTGACATTGTGAAAACTCAGAGTCAGGGCCAAAAGCAGGCCAGTGGTTATGTGGGCTGGCATCTCTGTTGGCATCTTCTCCCTGTGTGTATGTGAGGATGCCCCAGCTACATCCCTTCAAAACTGTGTACCCTGCAGAGTGAGGCAGAGCACAGAGCAGGACAGTCTGGGATGGGAAATTGGGCTGTTTTGTCCCAGCTGTGTCCCACCAGAGCAATCCCTGTGTCCTCTTCTCACTGATGTACCCATGTCTTACCTCCCATATCCCTGTTATACCAGGAACAAACCCTGCAGAGTGCAGTGTGAAACTGCTGCTGGCACGAGGGGAGAAGAGGGTGTCCTGCATGTCCACCAGGCAGATGTTTTGCTCAGGCTCTGCTCTGTTATACCCAAGCCCTTGTGCCTGGATAATCAGGCCTTTTTCCTCTGTTTCTGCTGGCCTTTGGTAGAAGCAAGACAGATTAAAAGAAAAAATGAAAAATGTGGATTTGGGCGGTGGGAAGACAAAAAGAACACTAAGGGGAAGTGCATGCTTGGGGAAGGAGAGACACTGATTTCTCTGACCTGTTTTCTCCTGCAGTTTGTCTGTGTGGAAAGCATGGTGACAGCTATTATTGACATGTTCCCAGGAGTGTTTCGGAAGAAGGGGCGTCGGGAGCTGCTGATTCTGGCCATTGCAGTCATAAGCTACTTGCTGGGCTTATTGCTAGTCACTGAGGTGAGCAAGGAGTACAGGAGCAAGGAGCAAGGGTTGTACAGCTGAGCACCAAACCCCCTGCTACACAGTTCTGGAGGCCTGGGCAGAGACAGCAAGCTTGTCTTCAATGCTGTTAATTGTCTCTTATTTCTAACCCATTAGCTGGTGTCTCTCACAGCTGGTGCTGCTTTGACCCTGTGTGACACTGGTGCTCTCACTGTATCAGTGAGCCTTCCAGAGATGCTGGTCCCACAGCCCAGAGAGGCTGCCTAACACACGGCTTTGTGCAAATACCAGACCTGGGAACTAAAACAAGCTGAGCTGTTTGAAAACAAGCTCTTCTGAGGGCAATGATCATTTGCTGGCTGCTTTCCACACAAAGCAGAGCAGCAGGAGAGGAGCCTGGGAGTAATGGCTGTGCCATAACCGTGCTGGAGCCGTGGGAAGCCTGTGATCCCAGGACCAGCTGGAGCAGAGCTGTGCTGGTGTGATGCCATGCACACGGTGTTCGCACTGCTTTGCAGCTAACAGCTGCACCTCTTCCTGCATGGTGCTGTGCTGTGCTCTGTGTGCACCACAAACTTGGGTGGGGGTCTTAGCACTCCTGTGCTGCCTCCATGACCTCTGAAGTGACAGCTAATTCCTGTTAAACCCCTGAGGCACAGATGAATAATCCTCCAGCAGGATCCTGGCTAAGGACCTGCACACACACCTGTCAATTTGAGTGACACTGTGTCTAGAGCATTATTTGAAAGGATCTGCTTGATGTGGAGAGGCTTTCTCTTGGAGAAATCACATGAAAATCATCCACAGGCCTGTACAGGTAGCTGATGACAACTCTGTAGGGCTCAGCTCAAAGTCAGAAGCAGCAGGAAAGCCACATGCCTCTGCCACTGCAGAGCTTGGAACTTGTGCAGTATGTAAGGTTGGATGAGGGTAAAACAAGATATCTTGAATATCCTTGCTCAATATCACAATTTTTTGGGTGTAAAGTTCTGCACTGCTACATAGTATTTCAAAAATTATTCTGGGAACTCCCTAACTAACAACCACACAAACCAGCTCCTGCTCTTAATGCACAGAGAAACCAGCCTAGCCCAGTAGTGTCATAAAATGGTCATGAAAAACTCTCCTGCCACCAGGCTTTACTGTGTTTTTGGAACAGAGTGATGGCAGCCCCAAGAGAAGGCTCTTCTCCCACGTGCTCTAGGTTCAGTATTTCTGCTGCTATTATTTTGCTTGCCCCACTCATTTTTCCCTGATATGGAACACTCTTGCAGCGGCTCTGTTTTCTCTACCTCTTCAACAGGGTGGCATGTACATCTTCCAGCTCTTTGACTACTATGCTGCCAGTGGCACATGCCTGCTCTTCCTGGCTATTTTTGAAGTAATCTGCATAGGATGGGTGTATGGTAAGTGGAGGACAAAATCCTGTCTTTTTCTTTATCAAGGCAAGAACGGGGGCTTGAGAAGTGAGAGTCGATAGAAAAGATCCTCAGGAGGCAAAGAAGTGCTGTAATTATGTTCTTTCTTGTCTAGTTTTCACTGTGTTTCCCTGCAACATTCCCTAATTGCTCCACATTTAGTCTAGGAATATTTCTTCTTTCTCTGTAGGTGCCTCATATTGAATATCTTGCTGTTTTTCCCATCTGCCCCTTGAATTAGAAAATCAGCTATTGAGGAGTGACTGTTGTTCTTTGGTGTCTGTCCCAGTCTGCTTACATTGTGCCTTTAGTTTAGTCCTGCCAGTTAATTTAACACAAAATTCTGGGATGCAAACTTGCTATGTGTTACTTCTGCAGTGATTCCTGCTTCTGATTTACTCAGGCTGTGATGGCACCCAGAAAATAAATAGGAGGGACTGCTTTGGCTCTCAGTGAAGTCTGTAACTGAACTACTCAGAAGCAGGATAAAACTGAACTTCATGAAGTATCAGGAGGAAACCAACTGTGTGTTAGTCTGTGCAGTAAGAAAGGTCTCCTCTGATATGCTATAGGCGATCTCTTCCTGACCACAAAGGCTTCAGTTCCCCCTGAAGCTTGTGTCAAGGCTGATGATTTTTGGGCAAAGCATCTTGTGTGTGATGCAGAGCATCTGCTCCCTCTCACTGCTTCATGGAACTACATGAGCCTCATGCCAGTAAGGATTGTGCACAGCTGTAGTAGATGACAGCTTAGACCAGACCTCAACATCCCATAGTCACACATCTGCTGGTCCCAACTACTTCAAGCAGCATTGCCATCATAGCCTCAGAGAAAGATTGCAAACATAGCATCATGTTGGGTCTCAATGGTGAGGAGTGGATGCTCATGAAGGAATACAGTAGAAGAAAAATTAGGAGTGGTACTTTCTGTGAATGTTCTTCCAGGTTTTCACAACTTATAATAGAACCATAGAATGGATTGGTTTGGAAGAAACCTTTAAAGGTCATCTAGTCCACCCTCCTGGCCACTTTCCACTTGACCAGGTTGCTCAAAGCCCTGTCCAACCTGGCCTTGAGCATTTGCAATGGTAGTGTATTCACAGCCACTCTGAGCAGCCAGTTCCACTGTCTCAGGATCTTCAGAGTTAAAAATTCTGCCTTATATCCACTCTAAACCTCTCTTCTTTCAATTTACAACTGCTAGTCCTTGTCATGTCACTACAAGCCCCCTTTATATATTAAAAGGCTGCAACAAGGTCTTCTTGGAGCTTCCTATTTTCCTGGATGGACAGCCCAAACTCTCTCAGTCTGTCTTCACAGGACAGGTGCTTTAGTCCTCTCTTAGTTTTCATGGTCCTTCTCTGGACCCACAGCTACATGTCTTTCTTCTTCTGGGGTTCCTAAAATCAGATGCAATTCTCAGCTTGTTGCACATGAATTTCCAGTGCCAGAAGTGAAATCTATTTATTTCTCTTCTGTTATTTTTCCAGTTGACTTGCTAACCATTTGTCATACACCAAATACTGCAGCAAGGAGTTCCATGGCTTTCTCAGGTGTTGTGTGAGGAGTCAGTCTCTTTTCCTTGTTCTGATTTTACCACCTGCCAATTCCATTTGGTGCCACCTTTGCCTTATATGCAGTCAGTCCCTGTGTGCTCCTTTTGGTGCTTATGGTTTTATAGAGGTTGCATTGGCTGTAGTGAGGGCTTACTAGTTTCTCCAAATGCTTTATGTATAGCAGGAGCCAATTGCTAGTTTGGATAAACTCCTCTCTTACTGAAAGCATAACCAGTCCAGCTGCTTGGTCTTGGGCTCCAGAGAATACAAGAGAAGTAGATCTGTAAGAGAGATTTATTTTAGCAAGATGTCCTTCAAGGGAAGCTCACCTTACAGCTTGCAGTAACAGACCCTGTCCAGATTTTAATTTTGAGTCACCTTCTGGCCAGTCCTTTGGGGATTTAAAGGGATGTGGAGATCCCCATCCATCTGTGACAGGATGGGGATCACCATTCTAGGTAAATTCATTAAACTGCATTATGCTTTGATGTTTAATGCCATTTTTACAATCACACAGGCCTTTTCTGATGACCCATGGAGAGAAGCAATGGCAGGCCATGAGTAACAGGAGAAGTGGTTCTGCCCCAGCAGCCTCAAAGGGAGATGGAGTAGCTGGGGATAGAGAAAGGGCCCTTTTCCTCACCACCATGGGTTCATTTGTGACACTCCATACAGTATGATTTTACCCTCTTGATCTTTTATTTTGCATCCATTGGGATGATTCTGGTCCAAAACGTAGTCAGAGGGCCAAGGTGAGGCATTACAGTGGGGGAAAAAAGTTACTAGTGCTAATTAAAGGTTTTTTTCCCCCAGCCTTGGAATTGGCAGAGCTGAGCCTCTTGCTTACACTGTGAAGAATTACAACATTTCTGCTAACACAAATATATGTTCTGAGTTTCCCTTCTCCCAGCACATACGCCAACCACCCACCACTTGGCAGCTTCACCCTGCTGCCAGGCAGCTGCTCTCCCAGAGACCTGAGGATTTCCTCTGTACTGCTCCCTGCCTGTGGAAGGATCTCATGGCACTGGACTTGCAGATCATGTTCCCTAGAGGAGAGTGCTGGAGGGATTCTGGTGTCCCCCTTCCTCTTCTCTGCTCTCCTTCCACTTTGGGACAGACAGCCCTTCTATAAGCAGGCATGGGGTTTGAATACTGAGAGTCACAATATGGTGCCACTGAAATGTGCTGAAGAGGATATTTTCCAGGCAGTCACAGCATGCACATTATGATTAGCTGCTCCAGGAGAAAGAAAGGAACTCCATCACTACAGGAAAGCTAGGGCTGAAATCATTAGCTAAAGCAAACTGATGCCAGAGGGTACCTGTGGGTGGCCCTGGGGTAAACCTGTGTTGTTTAATGATAAATCTGTCTCTGATTCTGTTGCTCACATGCAGTGTGACTACCAGCATGGTGTAGCAGCCTCCTCCTGCCTGGATCCTGCCTGTCAGGCTTGCTCTGTCTCTGTGTGCTGAATGCTCTCAGATGCCCTGGCTATGAGCAACCTTGTGTACTTCTTTACAGGCCATATAAAGGACCTGCTCTATGTGCCTGGTACCCAGAGGATGTGCAGTTGTGGTGCCAGGATATGCAGTTGTGGTGCCACCATGCCTCTGTTGCTGGCTCTTTGCACATGCTTGGTGCAGGTGTTGGTGCTGCAGGTTTGAGACAGAGAGGGAGCAGATACAAGCTTGGTACTGTAGCATGGAGCCACGGTCATCACCTATTGCAATGTTGTGGGTGACATTTGGTATAGATGAATGCAAATAAATGTAACTTGGAGAAAAGACAGGGAGATATTCTTTTTAATATATTACAAACTAGCAGAACTGTGAAACTCAGTGTTTTTTGAATGTGGTAAAGGTAAAATTAAATCTTTGCCCCTTTTAATTTGGGTCTCATTTGCTGTTTTTATAAGCTGCATAAAATGAGAAAAGCTCCATAAGGACAAGAGATAAGGATGTAAGTAAATCTCTAGTTAGGTTTGTGTGAAATTTATTCCTGTGAATTTACATGGCTAAATGATTTTTAAGAGGAGCACACAACCACTTTGAAGGTATATAGGATTGATCAGCACAAGGGAAGTGGTACCAGCATTCATGGTTAACCATCCAATGACTGCATCCCATTTTTCCTTGACTTGGAATATTGGAGGTAAAAGCAAACATCTTTGTTCACTCCAACAAAAATCTCTTTGGGGACGTTTTTATGGTTTTCTCTGCAGGAGCTTTATCTAATCCTTCTGATGTGTTGGGAAGGAAGGGCACATTGCTCCAGTATGTGTCCTCCAGCTCATAATTTGCTCAAAAAGTCTGTGTTGAGTATTTGAACTGATGACTTCTTAAGCTTGATTACTTTTTCATCTGCCTGTGAAATGTAGAATATGTCCTGTTCATATACTCTCTGAGGATGCTCATGTCAGTCCCCATTGTATATCATCACATCACCCACTGACTGCCACAGTGGCTATGGAAATTTAGGACGTGGAGGTTGTTTTACAGAGAAAAGGGACAAGGATAGGTGGAGACACATTGTAATTAACAATGCAAGTTGTGGGGTTTTCTTTTTCTTGATGGATAGATGGATGTGTGTTCTTATTGTTTGGCATTTTTGTATTTCTTTAATTGATATGTCTCTTTGACTAGATCCTAGATCCAAATTGGCAGAGAAACTTTATCTACCATGAAGTTGTATTATGAATTAATCTGTCATATATCTGACATGAAATTGTGTTTCTGTGGAAGATACTGTGCTGTGCTCATACTCTAAATTGCAATTCACATGATCTATAGCTGTCTTTTCTTTTTTCACCCTGCGGAAGATTTTGGCTTTTTGGCAAAATTAATTTTATATACCATCTCCTTTCATCTGTTATATATTTTCAGAAATGCTATCTGAATCCTCATGATAATTAGAGCTTGGAAGTTCTCTGGTATAGGCTGGGCTCCCACACAATATATATGCATGTCCCTTGATATACCACAGCTTGTTGTCTTTGCTTGAGGCTACTTGTTAACTTGCCAACTTAACATCAAGAGGTGTTCAAAATACTATTATCCTCCCCGCAAATACTTCAGAAAGCTGGGTTTAAAAGAGATTTTCTGCAAGCATTAGTCATGGGATATAGAAAATAATGCAAAGAATTAAAAAAAAAAAAACCATACATAATGTACTTTTGTAGAACTACTATATTTAAGGGAAACATAATATTAGAATTTAATTCTGATACAAAAAACCACAAACCAAAATAAAACTCACCAAACTCCAAGCACTCAGAAGTGTGGCCAGTTCTCTAGGCACATATTTTGCCTAGTCCAGCACTCTGGTGTTGAGATATCAAGAAGCAAATTCTTATCATGTTTGCAGCTGGGAACTGTGGCCTGACAATGAGCTCACAGATGGATGAACATCCCCAAAAGCAGAATCCTTTAAGCACCATGACAGAGTTTTAATAAAGCAAATACAGTATTCTTTAATCCCAGCGGTGCTTAACTGGTAACCCTTTTTCTGGACAGACTAGCTCACTTTTTTTTGTCTAATATTATTGTCTTATTTTACCTGAGGCAGTCTGGTATATCTGGTCAGTTTTGGTTAGAAAGATGCTAGGGTGCCTTATAAATGACTTTTTGATTTTTCTTCATTTTACCTCTCTTTCTGGCCAATATTAGGCTCCTGATACTTGAAGACATCCCAGAATTTATTGCAAGGTCTGCTGAAATCCACCTGCATTTTGTTGTTTCCTCTATGCCACTGCATAAGTTTCCTCTTTGGGTTGGGAAGAGTCAGTGGTTAGAGTCTGGCTGGTGGCAGGACTTCTAGGTGCTTTTCTGAAGTATATCCCGTTCCAGGGCACCATGAGATTTAGGTGGATCCCACACACTGTGAACAAAACAATCCAGTAAGTGAAACTAATGAGAAGAGAAGGAAGAGCTCAAACCCCCCAGACACCTCTCACTGGACAGTACAGCAGCACTTGCAGATGGAAAGTTTGATTTTCAGAAGAGTTTTAATTGCCAGGTTTTCTGAGTTTATGTCAATAATACAATATTCTGTGGAAGACAGGCTCTTGAGATGACAGGGGTCCTGCCCAACTCAGTGGTGATTCTTGACATGACATCCCTGGTATACCAGCATGTTTTTTACAAAGAGAAGGTTTTGTGAGGTGTTCCCCACTCTCTTTGCTCCTTTTAGCACTCTGGACTTACACAATCCCATATGCTTAACATGCAATAGCTTTCCTTTGCTGCTGTGTAAACCAGGCACCTCTTTTCCCTGTGCAGTCATTACCAGTGCATGGGTGCATCCTCTCACAGCTGCTGCTGTCTGAGGGACTATGCTTTTCTTTAGTGTCAATCTTTCTGACACTTATGAGTGAAATTAAACCCCTCCATCTCTACTTAGCCACAGATGGGCCTTTTCAATGCCAGAAAACCCCATCCCCTGCTGCTCTGTTATTAAGATAGCCGTGCTTTCACCAGCAGTAAATACCAAGGATAAAGAAAGTTTGGGATCTGATATGAATAGTGGTTGAAAAAAACAAAACCCATCTGACTTATAACTTTGTCTCTGTGCCAACGGTGGCCAAGGTGCCAACCGTTTCTATGACAACATTGAGGACATGATTGGTTTCCGGCCGTGGCCCTTGATCAAGATATGCTGGCTGGTGTTCACCCCGGGTCTGTGCATGGTAAGTGCAATTATGACACCATGACATATCACTCTGTGTCCCCAAATTCTCAGTAGAAAAGGCTGATTTATCTCCAAGGTGCTACTGTAAATTTTTCAAACTGTATGGAGAAGCAGAAGCTTGACTGTAGCTGAGGTAGCTATTTATTTCCTTTGGAAAGCCTTATGTTTTGCCTGGAAAATTAATTGAGCCTGAAAATCCAGTTGTTTATTGTGAAGGCAAAAGGAAATGTGCCCTCAAAGCCTGGAGAGGTTTGGTCGAATTACCTATGAATAGAAGACCAGTGAAAATTACCCTGTTCTGAAATTCTGGCTTCAGTCTCTGTTCCTGGGACTGCCTATGGTTCAGAAGTATCTTTCTATAGCCAGTTGCTTTCTGTGTTATCAAATCTCTTCCAAAACTTCTGTGACTGTGTTTAAATAAATTCACCCAAATTCAGGCAAGTTCTTGCCTGTTTTGAATTTACATGCTTTTGACTTTTACATGCTTTCTCAGCCAAATTCTGTTTTTGTATCTTATGTTGGGAGTCGTTTTCTTTGACCTCAGTGGGAACACAGATGAGATCTATAGCTACAACTTACAAAAGATGCCTAGTTCTTTGTCCCCAGGCTTCATCAGGACTTGAAGATCTGGGAAATTTTCAAACCAACCCAAATTGTCTGAGAGCTTTGTAGCTAGAGAGCCCCAGGAGGCTAAATCTTTGCCTGTGTGGCTCCTCCAGAGTATTTCTGCCAGGCAGAACAACAATTCTTGTCTTTGATATGAATAAATTGCTGTCTCAGTATTGCTGGACCCTCAAAGCTGCTGCCAACTTTGCTTATGACTCTTCAAGAAGCCTGAAGGCTTTACACTGCCAAGATACCTGGCCCTGGCTCTGAGAACTCTTTGTGCAGCCAGCACACACCAGCCTCTGCTCGCTGCAGCAAGCAAGGTCCCTGCTGGCTCGTGCAAGGCAGAACACCCATTGCCACCCTTGCAGAGCAGCCAGTTCTTGCAGAGTGGCCAGGCTGCTGGCCTTGGCTGCCCCTTGGCTTTCCTTATGTTCGTGTTTTGTGCTCTCTAGGGTGTCTTCCTGTTTTCCCTGATCAAGTACAAACCCTTGAAATACAACAACTCCTACGAGTACCCATCCTGGGGCTACGTGCTAGGCTGGCTGATGGCACTCTCCTCCATGGTCTGTATTCCTCTGTACGCCATCTTCATCCTCCTGAAAACCAAAGGATCGCTGAAACAGGTACTGGGATTTTGGTCACTGGGTGTGTTGCTGTTGCTCCCCAAGATGGTTCAGGATGGGCCCCAGGGAGGAGGTACATGGCACATTTCTGAGAAGGCAAGAGCTGGCAGGAGTCACCCTTCCCCACAACGCTCTGTAGCTTTTGTTGGCAATTTAGAGAGCTCAGAGAGTTTCAGCACAGCTCCCAGGCTGATCATCAAATGTCCCGTCTTCCATGCAGTGTTGCACCATCATTATCATAGACATATATATGGCATATATGCAGTGGATACCAATGCAAACCAAGTGCAAAACCAAGATCTGTTTTTCCTTTACTTCTTGTCCCTTGTAGTCCTCGGTTATGATCAGTTCTTTTCAAAAAAGTAATAGTTATTAAAGAGGACTTGCTCACAGAGGTGTAAAGGCTTACCCTGTGCCATGCCTGAACCATCCTCTTTCACTGTAGACATCTTTGTCCTTGTCCTAGGAAGAACTCTGTCTAGGGAGATGGAGTCATGGAGATGACACCTCACCTGACCCATGAAGAAAGATCTGAGTGATATACAGTACATTTAAATTTCTACACAGTTTCTCTGCAGGTCCTTCCCCATCCCCACTGCAGCTGGTTGAGAGTGGGGTGGACAGATGGAGCAGGTGAACAGGAGCATCCCTGTGGCTGTAGGTGTGACAGCCACACTGTGGGCTTATGGAGAGGAGGACCCTGCATTGCCAACACATCCAGTGATGAGCTGGGTACAGGAAATCTTTATTTGATCCTTGTCTCAGGGAAGGTGACTCCATGGCTGACATGTCTGACTCCCCACAGCTCAGAAGCTTTTGATGTCTGAATGAGGGCTTGGAGCTGCCAGAGAAGTAATTGCCCACGTGTTAGTTGCCCACCTGTTAAACATGCAATATCTCTTACTGGGGGTAAAGTGCTTCAAGCCCTTGGACTGAAACGCTGCTGGGAATAGTGTTAATGCTCATTGTAGAGTATACCTGAGGAGTGGCCCATTTCAGATCAAGGGATTTTCTGTTTGTCCTGGTTTACATGATATTAATTGAAATTTCCAGGGACTCCTCAGCTATCTTAGTATGAAGAAATTTCCAAGGATGCCTTTTAGGTGTAGTGGAAGGAATTGGCTGCTAAACCTGGGTTGATACAAGGCAGAATCAAAGCCAACCATGAAATACCTTCTAGGGTAGTTGCACCTGTTTTTAAAACATACCTGTTTTCAAAATATACCTGTTATCTTTTTCCAGTCAGAATTGTAGTGAATTGATTTCCTGACACAAATTTCCAGGAACAGTCATTGAATATCGCAAGCCATTCACTGAAAGCAAGTTTGTAATTGGTATTTATGATCAGTCACTGCTGCAAACTGATAGCTCTTATTACACTTGACTGATCAAGAAACAAAAATGTTGTTTCCTAATGTCCCTGATTAAGACAGCTCAAGCACCAAAGACTAAAAACTTACAATGAAGTACCCACAGAGCAGCTGCAGACCAAGGTCAATTTTGGAAATCACGGGGCAAATAGTTTTGAATAAATGAATAAAATCTGTGATTCTGGCAGGCACTTCCCAAGGAGTGGGAGCACTAAAATTAATCCAATGAGTCATAGATGAATTGCCTGTTCTGCTTGTGATGCACTCTTCATGGGAGTGGGCATGCACTGTCCTGAACAGCTTGCGATGGAAAAAGTTAGTAACAGTGAAAGTCAGGTTTCAGCTGGGAAATGATAGGCTGTCCCGTGGAGCTGGCAGGTAGCTGCAGGACATCAACTGCGGGATGGAAAGGGAAATGAAACCAGGAACTCAGGAGGTCATGTGGCACCAGAGAGACTTAAAAAATGGGATTGAAAAGACCAGAAATTCACTGCAGAGTCCCTGTGAGCCAGCACTTTTTGCTGAAGAGCTCAAAGATAGTTTTGCTTTTAAGAATAAACTCCTAAAAGTTTTCCCAACACTGCATACATATGTGTGGAACAGCCTGTAGCACCCTGCACTGCACAAGACAGAGGGAGCTAAGGGCAGACAGCTGCCTCACAACCCCTGCCTTCACTATCACAGTCTGGATGACTGGAAGAGGGGAGCTGAGGATGGTTTGGGGCAGAAACCAGTCTGCAGAGGGACTGCTTTACCTGGGAAATGCCACTGAGGTAGGTATTGCCTACCACCCTGTTTTGGATCACGGCAGGAGAAGCCCAGCATCTGAAGATCAGCCCATTTGAAAGTCTTCGCAGCTCCCACAAAAATCAATTGAAAGCTAGTTGGTATAGGAAAGTAAAAGGTTTTATGGTGTTTTTTCCATTGCCACAGAAAATGTCTGTTGTACTAATTGCTGGCATCCTCCTTCACAGCAGCAGGACTGTGAGAAGTGCTGTACATCAGATTATCAGTCCACAACCCAGATTTGAGCACAGAGACAGAATAATTGTCACTGAGAGCAGCTGAAGCGAACCTGCTCTCCTCCTCTGTTTCATGGCTGTTCAGCAGGAGAGGAAGAGGGAGCTGGGACGTGTGCTGTCTCTGTGCCTTTGCCCACAGCAATGGTTGTGGATCACTATTGGCTGTCAGTTTGTTCATCACCTTAATTAACAGCAACTTCCTCTCTGCAGCGACTGATGCAGCTGATTTCCCCAGCGGAGGATCTACCGCAGCCAAAGAAGAAGCACATGGTGGGACCGTCTGATCTGAGGCGTGAGGGATGGTCTCCTCCATCCCAGGAGCTGCTCAGCATCACAGAGAGAGAAACCCACTTCTAAGGCACCTGGGATGTTTCCTCCATAACCCAGACTGATTTGCTCTCTCCTTCCCAAAGTGGTTTCTTTTCCTTTCTCTCCTTCATGTCTGCGATGGAAGCATCTGGGACAATTCCTCTCCTTCCAGCCAGCTGGTTGCACCCACTGGCAACAGCATTTCTTTTACACCCTGGGGACAACTCTTCCTGCCAGCAGCTGTGAAGACTGCAGCATACTTTTGTCAGAAGCGCCCTTCATTACTGACACTGTTTGGGAAGAGAAAAACAACATTGTAGCAAAAAAAACAGAAAAAAAAAAGGTGCATTCTTGTTGGGAGGAGGAAAAGAAACCACAATGGTGAGGGTGGTGAGAGAGAGCAGAGATTAAAGGTGTAAAGGAGCCAAGTGAAGGATGCAAAAGCAGGAAACGATGGAGTGCTATCAGGGGAAATAAATAAGTTGGTTCAGAAGTACATAAGCAGCTGGAGGGTGACAAAGGAAAGTGCATTACTAGGTCACCTCTGTACAAGGGAGAGAGACCAGGAATGTATCATAGCCCATGACAAAAGGAGGCTGCACTGTCAGTAGTTACAGCTTCAGCTGTCACTGGAAGGGAAAGGAGTGACAGGGTGCTCGATGCAATAGTAGTTGTTGATGATGGCTCTCAAGGCAGTCTCAGTCTGGAAAAGGGGGTGAGGAATCACTATCTAAGGGAACTTGCTCTTGGTCAAAACTACACAGCCCAGTGAAAACACATCCATGAGTGAAAACAATAAATATTTGACAATTCTTTCAGAAAATTCATGGAGTGCAGGAAAAGTCCCAGAGCAGTTGGTAAGAAAAAGAAAAAAAGCTGCAGCACAGCTGGGAAAATGAGACCCTGAGGACTGCACGCCCACAAATTTAACTGCACTGCTGGGGCATTTTGTAGAGGAATTATAGAAGAAGTTGATGGGACTGATCCTGTGCTGCAGAGTAGCTTTGGGAAGAGGGTGGGAGAATGATTACATTTCCTTGGCTTTGCTGTGGATGACTGCTCAGGGGATAAGGAAGACATAATCAGGAGCAATAATCATCAGCTCAGGCAAGATAAAGCAAAATTAATAGGTAATACGGCTCATTGGAAACAGATTGTGTCGAATTAAAGGTTGGTTGTTGGCAGGGTAGTCAAAAATGCGAGGTAATGGGTGGGAGGAAATGTGTTTGGCACAGTGCCAGATGACTCTGTCCTGTGGAGGCTGGGGCTGTAAAGATACCTGCCAAATCCTGCTTCAATACCTATCAAAAATTCACATTTAAACCCACCAGAAAAGCCAGTGGCATGATGCACCTGGGAGCTTTGCTGTGGTCAAGGGTACATGCACTGCTGCATGGCTGTGCTGCAATATTGTTGCATCCAACCAGCCAGAGAATGGCCATCAAAATGAATCACAGATATCACAGGCTCTTTTCCCTTGTTTCTTGTTCCAAGTAATTGCCTTTCCTTGTGCTGTATGGAGATACCGGCACCAAAAGTAAGCGCAGGAATCGGCCTCATCTGTGCACCTTGGTACCTATTCCAATTGCTATGGGAACCTTATCTGCTGCAGTTTTCTCTGAGTTTAGCTGGAGAATTAGCATAGGGCAATCTTTTCCCCATTTAATTTCCTTTCCTTTAAAAACTAAAAACTACAAGCTGCTACTGAAATGAACACTGAAAGTCATGTGTCAAAATTTGTACCTCTCTGGCACATTATAATTTAAGATGTTTTACTGTGGAAGATGGAGAAGGCTGGTAAACCTCATTCACATTCCCTGCAAAGGACTGCTACACCACATAAGACATTATTTATTGTATTTTTATTTTTTGAAGAGCTGAATGCCATGCTACAAATAGCTGTGAGAAGAGCTTAGCACCCAGAGGCTTGAAATCAGGCCTCATGGTAAGCAGTTTGGTGATTTTTCCTCTCCCTGCCACCAATGTTACTCATAATTTGGTGAGGAAAACAGCTCCTCCCAATCTTGATTCTTCTACAATCCTCGGTAAGACATTTAGCCCCTTTGCTCCTGCTGCCATGCCTTTAAGATGTGAGGTAGTGTTGTGCTGTCAGAGAAGTCATGGAGATCTGTTCACTTCTTTTTCTGAGGCAGTTGAGTAATGCTGCAAAAATCCTAGATACAAACAAGTAACTCTTCAGTTTGGAACACAAACGTGGTGCTGTGTAATTGTCTGCATGAACTTGTTGCTTATGTATAATCTGAAAATATCATCCCACCTCTGTCCAGAAGCAACTTATTTTAATAAAGCTAGAGGAGGTACTGGTGTGCCCATTGAAAGCAATCATAAAATTCCCAGGATCAGGAAATTTATCCAGTTTCTTTGGATGGAATTGACAAAGTCGAGTCCAGGAATTTTAAGTCAAAGCTCAGTGACCCAGTGTCATTTAATTCTCTTTCCTTTAAAAACTAAAACACCCACATACACCCAGCTGGGGAAACATGGGGATATGCCATCAGTGGCTGTGTTTTGCTGTGTGACCCCCAGCACAATTAGAAACTGAGTAGTGGCTTGTTAAATTTATACAAATGTCTCAGGTATTGCTGCATGCATGTGACAGATCTGACAGGTCTCCATCAACCCCTGGAACTGGGCACCTCTGGAGAACTCTGAGTCTGAAACTGTTCCTGTCCTGCACACCACCTGGAATGCACTACTGAAGGATTGGTATGGAGAGGAGGGAGGTTTTTTTTCCCCTGTAAATGTTGATAATGTGTCAAGAAGCAATGCATTTGAAGCTGAAGTCTACGAGAAGGTAGGAGGTTTTCATACTGTGCTGCTCCTCCAAGCTGGAATTAAAACACTCTATAAAGAAGAAAGGACATACACCTGTAAACACCTAACTACCACTTCTGGGTTTCCAGTTTGTTTGTTGTTCTGGTTTTGTTTTTTGGGTTGTTTTTTATTTTGGGTTTTTTTCTTCATAAAAAGGCCCTATTCACCCCTCTCTACGGAAGGAAAAGACAGGAACAGAGTTTGTTAAAAAAGAAATCAAGCCAAAAGGTCTTGTATTATCCTTCTCCATCCTGTTATTCCTGTTCCCCCCCCCACTTTAGCCTTCCCTTCCTTCTTCCTTTGACAGAAACAAATGGCAAAAAAGAAGGAAATGGTCATTGAAAACTTGTACTGGACAAAATTTGAAGAAAGAAAGATAAAACTATCAAATGTCACCAGGATATCTTCAACTTTTGTGACTCCAACCCTCAACATAGTTTTTTAGGGGAAGAAGAATTGCAGTGGGAATTCTTCTTGGCTCTCAAATGTTCTTCTGTCCTCGCCCTTCCTCCAGCCCTCATCTTAGCTTTTGGGCTGGAGAGAAACCATGCCCACCATAGCCCTAGTGCAGGGGTAAGCTACCAAGGACTGGAACCCCAGCTCCATCTGAGCAAAACTCTTGATTTCCCCTGTGCAGTTATTGCAGTTTGCCAAGGGTCGGAAGATGAAAAAGGGCGGTAGGGATGAACTGGAGGAATTGAAATCTCTTAGAAGAGCAGGGGTTTCTCAGATCTTAGGCTGTGTTTATGTTGTGTGAGTTATGGGTATTCTGCAGTGGCTGTGTGGTTTGTCAGCAGTCATGAGGGCATATAGAACACATCAGGTCGTCTTGCAGGCCTTTTGCTTTATCAGGTTGCATGTGCTTGCATATGGTAATCTCTTACTAATTAGCTAAATTGTATTTGAATGGGGTAAGAGGGGAGTAATGTTCATTGAAGGAGAAGATAAAATAATATCTTATTTCAAAAATTAAAGATTAAATATTAAAGACTTGAGAGGCTGAGGAGATGTGCATATGCTGCTATCTAGTTCCCTGTGCAGGGTTGCAGGAATAAGCTTGAGGTGATAAAGTGAAAGACTTTACTCCTCAATCTGCCAAGGGAAGAGAAGAAATGCACCTAACAGCTCATGGATGGCAGTGCAGAGGTTTTTTTTCTTTGTATTGTTTTTTAAACCCACAATAACCTCTTGCCCCCTCAACTGCTTGTGGACCATGATCCTGGCTCTGGTTTGAATCCCTGAGCCACAACTGCAAAGGAGGACATGTATTTTCAAAGCAGTCTGTTCTGGTTTGTCAAGTCTGAGCTTGGAAAGCTACGTGGAAAGAAAAGGGATTCCTAGGGAGAAATGCTTTCAATGTCTGTGCAAAGCCTGATGTGGGCAATTCCATCCTGTCTTGGTTTTGGTGACATGCCAAGACCATTCTCTTAAATGCCTTTTTGATTTTCTTTTCTCCTGTTTTGTTTTGGGGTTTTTTTTACAGGCTGTAGAATAGATTCCTGGCCAGCCTGGGTTGCAGCCAGGCTGGGAGCTGTGGACTAGGATGGCTAGTTTGGACCAGAAGCATGCTTACGCTCAATCATTATTTGCTAGTGGCCACTTTTCCAAAACATGCTTTATCGAGTGTGCAGCTTTTGTTGTATCACAGTGTAGATAGTGATCTCTGGAGGAGGATGGGAGATTACAGGCCATCTGCTGCCTTTCTGGACCTTATATTCCAACAGGACATGAAATAAGCTTATTTTTCTCATGGAGAAAATAAACCCTCCCTCAAGCATAAAAGCAACCTGTCACTTTCACATATCCTGGAGAAGGGCCATCACTGTAACATCAGCTTCCTGCCCACGTTCTAGCTTTGAAGTGAGGATGACCTGAGAGCTGGAACTGGGGTTTCTTGATCAGCTCTCCAGAAGGAGAGATCTTTATGCTGGAATGCTTCAAGCAGCATGCACGTGGGTCCAGGAGCTGCTGAAGAGAACTCTGTCAGTGGCAGGGCACAGCAGTATAGATCAGTAACCCTGCATTAGCTGGGATAGTGGGAGGCAGCCTGGCAATGGGAACTGGCTGGTGCTGGGGCTCAGAACAGTGGGGAAAGCATGCCCAGGCAGTGTTAGTTTATTGTATGGTGCTTTTGTATGAGGTATTAATTCCCCAGACAGGCTAGGTGGCTGTGGCTCCCCTTGGCATTGGTGTAATGCATACATCAGTCATGGAACTGATGTATGGGGTTCTCTCTTCATGCTCCAGGTGATCCTGTCTTGTGTGTGTCTCTCTCTCTCTCACCAACACTGGGCTCTCCCACCCTGAAAATGCTTTTGCAGGGCTCAGCTTTACACCTGCTTTACAGCTGCTTTACACATTAGCTAAAGCATAAATTACCAGCCAAGTAAAACTGAGGCTCAGGAAGAGCCTCCATTTGTCCCGTCCCATAAACCTCCTTGTCCAGGAGCCCAAGCATGAGAGTCTGTCTCCACATAGGCAAGCAATATGGTCAGGCACAGTTAGATTTTCAGAACCTCTGGGTGGAGGATATTTGAAGATTTTCAGAGCATATTCATTTTACAGTATTTAGGCTGAGAAAATATTTGGAATTATTTTTAAAATTTTTATTAATTACCTGCTGTAATCAGATTTCAAAAAGTTATTTGGTGCCTATATATTTTTTTTTTTTAATATGACAACCATTCCAGCCTCTTTTGCAGTACAAGACAGGGGGTGGCATTTCTCTGGCATTTGGGAGTTTTTGAGCTGTCTCACTTTCCTGTTTCTGTGGTCAAGGGAGGGAGCAGCAAAACCTTTGCTATTTGGCCTTGGGGCACCTGTGAGTCTTCATATGAAGAGGAGAAAAGTGAAAGGGGGCTGATGCCTTTTGGAAAGTTGGAGGTTCAGAACATCTTAGATCAGTGTCTCCATGTGGGTGTGTGTGTGTGTGTGTTTTAGGGCATCTGGAGGAGAATTGTGCTTCAGTAGGTTTTGCCTTAATGACATCACTACAGTGACTTTGTAACAGAGGCTGGTGGGTAAATGTATTGCTGTCAGCATTTTGAGTTTGTGAGGCTCTGGACTTACACTATAAGTAGAGGTAATTTTTAATCTTGGCAAAATGTTCCAAAAATTTTTCCCTCTCTGGAAGGAAGGGAAGGGTGTTTTAGTGACTGTAGGCAGAAGGTGTCAGTAGCACCTTCCGGCTGTTCTGGCCAGAGTCCCTTGGGCAGGCTGACATAGGAGACATCGAGTGATGGCAAAGCAATTTCCCATCATCCAATCCTATCAATAAATGCAATTTCCCTGGAGGGTGGGAGTGTGTGAAACTCGATTGCTGCAGACAGGGGCTGGTTCTGGTTGTGTGTATCACACGGCCAAGCAGCAGCAAGGCTGCAGGCTGCAGATATTCTCAGAGTGGAGGCTCTGTCCCTTCTGATGCAGTAATAAATGAGGTTGGCCCTGTGTGGCACTTCACAGAGGAACCAGGCCTTTGCTCTTCCTAATCCTCAAGGCCTGTGTACTTATCATGATGGAGCACCTGTGGTGGACAGTGCTTATACTGCCTCTGTCAGTAACCCTCATTTGAATCTCATACCCAAATCTATCCTCTTTTCCCTCTGCATCTGTCACATTTTTCTCTCACTCCTGTGCTTTTGAGGTCAAACACAGCTGTGCAATAAGGCTTCTCCCTGTAGGAAGGCATTGCCATAAGGTTTGGGAAGTGGCATAAGCTCTATCAGTATAACTGTGCTTATGCTGATTTAAAGCATCTACCTCAGAGCTTTTATTAGCATAAGCCTCTTAATAAAGAGGGAAAAAAATCATAAGAGCTACACCAATGATGTAACTAGACACATTTAGGGGACACATTTACTTTAAAATTAGGTTGGTTTTCCAGAGTATGTGATTTCAGTTAAATCTTCCAATATATGTGAGGACACTTCTATTTAGGTTCCATTCATGCTAATTTAAATTTTTATTAAGTCCATCAGCATCAAGTTTGAGCCAAGTTAAATGTGGTGTTACTGCTCACACTGTTTTTGATGGATTACAAGCAATAGAGCTAAATCTTTCCAGTCCCTTGTGAGTCCCTTGCAATTTCACTGACAAAAAGATGATCAGGTTTTTTTAACTACATTTATCAAAACAGCCTGCAGACACAGACACACTTTCATCAATGTGACTATGTCCACTTATTATCCAAATGGTCTTTAAGCTGGAAAAATCATGCCTCAAAGTGTGCTGCTCTGGTTTAATTTAGCCTAATTTGTTTTGATTTAAATGGGCAATACTAGTCCATAGACCTAGACAAGAGGACAAGAGGTAGCCAAGACCTAAGAGAACACCCTGCAGGTAGGTATTGCTCTTACTCAAGTCCTGCCAGGAATCTTCCATGCAGAAATCCCATGGCTGGTATCTGTGATAGCTCTCACTTTCTGTTCCCAGGGCCTTGTGCTCCTTGTTGCTGTGCTGGGCATATCACAGGGACACAGCACACCCGGTGACACTCAAACACCCCTTTGGCAGAGAAGATAGCTGGGAAGAAGGGGATGAGGGGAGACTCTGCCACACTTAAAATCTGCTCTCAAATCGCACCAGGGACACCAGTGGTGTGCAGCCTCTGGGGCCACCCGGGAACCTGTGTCCCTGTGTCACCTGGACCTCGGGCATGCTGGCACTCTGAGGACTCCAGCCCTTGGAGCATGTCTGGAGAAAGCTGAAAGCAGGTGCCTTACTCTCACCAGTGCTTAGAGACTAACCAGCAACCAGCTTGGGAGCTTGCTGGCTGCTGCTGGGGGCAGGTACGGGTAATTAAACCTCATGCTTTGGAAGGGCAACTCAGGTCTGGCTTTGCCCACCAGGAAACTGAATCTGTGTCACAGTGAGAGGCTGCAGGTGTCAGCCCCACCAGAAGAGTGGGCTGGGCTAGCCACAGGAACCAACACTAGCTGTGCTGTGCCTGGGGAGGGAGATGTGATGGTGCAGAGGGCTGAGCTTTCACTGTGCTGTAGCTGTTGACAAAAGCCACAGACATGATAACGTGAGTAGCAGTGTAGCTGCTCTTCTCTCAGAAACATCCATGTACATCCTTATTTATTTCAATCAACTGGAAAAAATGGTTACACATCTAGAAATGCTTTACCGACACAAACTGGAGGTGAAGGCTCTTCATTGAAAGAAAGAATATAGAAAATGCCATAGAGACATCTTTAAATTTATGGATTTTATTTTAGTGGCCTTTTCTTTCTCTTCTACCTATATCCCTCTCCTCCCATAAGACATCTCAGGACTTATATTGATCTTAATTTTGTGCTGGGGGACTCCTGGTCCTTCAGGTCTTACTTGCTGACTGAAAGCTCAGTGCTGATAAATCTTTAGCAGAGGAAGTTTTTCTCCCGGGTGTTTCTCAGCCACATGAGTTATGGTAAGGTGCATAGGACAAACAACACAAGAAATACTGAGCTTAACAGAACTTGGCTGTTTCACACCTGACAAAATCGTACTGCCAGAATATCCAGTGACATTATCTCACTAGTTCTCCCTGTCTCCAGAGGAAAGAAAATAAATAGGCATACACCGAACTAAAGTGCTCCAACCCAATCTATTTTTCATTGACAGGTCACTTTTAATATCCCCTAGTGGTGGAAATTCCTTTTTTATCTTGTATTTATTTTCAGTTTTGTTCTTGCCATATTTCTTTTACATTCCTTCACTGTGTTCTGTTTTGTTTGTGCTGCTGACAGCAGGAGAGATTTAAAAATGCCCCGACTTTGAAGCCAGTCATCTACAGATGAAATTGTTCCTAAGGGCTCCTAGCAGCTGCAGGGACAAGTGGCATAAATGCAGATTTAATGCTAGTGGCTGAAGGTAATTGTAAATAAAAGTACTCTCTGTGAAAAGTATTGGACAGGTTTCCAGATGAATAATATTTCAAAGAAGCTGTGTACCCTGGAAACATGACTGGCAGCCTGTGGAGAGCTATAAATATGTGAGGCAAGACCTTTCCCTATGCCATAGGACTAGCTCATCCCAGCTTGACCATGAATGCCCAAGATGAGGAGTGGAGATTCTAGCAGTTTTCCTGGGGAGAAGGGGTCAGTGAGGATGGCAGGTGATTATATTACCAGGTATTAACAGTCCAGCTACTGGTGACAAAGCAACTCTGGACACCACCAGGAGAGTCTTCAAAAGGCCACCTGGGTTGGGAGTCACATAGAGTACCAATCACACAGAGTGAGTGGAAACTGGGAGGATTGAGCCCAGGAATTACCTGCCCTGGTCTCACACCTTTTCCCTGTCTATTCCCTACTGGCCACCTTTTAGGATAGGATGGCTTGGGTATTAGGAGTCAGAGCAGACCTGAGCTCTGAGCCTGCTCAGGGAGGAAGGAGGCCAGCCAGCTTGGCCCCCACTGCAGGTTGGCAGGGTTGCTGAGGAGGAGACCATGCTTTAGACTGGGCTCAAAAAAGCAATGCCTGCCAGCTCTGCTCTGCTGGCCAGCTTTGCTTCCCTTTGGAGGTGGTGGACTTGGTGGGCTTAGTCACCAGAGCCAAGCAGCCTCATATCTCATAACAGCTCTTTTTAGTGAGTACAGCCCTATTCCTCTGCAAATTATCCCTGACTGATTATACTTTTGCTTATTTTGCAATGATTGTGTTAATGATTTTTGCAAATGAATTTTTAACCAAGAGATGTCTAGCCTGATTATTTGGCTGCTTTCACCACTGTCATCACATCCAATAGCTGTTATTTAGAAAACACTCTTTGCATTTGTGTTTACTCACACAGATTATACAGTGGGGTTGGGCTCTTTTGCTGGATATTTCTCAAAACACCAAAAGCTTTGGAGGTGGCAGCCCAAGTGCTTTGAACGCAAGTACTGAAGCCAGTGAGTATTTGTCTGAGTATCTGCCAAGCTCTCATTTTCTGGGAATACACTGGTGAATCATAATTTAGTCTCATGAACATTTATGGAAAACAACCAAGAGAGCAGCTCCAAATCCCATCCTTTCAAATGAAGTCTGCTTCTCTTCTAAGGCATGTTCCCAAATTCATTTGGGTTTACCAATCTGTGCCTAGTTCTTGCCAAGTAGGAAATATCCATGTGCTATCTTCTTTTTGTGGTCCAACTTCCATTTTTTTTCTGGAAAAGCAGGGGTTGCTCAGACTGGTGCTGAGAGACATTATTTCTCTCCAGCACCTTTTATACTCACAGCCTTCTTCTGCCTATAACTCACACAACAAATGTGATACAGAAAACACTTGTGGCTTTCAAATTTAGTTTTTACCCTTCAGTGGAAAGGTCACTTTCTGTCCTGTTTTCTTTCCAGACTAGAAGTGCGTGACGTGGGGAGGTGGTTTGCTGTGCTTCCTTTGAAGGGAGTCTGCCTGTGGTAGAAACTGGTGTTTCCAATGGACCCACTGCAGTTCTCAGGTGTTCCTCAGCCAGGACTCTGTGGA
Organism: Taeniopygia guttata; assembly: GCF_048771995.1. Lineage (NCBI taxonomy): Eukaryota > Metazoa > Chordata > Aves > Passeriformes > Estrildidae > Taeniopygia > Taeniopygia guttata. The sequence continues at coordinate 70,372,110 of NC_133025.1, forward strand.
GAGCTGTTAAAACACATATAACTGAGGCTGGTTCCCTCAGACCTGAGAGCTCACCTGCTCTGCAAGTAAATTGCTACTGTCTGTCTCTATCTTTTTATTTTAGGAGATGTCACATCAGCAGTTGGTCTTGAGGAGAGATTGAAGACTGAGAGAGAACAGTGATGGATGGACTAATGCATCAGGAAAGAGTGAGCTATGATATCTTGATAGCTGAAGCTTCACTCTTTCTGACAAAGGGGGGCCAGGGGCTTTGCTGCTGCATGCCCTCTGAGACTATCTATAGGTACCTACTTTAATTTGGTTGGTTTGGCCGAAGCAAATCTCTGTCTCCCAGTAACACAGCATTAAACTGAAAAAGTTCCCACCCTGTTTAAGTTCTGTGGGAACTGCAATGCAAGATGGGCAGATGAGGGAGAGCTGAGCCTCCTACATGGCCCAGAACATGCAGGGCTGTGCCTGCACACTTCCCAGGAGACAGGGAAACATGCCTCTGCCAGCTCTGCTTTCACCAAGAGTTGCTTCATAGAATCATAGAATGGTTTGGGCTGGAAAGGTCTTAAAGATCTTCTAGTTCCAACCCCACCACCACAGAAAATGCTCTCCAAGACAATGTGAACCTTAGTTCACCAAGAAGTGATTTGATCTTGTATGTGTGGGGCTGAGCTGGCAGCAATCCCAGCAGTGTTCCATGGCATGGTGGGCAATAATGATTTCCCTGTTCTGCACTACATGCTCCCTGTGCTTGCAGGTCTGGCCAGTGCAAGCAGTGCTCAACTGCAGAAACACAGAATGGAGTAAAGGCAGCACATATTCACTAATTTTTTATCCCAGCTAAGAGCCTAAAGGAAAGATTTCTGAGACAGATGTGGTTTACTTCTCTGTTAACTCCATAAGCTGCTAAATAAGAGGTACTCAAGCTCCCAGAGTAGTGGGGGGCACAGACTCCCTGAGGATGAGAGGGATGGGAGTGCTCTGTCAGACCCATAGCTTTCTTCCAGAAGGGATTGCCACTCACTGCATTTGCAGAAGGTCAGAGAGGATGCCTTTTTGTCGGGATGCCTCCAGCGTGTGTGCTGGAGAGCCACTCAAGCTCTCAAAGCCCCCTGGGTTTACCCAGTGAAAATAATTTTCTTTCTCCAATTTCCCTCCTGCCAGCCTTCCTAGCACCACTGTCTTTCTCCTTTAAGGGCCAAAAAAGTCTGATGGGGGTCTTAATGCCTCCTCCATGCTCCTCTAGTGACCACTTAGGCAGAAATGTGATCTTCAAACATATTCTGTTGGCAGGATAATAGCACAGATGTAGGTGGCAGCGCAAGCAGCAGCCTCAGCAAAGCTACAAGGCAGCAGGTTTTCCCTCCCACCCCTATGAGGCAAGGGCTTTGGCTCATGAGTTGTGACAGGTTTTGGGTTATTGGGTGGGCTATTGCCTGATCCAAGGGGGCAGGGGGGACTTTTAAAGAAGGAGAGTTTTGAGAGCAACTTCTCTCTAATCCCAGTGGATGGAAATTATCTTGGGCCCCAGAAAGGTCTGAGAAGAAAGAAAAGAAAGGTTCCACACAAGCTGTTTTAGAGACAATGACAAGATTTACACACTTAACAACTGGTTATTCACATGTGGCTCCTTTCCTTGGCTGATGGTTGGTACCTGCCACTCCAAATGAAAGTATCCATTTTCCTGCAGATGACCCCTCCATCCCAAAAGCCTGACCTATAGTCAGGAATGCAATTCATCCTTGCAGGAACTGCTGCAGCAATATGGGTTCAACTAACCCCTTGCAACCCACTTGCTTTATGGCTCCCCTGTTCTTTGGCATCAGGCCTTTTTGCTTTGTCCTCCCTCCTGCCCATGACCTTGGAGCCTCTTCTCTCTCAGTGACTGTGATTTTCCAGTGGCTGTGGGACCCCCCCGACACCCACGACATGCAGGGTGTTGATTTGACTGGACATGAGCGCAAAGCTCATTAAGGACTTGTCAATAGTTCAATGAGAAGCAGTGTGGGGTGAGGCAGAGGGAGAAGGGCCGTGTGGCAGGAGGGGCTCACTGCTCCCCTCTGCGTGTGGGAGCAGGTCTGTATGTGCATCCCTGGGCTGGTGTCTCTGTGAGCAGCTCTGCGTGCCCAAGGGACCTGCCACCGGCTGGCATCAAGAGGCAGGTGAGTCCACTGGGTCAGCAGTGTCTGGTTTTGGGGTGTGAGCACTGGGGGCAGAGAAAGGAATGTCAAAGCAGTAGTGGCAAAGAGCCACCTGCCTGCACTAGCATCCCTGGGAAAGAGTGGTGCAGGTACTGGGCTCTCCTCCATCCTTACTGGGTTGGATGTGGGGCTGAGTGGCACAGCACCCTGAGGACAAGGCAGGTTGTAGGATTGTTCCTGTCTTCCAAAAGGTGATGGAGGGCTGAGCAAATGAGGACAGCCCTGCCTGGTGCTCAACTGGAGCAGTATGAAGTGGAGCAGGTTTTGTCCAACTTTACCTACAGCTGCACCACCGCAATGCCTAAATTTCTTCTGTCAGTTGCCATTGCAATATCCCCTTGGTCAAGAAAGACACCAGTTGCTGGGAAGGCAGCAGCTTTCCCATCTGTCATTCCCATGCAGAGCTAACTAGATTCCCATTGGTGTTAACAGGCAGGTGCAGCAACCAATCTCCAAAACCTGTTCACTGGGCAAAATCCTGGGCTGAAGAAGTTGTTTCTGCTGCAGTAGAGAGGTGGGGCATGAACCATCTCTCCCTTATGCTGCAGTGGGGGTGCCTGGGAAGGACCTGCAGGTGCTGCTCCCTGCCCTGCTGCATGAGCAACCCCCTGCTTCCATCCAGGGAGCTGTCAGAGCACGAGGGGACATGACTGTCCCAGAGCATGACCTGAAAATGGTACTGGGGTCCCTAATATTGGGAAGCTTCTCACAGTGCCTGTGGGCTGGGAAAAAAAAGTAGTGAGTGCAAATGATTGCTCAGTAAAGATATTGTATCATCACTTATGTGAAAACCTTGGGCAAGCTTCTCTGGGGAGGGTCTCCAGTGGGCAGAACTCTGGGAATGGGTTAGGTGATACGCACACAAGAGGCACGGGCTCAGCTGCCCCTCCCTGGGGGTGGGATAGCTCCCCAGCCTTATATGTTTCAGCCCCAAGGATCAAGATATGATGCACAGTGTTCTAGGTTCTTTGTGACCCTTCACAAAGGTCCTGCAAACTCTGATGGTCTGTGGCAGTGGAGCTCAGCTTCCTTGCCTGTATAGCTGCTGGGATGTTTCTGGGACCTATGTCCGTGCCCTTCCTTCCTATTTATCTGCAAGAGATTCTGACTCTGTAGGAGGTAACTCACTCCTTCAGTGAAGCCATCCTATCTCTCCTCTGTCTCCACAGCACTGGAGACATGGACAAACTCACCCATCCCTTCCTCCCTCTCCTCCTACCCTCTCCCTGCTCCCTATCTCCCATGAGTGCTTCTTCAGCTGCAGTCTGGATACCAAAGTCTCCTCAGTTTGCTGGTGACCTTGCTGTGATTCTGCCAGCACCTGGTAGAGACTTCCAGTACATTTAATTTTGGTTCTCTCCCCTCCAAGAGAAGCTCTGCAAGAGTTTGGGATTTTGTTGCGCGGAGAACAAAAGCCAGGTTGAAGACATGCAGCTGGAAATGCATTTTCTTATGAAGAAACTTAATGGGCACAAGGAACAAGCAACTAATGTCCTTATACTGCAGGTGAACACCCCCACGACACTGAGTCCTGTTTCCTGGGGATAGAGCAAGTGGGTGTTGTGTCTGGCCCCTGTGGAGATGCTCATGTGGCTGTTCCTGGTGCTGGAGGACCAGGGTCTGCATCCTGGTATGGACCAGCTGTGTGGGATGTGACTCGAGTCTTCAGCCAAGGCAACAGGGACAGGGACAACAACCTTTCCTTCCTCCACTTTATCTCCTGATCACAAGCCTGATGGAAGAGCTGCTCCTTTTCCACTGCTCTGTGGAGCTTAGCACAAGAAGTGAGGCTAGGAGAAGATCTGAATGTTAAATTGGTAGAGATAATGCCCAGCTAGTTGCAGGTTAATCCTGGAGAGCAGGGGATGGTGCTCTGGGTAATGAGCATGTTTTCCAGGCTGCTTTGAGGAAAACCTCAGCCAAGGGCCTGGAGGCTACCAATGCTCTTGCAAGGCTCCTGCTAAGGCAGTTGGCACTGCTGTTCTCTATTTTTCACCCCCAAAGAAGCCATGTGATCAAAGAGAGCCTTGTGGCAGCCTGAGGGCTCTGGAGCATGATTATCTCTCTGGTTTCATGAGTTTGGCATCTGAGAATGAACACAGATTTTCTCTTCAGCTTGGCTATGCTGCAGCAGGCAAACAATGTTGTGGTCTCCATGGTGAGGCTCTAGTCTTTTTGGAGCTGTATACTTGTGCCAGAGTCGTGACAGGCACATTCACAGGTGCCATGTTCTGAATGAGGTGCTTGGTAGCTGCTGTGACCCTGCCCAGAAGGAGCAGGGGGAACGTCTTTGATTTTCTCATTCTTTTCCTATCTACCTTCCTCCTTGTGCTGTCATCTGATTGCAGTAGCAGAAATTTGTTGGGGCAGTGCAGGGTTTCAAGGCCAGCAGGTGCTGGTCAGTGTGGAGCAGCCTGAACTTGTCTGTGCCATGTGGATGGGTCATTTCCCAATCTGAGCTTCTCAGCCCCAGGGACAGCCAGTCCTTTACTCTTCTGCCACACAAGGTGAGAAGAGATTGCTCCCTGCCAACTTAAAGCAGACCCTAGATCACTCTCATGCTTGTTTCCGATCTTTCCTGCACAATTCTTTTCCTTATTCAATTTTATCTTTATTAAATTGTGGCAATGAAGTCCAAGGTGACTTTCTCAAGTCTGCCATTACTTTTCTTTGCAACAGAATTTTGCCCAATCTACTTAAGAGATTAATTTAAAAAAAGGAGCAAAAACTAAATAAAACCCAAACAAACAAAAAACCCCAAACAACAAACAAACAAACAACCCCCCCCCCAAAAAAAAACCAACTAGCCAAACAACAAAGAAACACAAAAAAACCACCCAAAGCACACTAAGACAAATACAGCAAATAACCACTGACATCACTTGCAGTATCTCTGGAGCTGCATCAAATGCAGCTTTATGTGTATGAAGTTATGATTTCTTCCCCCTCATGCACTGCACAGCCATGACTTTTGCACAGCACTGATGAGTCCTTGTAAGACAGGTCAGTTTACCCCTGGGAATGCCAAAGTCTCACCCAGGATGTTGCTTCAGATCAGGATTTAAGCTAAAATCTTGGCTCAGAGGCAGAGTTTTGGTGAGGTAGTAGCCAGTGAACAGTAACTCAGGCCCCATCGACCGAGCTGTGACCGTGCAGCCTCTCTGGAGAAAAGAGAGAAGGGACCAATGTGGATGCCTGTCCACATCCTGGACACCACTCTGGGCTGTCATGAACAGGCACAGGAGGTACAAACCAAGTGAGGAATTCCATCTGAAACTGCCTTCTCTGTGTCCATTCTAGGCATTTCTGCCCCACTGATGTTCTCATTGAAGGCTCTGGGAAGGTTTTTTCCATCAGCCTCTCTAGAGTGGGACTGTGCCTTACCAAGGAACAAAGCAGGTCATCCCACCACCCTTCTTCTGGAGGAGCACTGACCTGCAGCTCTTCTTTCCCTCCATTCCCTACTTCCTAAGGAACTTCTGTGAGAGCTGTGCCCTTTTTTTGTGCACAGGTGAAACTCGACAGTGAACTAAAAAGTAACGGGGTTGGGATCAGGCAGATGGGTCTTTGCAGAATAAAGCTGGGCTAAAAATGTCCATGTTTCTTCAGGCAGGGCAAAGGAGTAATGCATCAAAAACTACCTATGTCATGAAACTGGCATCTCAGTGTAACAGGTTGCACTATAGAAGAAAAGAAAAACACTTTTAAATTTAATCAAGACATTTAAAATAAGCAGAAATAGGCCTTTAATCTTTTTAATGCTGTACTTTCACTGAGGAGGATGGAGACAGGGATGCCTCCCTATTTGGAAATGTGCAGTCTACTCAGATGCTGCCATGAGGGAGCAGGATCTGGCCTGGCCTTGGTCCTCGTGGTGCTGTGGTGGCTCAGACTGGGTCAGGACGGTCTGCTAGGGCCGAAAAAGAGTCCTGCCATCTCTCTGCTTCCTGAGGAAGCTTCTCAGGGACCAGGATGAGTTTTAAGTGAAAGAATTAAAATGGTTCAGAGGCTGCATCATTTGCATTTTCTGAAAAAGGCACGAGCCCCTGCTTTCCGTAGGGACAGTGTTAAGGTGATGGCAGAAGTGGTGAGTGAAGCACAGCCTGCGGCCAGGAGCAGGACTGCGATGCTCCAGCTCTGAGTGGACTCCATGTGGGGCCAGCACTCTGCCAGAATCCTCAGGCTCCCACAGGGAGCTTTTCCCCACACCCTCCAGCTTTCACAGATGCAGGAAGCTCCAGCATATACTGCTGCTGCAGTGAGCAGAAAGTCAGACTCTCTGCCCTGATCGGCCGGTCACGGCTCTAAATGAGACACACGAGCCTTGGGGCTACTTGGCTGTCATTAAAATGGTGTGGATAGAAGGACAAGTCTAATTGACTAAACAACAGCCTGCACTGTGTAACTAAACTAATTGTGGCTCTACCTGCATGGGTCAGAAGTAATTTGTGTGGCTGTTAAATCACTGACAAATAAGGGGTGGGGAGGTGTGTGAAAGTATTTCTTACATATGTTTCCATAGGTCATTTTTCTGTTTAATTTTGGGCAATTTTATACCCTTGAAATTTTTGGTTTCTGTCAAATTTGAGAGGACTGTTAATATTTGATGCTGAAGCAAAGGAAAGTAAAAAGGTCACTGTTGTTAGCAACAGTGTTTCAGGAGGCAGAGCTTCAAGTGGTGACAATACTTTCTCAGTATTCACTTTTCTGAAGCAAAATCCCTCAAAAAAAAGGTGGTCTGTTTGCCAGAATGCATTTCAGTCTGGCTCTGCATCCACTGGGTAAAAGGCAATTGTTTTTACTGAGCAGCAGAAGACCAGGCCTTCTATATGACTAGGTGAAACACAGGTCACTCCTTTACTGCCAGGAATCTATGGCATTAGCTTTCATGGATTGCTTGGAAAGTTCTCATTCAACTTCTTCCAATGGTGCATTTGGAAGAAGCTGAATGAAAAACCTGCTCTAGTATCATGCTGAAACTTTGACCTTGTTTTCAAGTCCTTGCAAAGTAGAGCCACCTTCATCTTGTAGCTCTGCTCTTATTGATTATTATTTTGAGTCCTTCAGGCATTTTGTTGTGCCCAAAGCACCGTGTGCTTTTCAGAACAAATAATCTGACATGACAGAGAACTGCTGAACTGACTCTGCTCTCTCTGTGCTGTCAGCACAGGACAAAGATTTGTGTTTGTGCTAGAGGAGACACGTGTGGATAAGTGGAGGGGCTAACATTTTGTTCTAGTGGGACCACTTGTTCAGCATGTGAGCAACACAGGAGTCAAACACTTGGCCTGGGGTGGCTGATGCCTCTGTTTTTGCTGGTCTAGGGAAGGACATGGCGCAGCTGGGCCGTAGGACATGCACAATTCTTTCTGTCCTAATCATCCATCACTGCAGAGAGACAGGACAGTAGGTGGGATGGATCCTCAGCGGGACCCTCTTGCCTGTTTTTCTATTTCTTGACTGTGAAGAAACCTCGATAAATGTATGTAGCTTACTCTTTCTGAGCTGGAGATGAAGGACCTCACTTTTCAGGCAAGAAGAAATTGCCAGTGTGGTCTACTGCTCCTTTATCATCTTACCCCAAGTCTAGGAAATATGAGGTGTGACCATCTAACTGCAGTATCACCCCAGAACTGTGGCAACAGGAACAGGGAAAGAGCATAGGGAGAGCAGGATATGGAAATACTTTTTACAGACAGCAGCTTACCTTCTGTTTTTTGTCTACCAAAGAAAAAAGTGAGTCTAAATGGCTTCTGCTGTGTCCAATTTGTTATTTCTCCAGGCATAGCTTATTACTCTGACTTAGCCCAGCTACGAGTTCTTCCCAAGGGTTTTGGTGCTATTTCTTTTCTTCTGATTTATAAATTTTCTTTATTTTACTTTCCTCCTACATGTTCTGTATAATTTTTTCTCCCTGCCTTAGTGAGGAGCCAGGAGCTGGTGTGATAGTGCTATCACAAGGTGTAGGACAGAAATGGGATCTGTCAGCCAAAGCCTCTAAGTGTCCCACAATGGTCTCTTCCAGCATCTGCCTCATGGGCTATGTGAAATGGTCTCTTCTCTCCGTTTTCATGCTGCCACTTACTGCTGGGCTTACAGCAACCATCCTGGGGCTAGAGGAGTGAGGGTGAGGCTTGGTGTGGGCTCCACAGCTCAGGTAGTTTGGTAACAGACTTTGTCCCACAGCAAGGGGATTTCTGGCTTCTCCACTGATTTATCAGAAGGAATTACAGTTATTTCCTGGTTCAGCCATTCTCTTCACAGCTGTTAGACTTTTTCTAACCTCAGTGATGAATTCTGTGGGGGAACAAAATCCACCTGCTGTAATCATGGGATGCCTACTGTAGTAGTAAGGAGTGCCTTACTGTAGTAAGCAGAAGTGATACTGCCATTGAGCCTGGACTTAGGAGACCATCTCTATCCAGTACACCTTAGAAACGCTAGTTAATGAGTCCCCCAAACATCCCATGGGACTAATGAGTACTGTTTCTTTATGAGAGTAGACTGCCAAGTCTAGTAAGAAGCTCAAGCAAGGTCAGCTTTAATTGCTAGAGCTGACACTTCTTAACAGCATTGATTTGCTTCCTGATATACTAATTTTGATTTTCTTTTTGTTTGTTTGTTTGTTTTCCAATGTTTGCATCTATTAATGTTTTGTCAACAGACTCCGCTGGGAGATTGTAGCACTGACCATCCTCAGGACTCCTGGTGAGGATTAAATTTGTCTCTGTAAAATGGGCTGAGAAGTGGGTGAGAGCAAACTCCATGCCAGTCCTGTCTTCTGTGCTGGCTGAGGGCCAATGCTGATGGGAGAGGATAAAACCAGGAAAAGTAAAGAGTGTTATTTCCTTGGAAGAGTCCCTCAACCTCCAACAACTTCCAGCTCAAGATTTTGCAGAATTGCAGTAGTAGATTCTGGTGGATTTTCCTTCCATTATTTATTCCCTTAATTTCATCTTCTAAAGTCATATAAACTCAGCATGTCCTGCAGTGGGGAGTCTTGCTCCATAGCTGTACATTTTCTGGAATATCACCTCTTCCTCTTTTTGAATATACCACCTGCTGGTCATGGTTTAATCCCTTGCAGTTCTTGTGTCAGAAATGGTGAATACCTAGAATGGTGTAGTCTATGACACTGATACATTTATAGGCCCCTGCCAGCTACCTCTTCCACAGAACAATGGATCCTGTTTGATTTATACTCTCTTCACATGGAAATTACTCCACACTTTTAAGCAGTTTTTTGGCTCTCTTCCATGCCTTTTTCTTTGCAATAGCTTGTGTAACAGGAAAAGAGAACTGCACTTATTTTTCAAGACACAAGAGCAACATTGGGTTAGACACAGGTGTAGTAACATAGCTTGCTCTTGCTCTCTTTCAAATTGTTTTGATGTGATGGTTATATACTTCTTAGGAACTAAAATCAATGCAGGTATCAACTAAATTTTTTAGTCAGACTCATGCAATTAATCATCATGACTTTGGAGTCCCGACTTAATGGGATTTCAGTGGTTCACAGGCTGCCTCTAGTCACAAGGAGCACAAGCTGAATACACCTGGGGATTACAGTACCACATGCAACATGGTGTACAGGGAGGAGCTGAGCAATTGCCTTTGCTGCATGCCTACTGGTCGCAAAGCTCTTCCTGCAGAGCACTGGGATGAGAAGCAGATAAGATGAGAGTTGAGAGATTTGTTATGTAATGGTAACAAGCAAGTCTGACACACTATATTGACCCAGGACACCTTCTCTCCTTTCTCACCAGGAGCTTTGCCCAGTGCTTCCCATCTTGTCTTCTCGTGGCCAGGGCAGAAACTGCCTTTCCTGCTCCTCCAGCCCTTCAGCAAGAGTGGACGTACTTCTGAGACACCATGGGCAAGATGGACAACACCTCTGTGGAGCTGAGCTCTCCCTCTGAGGTGAAGCAGGCAGCCCTGGAGGAGCCAGAGCCCATCAGCCCTGAGGTTGTGAGCACCAAGAAGAAGAAGAAGAAGGAGATCCCAGACAGAGGTTCCTGGAAGGGGAAATTTGACTTCTTGCTGTCCTGTGTGGGCTATGCTATTGGTCTGGGCAATGTCTGGCGCTTCCCTTATCTCTGTGGCAAAAATGGAGGAGGTGAGAGAAATGCACAATGAGCAGCCTTGTACCCGAGCAGGTTTTGACTTGGTGTGGGTTTGGGCAAATGGGTGGTCCTGAGTTATTAAATTGTCCGGAGGCAAGTTTCCATGATCTGTGGGTTTTACTAGCAACTGTAGGCTGGGAAAAAACAGTCCAAAGAAACAAAACAAGCAGTTTGAGTTCTGTCATGCTTGTGCAGTCCAAATTTGCAGGGCTACAAAAAAAAAAGCAAGCATGTAGGAACTCATTTAATTACAGGGAGGGCTATGCAGAAATAGGTACCCAGTGGGTTCTCCTCAGTCTAGCGTATTCTCAAGGGAATTCTCCCTGCTCAGCTACAGAATTTCTGCACATCTTGGATCAACTCAGAAAACACACTTCTGTGCCTCAGCTCCCCTCTCAAATGGTGCTCTTTCTTCTATCTTGTCAGGGAGATGCTTTTGTGGAGGGGAGTAGAGGCAGGCGTCAGTAGAGCAGAGGTTCTTTCTTCTCACTCCATGCTGAGCTCTCCCATTGCTTGTGCCTGTTACTAAAACAGCCTTCCTTCTCCCCTTTGAAGAGCTGCTCACTTCCTTGAACCATTTTACAGACTTCCCACACAAGTCCAACTCCTTTTCCTTACCTTTAAGGCTGTATATATAATTTTAGGGTTTGCCTGCTAGTCCTCCCACATTGCTCTTTGCTTCCCTCTTAGGTCTTCCTGGCTTGGAGTCCCCATCCCAAGTGACACCCTCATTCATGCTGCTCTGAGGGTCTCTTCTCAAGTTCCTTCTCCGTGTCTTTTTTATTTTCCTTTTGCCTGTGGCTCTCATAACTTCTCATATCCCCAGCCCATTTCTGCTGTTGCGAGCAGCGTAGGATGCTCTTCTCCTCCAACCCTGGAAAAGAGGAGAAGGGTCTTGTTCCCTGAAGCAATGTCCATTTAATGTCATGGCATTTAAGGCTATCTGGGACCTTTCTCTGAAGCATGTGGAGTGAGTGCCAGCAGGAGACCAGAAAGTTAGCAATTTCAACAGGAAGATTTCTAACTGACCATGTTGTTTTCATAGAATTGTAGAATAACAGGATGGTCAGGGTTGGAAAGGACCTTAAAGATCAGCCAGTTCCAAACCCACTGCCAAGGGCAGGGACACCTTCCACTAGGTTGCTCAAAGCCACATCCAGCCTGGCCATGAACACTTTCAGGGATGGGCATCCACAGCTTTGGGTTTTGTGGAGAGGTGGAAATGCGCAGCTGAGCTGAGTGAGGTTTATGGGAACATCCAGGCCTGCCCTGGGGAGCCTGTGCCACCAATGCCAGAGCCACAGTGCAGGTTTGTCACCTTTGTCTGGCCTAGGTGCCAGCACTGGTTGTTAGCCAGCATCTCAGCATCTCCCCTGTGGCTGCTGTGTCAAGTCTCACACCAGCTCTGTGCTGCCCGTGACTGTCTCCTCACACTAACAGGTGGAGATGACAACGCCTGTAATTAGATGAAGCTAAAATCAATCCTACATGTAAAGTCAGCTGAGAACCTAGGACAGAGCGTGCTGCAGAGGTGTGGAGCGCTATTATTCGCATTAGCAATGGCACACGGGGTGATCTCTGCCCTGACAGCTGCGGGCACGCAGAGGGAGCCGCCGGCTGCGAGCAGAAACGCCAGGCAGATGAAACGGGGGAATTGGTTCCTGCCGGCTCCCAGCACCCTGCCTCCCCTGCCGCTCCGGGGCAGCCTGGCTAGCTCCGCCTTGTCGCTCTGAGGAGCGAGCGGAGCCGCCGCGGAGCCGCCGCGGAGCCGCCGCGGAGCCGCCGCGGAGCCGCCGCGGAGCCGCCGCGGAGCCGCCGCGGAGCCGCCGCGGAGCCGCCGCGGAGCCGCCGCGGAGCCGCCGCGGAGCCGAGCTGACGCAGCCGCGGAGCCGAGCTGACGCACGGAAGCGTCACCGGGGCTGGAGCGGAGCGGCGGGGGCGCACGGCAGCTCCTTCGCAAGCGGGTGGGCACCGCCTCGGCTCTGCCTGCACGGCAGACTGGGGGTGGAACGCTAATTTTAGCGTCCCGCATGTGCGCCGCTCAGAGCACGGTCGTGTGGGCTGCTTCCATTACGCACAGGCAAATTGAACTGAATCGAAATATTGTCGTCTCACTTACCGCTGTCGCATTGCATCAGCTCACGGCTGGCTTGTTCGGCGCAGGGAGCCCAGGGCACGGCAGCCCATCCGCTGCGGGGTGCAGGCTTCACCCAAAGTGATGCCTGGGCTCCCTGCTGGCCCTGCACGCAGCTGGATGTGCCCAGCCGTGCCCGTGGCTCCAGCCTCTACACTAATCTCTAACTTTATATACTCCCTCTGATCTCAGCAGAATTGTACCAGACTCCAAATTCACTCTAAACGCACTTCAGTACATGCTAAAAATTGCCTGTGAGATCCTAAGCTTGAATAACTTAAGAGAAGAACAATCCTTTAAATAAGCATCCTGCACTCCTCATTTGCACACTGACACTCAAAGCAACAGAGTGTAACAGCTTGTAATTCTCGATTTTTGATTCGTGGGCAGTGTTCCCTGCTTTAAGGATTAATTGTTGTTCTCTGCTGTAGGGCATTAGGAGCTGGCAGTTTTGGGGCTGTACAGTGAGGCCAGGCGCTATTGATCCTTTCTTGCCTCCAAGGGTCTGAGCAAGACCAGCGTCATCACCTCTTTGACACCCATGGATCTGGAGATAAACTGGGACTTCCACAAGGTCACGCACAACCGTATTTTGTACTGGCCTGCAAAATTTAGATACAAATTTCAGAACTGATTTCCTATCTGACTGCACAGGACCTGGGGATATTATCCATGCCTGCTTGGGGACCTGGCCCTCCTGAGTGGCAGTGTCATTGCCAACAGCCTTCAGCTCAAGGAAGTGGTCTGGTTTGTAGATTTCCCACTATTCTTGAGAATCAAGCCAGGATAAAAGACCTGTGTCCAAAAGTTTATTTGTTTGGTTTTCTGTTTTTTTTTTTTTTTTTTTTCCCAATAGTCTAATAAGATCTTTCACCTACAAACCTTCCTGACCTGCTGTGGATAAGAAGTGCAGGATCATCAGAGCTACAGCCAGATTTCATTAATTGCTTTTACAGAAGCAAGGAAGAGACTTGTGCTGCTGCTAAGCTTAGCCTCCAAACTCCACAGCAGCAGGGTGGCAGCAGCCGTGTCCTCAGAGCAGACACTGGCTTCCCACTGGGCTCTCAGGAACCTGAACCTTGCAGGCTGTGGTGTCTAGTGAGCACACAGGGGAGGCTGCTGAGCAGGCACAGTGAGGCTCAAAGCTGTTCTTCCCTGTACATCAGGCTGCTGATGAAGCCAAGAGCCTGCACTTCCATGCCAGCTTGTGATTCAGGTTCATGGTCACTGAGCTGCTGGCACAGAGAGTGTTTTCTCCCCACCACCCACTGCCAGCTCCTCTTGCATGCTGCCTTCCATGGACTGCCATGCCGAGTGCTGGCACCTGCCTCTCCCAGCTGGGTTCAGCTCCCTGCTTGGCAGGCAGATGTCCCCAGCTGGATGTCCCCTGAGCCAGCATCCCTGGCTGCTTCTTTGCCCTCAGAGAGCAGCTGCTGGAGCCTGGCCCTGCTGGGTGCAAGCTGGGTCACAGCTTTCCAGAGTGGCTTTGCTGGCTGTCTCCATGTCTGCTTTCCTACGATTATCTGGAGAAGAAGACTCAGACTGACAGCTCAGCCCTAAGGCTAGTGCAGGAATCAGTGCTGTCCTGAGCACAGCCAGCCGCTTCCAGGCAAACTGGGTGTCCTCCCTCTGTTCCCAGTGAACATCTTCTGCAAAAGTTTGTCCTCCTCAGAAATGATGGTCCACTCCAGTACATGCATGAGAAAGATAAAAAATTTGCTTTGTCCCACAACCTAGAAGTCAGGATGACCTGAACTTGTACAGCCTTCCAATCACACAGCGAGGCTCTCCTCTTCTGATTGCTCTTCTAAAAACTGGGTGCCAGTAATATCTCTAGTGAATGAGTGTTCTACCTCCTTTTTAGTGATGAGATGATTTCCATAGGGACATGGAGATGAATAGTATTTTTCACTAGGAATTTTAAGGGTAAAACTAAAACACAGGTGGGGTGGTATATAGCACTGTTACAGGAGCCAATACAGTCTTGGTCACAGTTTTCTTAAAAGACTGAAACAGCTCTAAACAAAGAAAGCAGTGGCCAATGCCAGATATTCCTGTGCACTATTCCCTCAAGAAGAAGAATTGAAAGCTTCTTCAGGTAAGACAGAAAGCATCAACAAGTTACCAATGTCAGTGTCCAAGCTTTTGGGGGTGTTGTCAGACTGGGTTTAGCATTGTCTAAACAAAGTGAGGCTGGCATTGTACAGCTAGTGATGCCAGTGTACATGTATACATGGTGCATACATAACCATAGTGGTAAGGGGAAGGCAGCTGCCACCTCAGTGGGAGACTCACCGACCACATCAACTCTAGCTGCAAACTTTCACCTCACCTCTAGGAGAGGCTGCTTCTCATCACATGGGAGCTGCAGAGCAAGAAACTGCAGAGCTGGAGACATTTCCTTATTGATCAAAGAGGGAACTGCCTGATAACATTGCTCCTTCTTTCAGGGGCCTTCCTCATCCCCTATTTCCTGACGCTAGTGTTTGCTGGGATTCCTCTCTTCCTGCTGGAAACTGCTCTGGGCCAGTATACCTCTGTTGGTGGACTAGGAGTCTGGAGATTAGCACCCATGTTCAAAGGTACTGTGCTGTATGTTTGTGACAGCAATGGCACATAACTAGAGGCAAAACTCCATTAATGGTTTCAAGGCAAATCAGCAAATCCCTGGGGGCTTGGATAGGGTGGCAAGTGAGGAGGGGCTGGGTTCCCCCTCTGTCTTTATCAAGCTGTCCTTGACCTCAATGTCTGCAGTCACTAACATCACTGTGCTCTGTTCAAGCAGTTTTGTGTGATGACAAGGCACTTTATGGACAATAAGGACTGTGACAGAGGGGCTCTGGTTGCAGAAGACCCTTTGTTTTTCCAAGCCTCTCTACATATGCTTACTTTAATTGCATGAGATTGAAACTTGTTGCCATACTTGAAGTAACTGTTTTCTAGAAGCCAATGGTGATTTAGAAATGCCTTGGATGTGGGAAAGTACAATTCTGCCAGGGAAGTGACAAGATCCTGTCTTCATGGAGCTCTGTCCATAGAGTACTGGTAGCACACTGAAAGCATTGCCCCCCCAGTGGAAATGTGTGGCTGAGAGACACAAGGGAATGAGCCTCCCTTGCTAACCAGCTCACTGTGCAACTATAGCAAACTCTGTGTTGATGAGCTAATTCCCTTTTTCTGGTTTTCAAAAAAAATCCTTGCTGTGGTGCCCATGAACTCCCTTGGGTACTGGAGACCCGGACTGATGCTGCTCTCTGCCTTCATTTGCAGGCGTTGGACTGGCAGCTATGGTTCTGTCCTTCTGGCTGAACATCTACTACATTGTCATCATTGCCTGGGCTCTCTACTATCTCTTCAACTCCTTCACTGCGGTGAGTCACGGGCATGTCTTCAGCATGGCATTGGCTGTGGTCTGCGTCCTCCCTCCCACTTATGGGCAGTGGTTTCTTTATGACCCACAGCCATCACTAGCTGCTTGCCATTTGTGCAAAGAGCCCTTGTCAGCATCGTGCTACGCCCTTTCTGAAGAGGTTCATCAGCCCTGGAGGCAGTTTTGTGGTGCTGATGGGTAGTGATGCTTGTCCTGTGGGGCAGATGGTCCTATCCCCTCTACAGGAACTGTTTCCCACTCACTTCAGTCTTTAAAACTCAGCCTGTGTTTTTGTTTTATTTCTACGGCTGCTCGTATCTGAGCTGCACATTTCCAGAACTGGTTTTGTCAGGTTTTGTAACATCATGGTCTTATTTCTCAGGACTTAGTCCTTATCTTAATTAGTTCTGATTCACTTCTCTCTTGATAAATGATCTCCAAGGGATTTTTTTTTTCTGCTGGGAAAATTATTCAGAAAGTATCTAGACATCTTGTGACTGCCCCTCAGTGTGCGCTTTGGTGTTATGGTTTATAGTGGGTTCCTCTTCCATAGCAGGGCCTTCTACCATACAAGGTTAGAATCATACCCCATATTAACTTCTTGGCCGCTGAATTATTTATTTCAGCCCGGAAACTGGTAAGAGTTTCATTAATGTAACTTTCTGAGCAACCTGAAGCCTTAAAGGCATCAACCAAATGGGGTCTTTTAAAAAGTCATTTAGATATAACCCTGAAATACTATTGTGGACACTGTACATCCAGTTTTCCTTTTTGTTCCAGCAAAACTTTCAAGTATCTACCAAGACTTTTGCTGAATTATTTCATTTGGCATTCCCAGCTGTGCTTCTACCACCAATACCGCCTATCACTGTAGGGTCCTGGATCTAGAACAAAATTATTGGCTGTGGGTGATTAGATGCACCCTCAGGGATTCCCAAATAAACAGAGGTCTTCCCCAAAGTAACCCATCCCACCTATGCCCTGGGGAGGATGCTTCTTAGGATAAGGCTTTGGTACATTCAGGTGTTACAGACCCAGGTGGTGACAGTGCTTGTATGTACATAGGCAGATCCAGGTGTTTGGCTCAAGACCTTTTCTTTTACCAGAGAAAATGATTCCAAATTCCCAAAAGGACTTGAGGTGCAAATGAAAAAGCTAGGCTGATGTCTGTCCCCTGTGCCTCCTAAATTTAACTAAGAATATTTTGAACTATAATAGGAGCCCAGCCTGCTTTCTGCACTTGCTGTCCTCTGAAATTCAGAGGAAATGGAGAAGCAACAAACTGTCCCCCAGCCTGCCCCTCCTTGTGAGAGCTGTGCAGCTTCTCTACCATGCAGACATTGAAGAGCTGCTGTGCAGCACTGCTCAAGCTACTGCCTTTTCTTACGTGCAGTTAGCAAGTCCTCAGTGAAATCACCAGGAGGCTGGCCACTGGAATGTCACCTCCACCCCTGCAATAGTCACCATTCTGCCAGGATACCACGTTTGATGGTATCATCTGCTGGAGTGAACTGATTTAGATGGAGCAGTAAAGGCAGCACTTGAAGGCACTGATGGCACAAGTCACTTAAAACAAAGATAATATTTTTGAAGAGGCCTACATTCATGGAAGAATAGGGATGGATACAAACATCTTCTTAAAGCTATGTTGAGCTGGAGCCCCAGGACTTATCAGCAGAGGGAAATCACCCAGAGTAGCTGCTCTGAATTTATCTACACACACTGTGCTTGAGAAAAGAGGTAGCTGCTCATGGAGATGTATCCAAGCTGCTTTCCTCAGGCTGGCTCAGCCATGGCACTTCGTGGCCTGGGTGAGCTGCCCTGCACACTCACATGGCCCCTGGCACTGCTGCTTCACTGCCTGCAGTGCCAGAACTGATCTAAGTCAGTAGTGCTGTGCTGCAGCACACTGCTACCCGCAGTGTAAACATCTCCCAGGAATCCCTTTGTGCTGCTCATAATCAGGGCAGTGGACAGCATGAAACAGCTACTGTCCTGAACAATTTTCTCCTGTGCTTGTGTTATAAAAGTCTGTTTTTGTAGACAACCCATTGCCTCCATTCTCAGGACCATGTTGCTTTTTAAGCATTGAATTTGGTGTAAATGAAACATAAGGAAGAAATCCCTGCTTATTCTTTCTGCAGTAAATTCTAGCCACTTGTTGAGTGAAGCTAGCAAAAAGCTGTAATGGTTATAAACACCGTATCCCTTGATAGTATTTTAATTTGTAGGTATTAATTATCAACAGTTAATTGGAAGTGGCTTTCTATGCGAGGGATTGCTAGCATTTTATTGGAGCTACAGTATTGCCCTAATCACATCATGATATTTTTTTCCCCGAAAATCCTTATCACAATTTATCATATTTTCAAAAATTCTTCCATTATTTTGGCTACAAGGGCATGCCCATCCAGTGGAGCTGCCTATTACCTTAGCAAAAAAATTAAGGGGCTTCAGTTTAAAAGAAGGCAGGTTTCACTTGGGAGATATGACATGAATGATAACGCTGCTGTCCTTGTGCTGGTGCAGGACCTGCCGTGGCAGACCTGTGGGAACGCCTGGAACACAGACCGCTGCTTCTCCAACTACTCCCTGAACGACACCACCAACCTCACCAGCGCTGTCACCGAGTTCTGGGAGTACGTGCCCAGCCTGCCTACACCAGGTTTCTCTCCCTCCCTGTGGTCACTGTGCCTGCCCATCAGGCCTGTTGGCTCTGTTCCTTGGGCAGCTTTGGCAGAAGGGCATTACAGCCAGCCACTGGCCATGGTGGGCATGGGGTGCACTGTGCAGACGCAGGTGAGATGGACGGGCAGGCAAACAGTCTCTCCACCTCTCTTTGTCTCCCTTTGTCCCATCACAATGATCCTCAGCTCTCTCTAGGGATTTGTGGGTTCTCACTTGTCTGCAGCTGGCCCTTCACTGTCCAGCCACCTCTGGGAGCTCTGAATTCCTTTGCCCTTGATTGTGAGACTTCTTCCTAACACAGTGTCTCCCACCCTCAGGAGGAATATGCATCAGATGTCCGGAGGCCTGGGGGAGCCTGGCAGCGTCCGCTGGCCCCTGGCTGGCACGCTGGCCCTGGCCTGGCTGCTGGTCTACTTCTCCATCTGGAAGGGTGTGGAGTGGACAGGCAAGGTACAGTGTGAGGGCTGGGTCTTTTGGTGCTGCCTGTCATTGCTGCACCATCAAAACGTCCTCCAGACTCAATTTTATTTAAGTGTCTATAGCTAAGGTTACGGTATTTAGAGGCAAAATCACAGTAGATACTATTAAATTCCTGACATTTACCTTTCATGGCTGTAAAAATTGCTACGATGTTTATGGTAATTTTCATTCTAAGTGTAGAGAATAGCTCTTGCCTGTAAGGTCATGGGTCTGAGCATTCATTCTTTTTGGGAAGAGGCATTTTCAGAAATTACTTATATTTCCCACTTTGGGACAGTCTTTTGAGAGAGCAAAGCTTCTTGTGGCCTCCCACTTTTGACAATCACAGTCTCTTAAATTGCCTCTGGTGGAAAAAAGCTCACCATCTCCTTTGAAAATTTCCCTGCTGCCCTTTTGATATTGATGGGAGACCTTCAGACGAGAAGCCCATTGTTATTCCCTGTGCAGTGTTCCAGGCTAGCACAGCAGAAAGGTGATTGCTTTGTTTAGTGAAACAGCAGTGCTGAGATGCTGGGATGTGTTATTTAGAGCACAGCATGGTACAGCGGGACACTATTATAAAAGAAATAATCTAGAGGAGAGATCAGAAAGAAGCACTTCAGGGGTAGGTCACCCAAGCTGTTAACTTCCCCAGTGGCTCTCAAACAGGCTTTAGCTACACAGCCACAGCAAAGCCCTGGTGATTACTGGTGTGGACCCTGTGATGAGGGATGGCACATATCTGTGAGATACTGAAACAGTGCTGAAAAGAAAGCAGTGGAATCAAGACAATTTGTTTTGCTTGATGCATTGGTCTAGAGGAACGCCAGCTTTAGCTCTGCAAAATAAGGATGTGATGACTTAAGGGGATTACTTCTGTGGACTAAAATTATCCCTGTGCAATTCTTTTATCTTTGGGCATTTCATCCAGCCTTCAGTCTGCTACTTTTGTGATTAGTGTGTCCTTAAGTATTATTGGCAGGGAGAAACCTCAAAAAGCCAGAAACGTTATTAGCATGGGGATGGGGGACAGAAAATGCAAGGAAATGCTGCTGCAAGTGGTTGTATTTGGGAACCTGTCCCCCCACCAGGAGAACATGCCAGACTCAATGACACCATGGGCAGGAAAGGTCCTGGGCACTGGTGGGCTGATGGCTTCTCTCCCATGGGGTCTTTTTCAGGTGGTGTATTTCTCAGCCACCTACCCCTACTTCATGCTTTTCATCCTATTGTTCCGGGGAGTCACACTGCCAGGAGCCAAGGAGGGGATCCTTTTCTACCTCACACCTGACTTCAGGAAGCTCTCTGACTCTGAGGTTTGTAGCCTAGTGAGGAAAGCTCTTATCTCCCAGCTGTCTCTGCATTATGCTTCCCCAGGCACTTCCCATGAATACTGTAAGTACTTAAACAAACTCTGGAATAACCCTGTCCAAGTATTCATGACCCATGTCCCATAGGCTGAGACAAAACTGAGGAAAAATTCCTTCATGGGTGGAAATCCATGCAGCAGCTCTGCTGTACTCAAGCAGTGATATCCACAGGGTATGGGGAGTCAGAAGTTATCCTGACAAAGGGACCTGCCCTCTGGGCTGGGAATGTCTCATTTCAGTGGCTGTCCTAGGGCTGGTGGTCCCAGAGAAAGGATGATGTGGTGCTGGCATGGGGCCCTCAGAAGGAGCACAAGCACAGCAGCACACAGCAGCAGTTTTTGGAAGTGTTTAAGTGATGAGTGGTGGCCAGTGGTGGTAATGTATTCTTGGTCACTGGAAGCAGAGAGGTGACCCAGGAGGAGCAGGGATACTTGCAAAAATGAAGTTTTTCAGGATACACCGACTTTGGAACCATGGGAATACTGCTGCTGAAAAATGCAAAGTCACCAGTCATGTGTGAGTGGGGACAGCTGGACATTTGTCACTTCCCAGCGATGGTCCCAATGATCCCTCTTTCAGGTCACTCTCTGTAACTATGCTACCAACTGCACTGGCTCTAATGCAGGAAACAGGGTTCTCGAGACCAGAAAAGTTGTGTAAATACTACACATCTAAGAAACAAACAGTCTGTCTCTTTTTCTTGAACTTTCTGAGATTTAATACCTTAAGGCACTGGGATCAGCTTTGCAAGGTGTCCTCTGCAGTTGTTTGCACAAACAGCTCCATGTTGGAAAATCAAAGACACACTAGTGGAAGAGAAATGGAGGGTGTGAGAGAAGGATGTGGGTCTCTGAGTGGAGCAGCATCCCTTGGGGGCACATGTGCAAACACACGCAGACAGACAATGCAAGAGTCCCTTCTGATCTGCATGGAACACTGTTCAGAAATGCAGGACCCTTCATCAATCTACATCCATCCCATCGAAGGGCTGGGGATATATTTCTGATGCTGGGCCAGACTGCACTTTGATACACTTGACACATGGGAAGGATGCAGATTCCCTAGCTTCCAGTATATAAAGAGCCCTACAGTAAAGCCCTGGAGAGGGACTTTTGATAAGGCCATGTAGTGATAGGACAAGAAGAATGGCTTTAAACTGAAAGAGAATAGCTTTAGATTAGATAGTAGTAAGAAACTCTTGACTGGGCCCTACTGACAGGGTTCCCTCAGGTCCTGGACACCCCAGTGGGCTATGCATCCAAGCACACAGCTCCACAGTCTGCACCTAGTCCCCCTGCTATCCTGCACTGCACTGCTGCAGGACATGCACCTACAGCACCGAGTCCCCTTCTGCTGCACTCGTCTTCTGGCTCCTTCTCCACAGGTCTGGATGGACGCAGCCACGCAGATCTTCTTCTCCTACGGCCTGGGGCTGGGCTCCCTCATTGCTCTGGGCAGCTACAACACTTTCCACAACAATGTCTACAGGTCAGTAGATTTTTTCCATCCTCCTGTGTGGCAGGGGCTCCTCACGGGTGAGGCAGGGGGTTGTGGTGAATCTGCCTGATCTCTGCTATCCCCTTGCTGGCAACATGCAGCCAAGGGGACACACTGTGATCTCTTTAGAAGGGCTCCCTGCCTACAGGACACTTAGTATGTCTCCTGTGCTACCCATCCAAGGCACAAGACCAGCTCTCCACAGGGCTTGGTCTTTTGTTTACCTCACTCTCCTGCACTGCAGGGACCTGCAGGTGGGGTTTTTTCTCTCTTTCTCTCTTCCAGAGACTCCATTATTGTCTGTTGTATAAACTCCACCACAAGCATATTTGCAGGATTTGTTATTTTCTCTATCATTGGCTTCATGTCACACATCACAAAGAAGTCGGTGTCAGAGCTGGCCTCCTCAGGTAAGCAGAAACCCAGGTTCAAATGCAACAGCAACCTGTGAGAACCATTTGTGTGGGGTGCCCTTGGTTCTTTCCTGGCTAGGTGTGCTGAAGTTTTATTTTGCTGTAGTGAAATATTTAGCCCATTTGCTGTCTGAAAACTTCCTATGCAGAATAGATGCTACCTATGTTTTCAGTAGATGTGATCAAAATTTGGAGTCTCTTTTTCATGCAAAATCTTGAGACTGTGATCTCAGAATAAGTTTTTTAACCAAGATGGGACTGTGTCTCTCTGCACAAAGACATATTTTGAAATTGCTGTCTTTCCAGAGAAAGCTTTTATCTCAAGAAACAGCATTTTGCGGTGGGAAGGAAAAAAAAAAGGCACCAGGAAAGTTATAACCAGCTGTGAATATCAGTTTATTTTTCTAGCACAGTGCTCCGGCTCCATTTGGTTGCAATAATTTGATTACTAGATTACTTACTTGCAGGACTGGTTTCTCCAATCCTGTCTCCCCATCTTGCCCCTATGCCTCCCACCAAGCTGGTGGGTCACAGGCACAAAGGTGCAGGTGTTCCTAGGCCCTACATGAAAACCCCAGAGTTCTTGGCTATCATTTTTGTCTTTCTGTTTAACCGTGGCACTTAGCTCAGACTTCCCATCAAATGGTTTGTAAACATGGGCTCATCCTCCTTTTCATTACTGCAGGGCCTGGACTGGCTTTCCTCGCCTACCCGCAGGTTGTCACACAGTTGCCCTTGTCCCCACTCTGGTCAATCCTCTTCTTCTCCATGCTGATGATGCTGGGTCTGGACAGTCAGGTGAGACAACTCAGGGACAAAGTGGAGGAAGATACAAAAATGTCTTCAGGTACAATTGTGGCGTCCCCTTCTGCACTTGGGACACTGCTGAGCAGAGTGGGTTTTTACTCTCTTAAGGTGTGAGGGCTGTGTTTTCCTGCAGCATTTTGGCATTGTTGTTGATGCCAACCACAATGCAACCCTGAGCAGGGCTGCAGCTCCCTGGCCTGGTCCGTAGGTTAGCAGGGATAGATCCTGGCAAAAGGAAGGAGACATGCCTTGAAAAAGGCTGGTGCCTGGCTACCCTGACTGCTTTGCCATCTTACCTGATGGTGAAGTTTTACAAGATACTTGAGGGGGAAGAAGTTAGATGTAGCAAAAGGGCCCTACCCTGACCCCTCAGAACCTTCACAAAACAAACCAAAAAGCAGTATCTCTGCATTTTTACAAGTGGTGAAGCAGTGAATTGCAGCATGCCTTCCTTTTGAGTGTATCAAAATCAAAGGCTCCTGCAAAAACCTGCACTTGGTCTGTCATATCTGCCCTTGTGCCCCCATGCTCTTCTCTTGCAGCACAAACCACCAGTGCAAAATGGATGCTCTTTTGAATTACAGGTAGTGTTCATAAACCCAAGCCTACTTCACAATCAGACTCAAACATATTCTTGAAATGTCACACCTGGTTTCCAGGAAAATCTAATCAACCAAATTTGGTTTTCAATCATATCACACTCTCATAAACACTTTATAAAGCTCATGAATGCATTACCATAGACATTATTTAGGAAAAAAAATTCAAATAATACCTGAATGCTCTGAAAGAAACTACATTTACAGAAAAAAATTATCTGCATGAATTATTACTCAGTGCTGGTAAATTGAGACATGACAATAAGCCCTCTAAGCACTCTGTGGAATTTATTTGCTGTATTTGCTTCTGAAATACCCTTTGAAATTCTCCACATCCCTTCTGACAGCCAGTTTCAGAGGGCAGGCAGTCTGTTGGGAGGCTACCATTGCCTGGAGGAAGAAGCTGGGGTGGGGGGGAAATGAAGCAATAAATGGAAAATAAGCTTTTAAACAGCACAGTTAAATGCATGTGAAGAAGCTTTCTGTCTGCATGCTGGAGCTCTGCTTCATTCAAACACACCAGCAACAACATGGCAGCTTATGCATATAAACCAATGAACACAGGCTGCTACAATAGCTGCAATTGCACGTGCATTTTGAAGCATTCAGTTTAAAAAAAACCCAAAAAAACAGAGGTTTTCTACATGCTGATTATATATCCTTTGTGGCATTTGCAGATGGGGAGCAAGCATCTTTCATTTGGGTCAGCAGCCCAGTTCATGAGGCACAGCAGGGCCACAGGGCAGTTCCTGCACCCCAGGGCTGCTGGGCTGAGACTGTTGCTTCTCACCGGCAGGGCACGGCTCTGTAGGCACAGCGGGGAGCCAAGCAAGGGAAGGGACACTGGGCTGAGCTCTGTGGTTGTGATGCAGCCACGAGCTCCAGCCCTTTAGTGGCAGTGGAGTCTCCTGCAGATGCAGCACAGCTCCATCTGCTCTTCCTGCCAGAGTGCTCTGCAGTTCCTCGAGTGGGATGAATGACCTGTACTGACAGACACGTGCCCCCTGTGCCCTCACTCGTGTGCCTTGGTGTTTTCTCTGCTCTGATCCATCCGGGCTTCAGCTCTCTCCCATCCAGACCCTCTTTCATAATATGCTTGTGCTTCCTTTTAACGTACCAGTGTCCAGGTCAGGCATTTATTGCTCAGGGGAGCTGGCGAGCTTTGTGACTGCCAGCCTGTGTCTGTCCCACGTCAGGCTGCCAGGCAGTGGTTGTTCATGAGGATTTCCAGCTGCCAGCAGTGCAACTACTCTCATGGCTCTCTGCTGCACATCTGGCAGCTGTGGTCAAACTCCCCACAGGTCCATGCATCCCAATAGGGTGCTCTGTGTGGCTGAGGAGGGAATAGCAATTGGGAGAGGGTAGAAGAGAGACTCTTCTTCAGACAGAGGTGCCACACTTGCATTGACTCCCAAGCCCAGATTACTGGACCCAGCAGCTTGTGTAATGATTAGGACCCTAAAGAGGAAAAGGAGCAAAAGAGAGAGGTTAATGGAAATAAAATGCTTGGGAAAGAAATAATATCATGGGGTGAGGCATGAAGAAGAAAAGAATGTGTGCTAAAAATGGTTGCTGGAGAGGGTTGGTGGGAAAAGCAGAATTTTTTGGAGAGCAAACTGCAGTGCCAAGAACAGGAGACACCAGTTCTCAGCTCCTTGCCACTTTGAAAGCAGCATGCTTTAATTCAGGTGTCTTCATGTGCAAGCAGCCAGGGTTTGGTCTGTAAGCTGGGAAAAGTGAGCCCCATGCCAAGCTCCAGGCTGCATACCCTATGAAGTCTGAGGCTGTCATGAGGCAATTTTCAGTAAATGGTATGAAGCTCATTGCCTGTTCCATGGCTAGAAAAAAGCAATGTACGACCATTTGTTTCTCTGCCGTATCTGTTATACAGAAGCTTAATACTCATAGGAGACAAAGATGATTCAACTCACTTTGTAGCCCTGTTCTTTACCACCCATCTCCCTGTCTTTCCCTCTGTGCATTCCCTGATTTTGATCATTCTTCCTGCACCAAAGAGCTGTCAGCTATACTCCATCCAATTACCTAAGGTATCATTTTCTTTGCTCCTTTTCTGCTGGACACCACCCTCTGCCCAC